>NC_084816.1:17734552-18334552 GCF_963583255.1 Pyrus communis | reverse complement strand
CAGAATCCCTTCTACTCCGTGATTCCGTTGAGTGGTCCGGAATCGTATTCTAATTTGGATTCCGTTGAGCGGTCTGGAATCCCACTTGGTGTTTTGGTTCCGTTGAGTGGTCTGGAACTTGATGTTGATCGATTTAGTTAAGTGGTCCGAAATCGCATCATTTGACTTGTTCGTTACTTGGATTTGATTTCAGCTTCAGAGTTGTAGGCTTCGGCCGAACTGTGTCGCTCTAACCCTGCATTTCGATGTATTGTATGTGTTATTGACTGCTGTGATTATTGAATGGTGTTTGAAAGCATGTGTATGTGTGAATGGCAAGATGACTAGAGAATATTATTGTGCTTTTTTTAATGTTCCTTAAGATGTTGCATACCTGAATCGTTGTATTATGTTGAGACATAGTGATTTATGTGATGATTGTTCGAGTGCAGTGAAAGACGAACTACGAATGGCTTGATCCCTGTTTAGGGTATATAGACGAGGATGTTAGATGCAGCCATAAATATATGAATAATTATTACGCAGTTAGATCTCCAGTTGTGCTTTGCCCATATCTCGAAGACGGGGTATGTTAGAGTTACGGGTATTTGGTGATGTCACATGCCGATCCTAAACGTATGTAGGGATTGAGGCGTGACAATTTAACATAAATTGAGAAGTATGCTTGACGAAGTTAGGGAGGTCAATTGTATTCTAAAAAATGAAAGGGTTTCATGTAGAGCGAGAAATTGTGCAGGATAGATTTGTATGTTAATTTGAAGGTCCTTTGAATGTTGCATACCCTCTTCTATTTGTAGGAGCGATTTCACCTGGTGCTGAAGTAGAGTCTCACTCAGATTGTATTTCCTCGGCACTCATTGACCCAGACTATCGGATAAACCTGATTCAATTACTCCTACTAGACTTATGACTCTGAACCTTGTACTTTCTTCATAATTAATTCATTCCTTATTCTAATCAAATTTGCACCTAAATCCTCGAATATTATGAATCCTCATAATGTTTTCCTAATTCTCAAAGACTCCTAAATAAACTAGAATTTAGCTTAATTTAATCTTGATCCTCAAGGAATCCAACAAGATTGATTCAAATTCAGCTAACCCTCATTGGGCTGGCTTCCATCCAAATAAACCTGAGAATTAAGAATTTGTCCAATTCTGAGCCAAGCTCATAATCAAACTCGGCCCAAACCCATTATCTTAGGTCTAAACACTATCATTTAGTTACTAATAGTGTTCTAAAAAATGGCCTAGGTGGTGGTAACCCGAGGCGTTTTCTTGCAAATCGGTTGGAAAAATTGGCTAGGCTCTAGGCGGGCTAGGCGGTTTTTTTTTTTTTTTGTTGTTTAACTTTGCCTAGCTTTGTAACTTTGCAAGTATCTTACATTACTATATTTCCTTATTTTCCTCCTATATTTCATTTTATGTGGTTTTAAATTGTGAACTTGTTGTACATGTGTCATCCTACAATACTCCTCACTATGGTTATATGGCATATATGCTTAATGTGTTTTTAAATTTTGGACTTGTTGGATACTCTTTTTGCATTTTATCATTATTTTATTATCTTATCCGAGGGTTTCATACAAGTATAATTCTTTGTAAGTGTCAATATGCACTTATTTACAAGATATATAACAAATTTACCTAAATCCGCCTAGGCGCCCACCACGACCCCACCTAGCCACCTAGGTATAAAACTTAAAACTCAGGTTCTTCACTTTGATTGCATACCCTTCAACTGAGGGATGCTTGTATTTATAACATCAACTAGATTACATCAGAGGGTTTGAAAACCCTATTTACAAGGAACTTTGAAATTCAAAAGATATAAACTGAAATCAGCATATTACAAGTATTTGAAAAAATAAATCCTATAAACTAGAAAGACCAATCTGATAGAAGTTCTAAACCCAATTGAACTCTTCAAAGCACGCTGGCAATTACTACCTTTTAACTTCGTTTAACAGCCCCCCGCAAGCTGACAGGTTGTGGAACAACTGGAAGCTTGGACACAAGGAACTTAAACTGCAATGAAGACAAACCTTTAGTGAAAATATCAGCACGCTGGTCCTGGGAACAAACATAGTTAACTAACAACTGACCACGAACAACCTTCTCACGAACATAATGATAATCAACCTCTAGATGCTTAGTTCTGGAGTGGAACACTGGATTTAATGCAAGCGCAATAGAAGAAACGTTGTCACACCAGATCGTGGGTTGCACCAAATGCAAGTGCAAGTCCTTAAACAAAGACCTTAACCACGACAATTCAGTGGCAATATAAGCTAACTACCTATACTCCACTTCTGCGCTAGATCTTGAGACTATTTTTTGCTTCTTCGAACTCCAGGAAACAAGATTCGAGCCTAAATAAATATAGAAGCCACCTATGGAGTGGCGAGTATCAGGATTACCAGCATAATCAACATCTGAATATGCAGTCAACATGGCAGTCCCAGGTTTGTACAGTAAACCATGATGACATGTGGCCTTCAAGTAACGAAGAATCCTTTTGACTGCCATCCAGTGAGTGTTTTTCGAAGAGTGCATGAACTGACATACCTAATTAACAGCGTACAATAAATCCGGCCGGGTAATGGTGAGATACTGTAGTGCACCAACAATATTACGGTACATATCTGGATGTTCATATGGATCTCCAACATAAGCACTAAGCTTCTGACCAGAGGAAGTAAGAGTTGAAATTGGCTTTGCTTCAGTGAATTTCGTACAGGTCAGTAAATCCAAGGCATACTTGGACTGACTGAGATGCATGGAATCCCCATTATACATGACTTCGATTCGCAGAAAATAACTTAGTGGCCCTAAATCCTTCATTGAAAACAAGTTGCCAAGTTTCTTAATCAAGTGATCCATTTGGCGAGGATTGTTCCCTCTGATTAAAATGTCATCTACATAGATCAGGAAGAATAAGATACAGACCATGTTGATTGAAGACAAATAAACTGTAATCACATGTAGACTCTTCGAATCCCAGTTGAAGCAAAAAGTCTGAGAAACGTTGGAACCAAGCCCTAGGTGCTTGTTTTAAACTGTAAATAGAGCGTTGCAACTTACAAACATGACTGGGAAATTGCTTATCAACAAACCCCGAGGGTTGACGCATGAAAACCTGTTCATGCAAATAACCATGCAAAAATACATTTTGGACATCCAGTTGCCTCACAAGCCACTTCTTCGAAACTGCAAGACTAAGAGCAAGTCTGATGGTGCTATGTTCAACCACGGGACTGAAGGTCTCAGTGTAATCCACACCAGCCTTTTGATGAAAACCATTGGCCACTAATCGAGCTTTATGACGCTCAATAGTGCCATCTCCTCGTCTCTTGAGTTTGAACACCCACTTACTTGGAAGCAAATTCATATCAAGATGATATGGAACTAGAGTCCATGTTCCACATCGCTGTAATGCATTAAATTCCTACACCATAGCATCCCTCCACTCCAGATGCTTAATGGCCTAACTGAAATAGGTAGGTTCAAGAGAAGAGTTGTCAATCGTAACATGTATAGCATACTTGAGATCTGGTTTGTGAACCCCTGACTTAGATCGTGTGGTTATACGATGTTCTGTGGCATTGGTAGTATTTGTAGGCCCTGGCAATGGTTCTGGGGTCACTGATGCTTACTCATTTAACGTTGGTAAGACTCCTACATGCAATATAGGTTCTATAGGTGGGATGGGATAATTAGGAGAAGTCATAGGATTAGGTTGGGAGTCGTGGGAATGTATGGAATTTAAGTTAGAAGACGGGATTTAGTGCACGGGTAAATTGGTGGGACTAGGAATGGATGAGGCTAGCAAGGTTTCTTGACGCATAAGTATACTAGAGGAACTAGGATTGGAGGATAGTAATGGATGAAATGTAAAAAGTAATTGGGGTAAATGATTGTTACCTGTTGATTCAACACTTTCATAAGAAGATGTGAGTCCCTGGAAAGGGAAAAAGTCCTCATCGCATAGGACATGGCGAGACAAATAAACTCGTCTCGTGGACAAATCCAAGCATTTATATCCTTGATGGTTCAATGAATACCCAAGAAAAATACATGACTTTGACTTTTGTTGCAACTTATTTTGAGTGTAAGGTGTTAACCATGGAAAACATCGACAACCAAAAATTTTTAACGTATGATAATTAGGTTTTCATTGGAACAATTTTTCAAAGGGTAATGTGTTGGAACAGGTTGGCAAACAGTTTATCAAATATGTAGCAGTTTGGCACGCATCAAACCAAAACTTGTTAGGCATATGAGACTGGGAAAGCATAACAATACTAGTTTCAACAATGTGTCGATGTTTTCGTTCTGCCAATCCATTTTGTTCAGGGTGTTTGGGACAGGAAAAACGTTGTGAAATCCCATGTTTTGCCAGAAAGTTTTGAAAGACATGACTTTTGTATTCACCGCCTTCATCACATTGAAGGGTTTTAATTGAGCAATCAAACATGTTCTCAACTTTAGCTTTAAACTTGACAAATATTTCAAAGACTTCCGATTTTTGTTTCATAGGAAAAATCCAAGAATATCGCGAATAATCATCCACAAATAACAAGTAATAACGAAAGCCTTCATTAGAACTAACTGGAGAACACCACAGATCAAAATGTAAAAGTTGCAAAAGAAATTGCGAAACAGACTCAGACACATTGAAAGGTAACCTAGTACTCTTTCCTAAAGGACATGACTCACAATAGGGTACATCAAGGATACCATGAATTGGTACCAACTTATTCAAAATTAAAAGATTTATTATGGGTTTGGCAGGATAACCAAGACGAGCATGCCACTTCTGAACTGAAACTCTAGTTCCCACGAATGCAGAAACGGGATACTTGATTTGTCCACCGCCACTTGGAAATAGGTATAACCCATTCTCACATTTCCCTCGGAAAAGCGTCTTCCGTGTCTTGAGGTCCTTAACAATAAAGAAATATGGAAAGATTAACAAGTAACAATCATTGTCTAAGGTGAACTTATAAGCAGAAATAATATTGGTGGCGGTAGTAGAGCAATGAAGGATATCACATAAAGCAAATGAACAAGCATTGGTTTCAAGTTGATTGGAACCATAGTGAGCAATAGAAATACTAGAGTTATTATCTACACCTCCCACTCCATCATTACCATGGTACTTCTTGGGATTAACCAGATTTTGAAGTTCTGGAGTAAATGTGCATTGGCACCTGTATCGAAGAGCCAAACACCATTCTGCTGCTTGTTGAGTGTAATGGGTGAGGACGTCATTGTCGAGAGACGTTTGGCAGGAATTCTACCTTCAAAGGCAACATTCATGCCCTGGTAACAGTTAAGGGCAGGATGCCTAGGTTTGCCACAAATTTGACAAATAATTCGATCACCATAAGGAACTGACCTTTCTCCATTACCTTGAACATTACGTTGAGAGTTGTTGTTACGGGGGTTGTTGTAGCCCCTTGCAGCAGTACCCCGATTTGAGGAAAAAGTACCTCGTGATCCACCACGAGAACGGCCACCACCACAGCCTCGTGCAGCAATGAACGCATTGATTGTAGTCCTCTCTACCAAAGGAACAGTTTGATCCGCCATTCTTCTTTTTGGAGTTAACAAAAGTGCTTTAAGAGTGGGATACGGTATAAGATTGTCACGGGCTTGTGCAGCACTCACAGTCATCTCAAAGGTTGGTCCAAGATTATTCAACACAATCTGGACAAGTTCTTCATCATTCACAGGTTGCCCAGCGAGAGCAAGATTGTCAGTTATCACATTCATGCGATCCAGGTAATCCGCCACAGATAGATCACCTTCTTTTGTCTGCAACAACTCATTTCTCAGAAACAAAATTCTATTTTAAGAAGTGGATGCATACCTTTGGTCAAGAGCTTCACAGGTAGCTCGAGCAGTGCGTTTACTTGCCACCATAGATAAGACAGAAGTAGTCAGCGAATCATTTATCCAACTGAGGATCATTTGATCTTGTTGGACCCAAGTAGTGTATGCTTGGTTCACAGTAGTTGAGCCAGTCATATGTTTTGGAGGACACAGTAGCGTGCCATCAACGTATCCCATGAGGTCTCTACTTTTTAGGATAGGGAGTATTTGAGCCAACCACAGTAGGTAGTTGGTCTTATCAAGCTTGATATTGACGACAATGGAGAAAGAATGGATAATGTTTTATTGGGTGGGTAAGGTGGGTGAATCAGTGGAAACATTATTTGCAACCATGGAAGCGAGTGTGGGAAGAACTAGAAACTAGGATCGTAGTTGTCGTTAGACAAAAATTGCTCTAGAAACCATATAAAACTTAAAACTCAGGTTCTTCACTTTGATTGCATACCTTTCAACTGAGGGATGCTTGTATTTATAACATCAACTAGATTACATCAGAGGGTTTGAAAACCCTATTTACAAGGAACTTTGAAATTCAAAAGATACAAACTGAAATTAGCAGATTACAAGTATTTGAAAAAATACATCCTATAAACTAGGAGGACCAATCTGATAGAAGTTCTAAACCCAATTGAACTCCTCAAAGCACGCTAGCAGTTATTGCCTTTTGACTTCATCTAACACTAGGCACTAGGCACCAACCTACCAACCCGTCATCCGACTAGCACCTAGCATTTTTTAGAACCTTGGTTGCTAACATAAGAATCATCTGCCCATTTATTCTTTAAAACGATTAATAGGTCAAAATTTGCAAACAATAATTATTCCCTAAAAATGACTAACAGATCATAATTAAATCCTTAAACAAGAAAAGAAAACGATGTTAATCTTTATATAAGTAATATTTTTGTTTGTCGTGTTATATTGTCAATTAACTAGAATTGCTTGTTTGAAAGGAAACATACATCTTACTATAAACAATGACAACATATGAGATTACGAGATTGTTTAGAATTACTAGCATAAGAGATTGTTTAGAATTACGAGATTAGAATTTGGAAATTACTTTAGGGTACATTGCCTATGCTAACATTTAATTACTAACATAAGAGCTCAATCATCTACTCCATTTATTCTTATGATAAAATGAAAACTTAGCTTGATTTTATCTGATTTAAAGCATTATTATTTTCTTTTGTTTACGAGAAACATAAGAAAAGTGGAAATCGAATACATAAACTCACTCAGTTACTGACGGAATATTGTCTTAAACCCGCTTGAGCATAAACCCCTCACGCTCAGTCTTGTTTGGCTCAAGTGCATGCCTTCATTCTCCATGTTTTCTTAGCAAAGGGGGAGACAGAAGGCAATGTTTTAGGGTGGAAACAAATAGTGCATTAAAACCACATGTAATATGCTGATATAATCGCATGGAAAGTTGGAAACTTTAGTATTGCATTTGTTGATGGAGTCCGTGAATATGTATGCAGTTACGTAGGTGTGTTTCGAAACCTAAACGACTTCAGTTCAGATAACGCACTGTGCAACTCTCACATCGGCCCACGAGTGGGCAAAGGTATTCGGACTTGGTTTGGTGAGGCCCCCACATCACTTGTACCAATTGGGATTGAGTTGATTGACGGTGACCTGGGGTCAGATGCCCTTGGATTCGTACGCATGCTTTTTACCATACAGTCATGCTGATAACTCAATTTTTTAGTTTACATTTTTAAATTATATGATACGTTAGTAATAAGAAATAAAAATATTAATTCATACTTTAATAATAATTTAATTATTAATGTATGCAGGGTCGGTTCTAAAATTTTGATCATACTAGGCAAGCCTTCTGATTGAGGCCCTACAGTACACTGACACCTAACATTTTATACATTAATATGTAGAAAAGTATTTGCTAAATACATGAAAAAATCTTTCTACATCAAATACTAGTAAAAATTAATACAAAGGCCAAAAATAAAAATAAAAATTCTTATTAGACTAGGTTTTCTAATTTTATTTGAATATTTTTGTTAAGAGTTCTGGGCTATAGTGTGGCCATTTTAGTTAATACAAAATTAATTAAAATATAAAACAACTTCTTTGAGTTTTGAATCGGGGACAATGAGCAACCATCACGCCTTAACGACCATGCCGACATGCTTTCTGTGCCATATATCTATCTTACTTTTATAATATTTATAACACAAATAGATATAATACAAAATTTTTGCGCCCAAAAAATCGGAGACTCTAGGCAGTCGTATTGTTTGAATACCCTCAGGGGTTGGCCCTGGTCATATGATTTACAAAAATTCATCTAAATAACAATGAAATCCCTAGTATTATCTGAAATTTTTCTCTAACATATGTGGCGACTATTAAAGTTAGACGTAGCAGTGTGCATGTTTGGATTGGTTTCACCTTTAAATTGCAACCTTATCAAATCCCTGTTAAGCCTTGTTGTTTGGTTTTTTTAGGTTTTTTCTTTTTTTTTTCTCCATATACAGTATACTGACATGAAGATGGTGAGAGCCTGAAGTTGTTAACTTGTGATCCTCTTTAATTTACTCGCTTTGATGGTCAATAATTAAATATAAATATATGAAAAGTAAAAAGAGGTGTGTAGATAATGGATAGCACCACCTTTTATTACCATATCTCTGTTGAACGGTTTGGTTTGAGAATCTAGGCTGTTTTTGGGCAAGAGAACCATGTCTCCCCCCCCCCCCCCCCCCCACCCCCCAAAAAACAAAAGTAATGTAGCCCAATTCGCTGCACATTTTTTAGATTTTCATTCTTAGAACTTGCATTTGTGCATTTTTCAAATCTGACATTCATGTTACACCTTAAAATGCTGAGAAAAAAAAATCATTAAATGTTGTTTTTTGGTATAAATGATATTCTACACCAAGTTTCTCTAGTAAAAAGAGAGGAAGATTTTGAATCAGAACAAAGTGAATTTAAAAAAAAAAAAAAAAAAAGCCAGTCTAATCATCAAGATAATTCACGACCTGCATCTCATCACATGCTTCTTATTTCTTGTTGTCTTATGAAGTCAAGTCTCGAATCTAAACCATCTTAACAATTTCAAGTATCAGAGGAGAAATTGTTCTTTGGATTCCCTATTGCCAACAGCCTAAGTACATATAGAATATAGTTGACCTATATAAAAGGATTTGGATCCTTTCCTGAGCCCAAGGAGAGGATCCTCCTGACCAAAAAACTTAGATAGTTGGATGAAAATCCAACGGCTATAATTATTATAATTGTAAAAGAACCTCCCTGTTTGTAGACGTTGAATTTTCATCAAGCAGCCCAAATTATTTGGTTAAAAAAATCCTCTCCTTAAGCTCACGAGAAGATCCAAGGCCTATATAAAAGGGCGAGTATTAGGGTTAAAAATTAAAATAATTGAGTTTCGATCTAACGGCAGCATGAGTCTGCGCCCATCCAGAGCTTAGTTTAGTGCTGTTTTGGCTCGGAACCCGAGGTAGAACTTAAACCCTCCTCCCTGCCCACGTGCGTGCATTCGTCGCCAAGCAAATTTTTGCATGGGATGCAAAAGGCAGGACGTGTAGGTTTGGCCATGGTCGCCACGTGTAGTATGCTGAAGCGGCCACGTGGTGACGCCCTTGGATGCCTTTTTGTGGTACTAAAATATCAAATGCAATAATACGTAAAAACAGAGCAAGTGGATCTGTTACTGTCAAACGAAGCCAGCAAATCCAGCTATTTCACTAAAATAGCAAGTGCAAAAATGCAAAGGCATCACCAAACCCACGAGAAGGTTGCTCTTCACATAAAGTAATTATTTTCGGATCTCTTCTATCAAGGTTACCTGATTAAGTAATCCGAATTTTTGAAATTTCATCTAACAGTTAAAAATTATTATAGCTTTTAAATAATCAAAACAGGTGGGTGGTTGGATGAAATTTCGTAGGTTTGGATCACTTGATCCGATGATCTTAGTAGAAGAGATTCGGATAAGATCTCTTTCCTTGATTCTCAAACGGAATTAGTAATTAATATTTTCATTTTAATTTACCCTCACAAACCATTTATGTTGAAAAATTTGACAAAAACTAAGTCATATTTCTTGAATTGCGGGAATTAGTAAACTTTGTTAAATTTTGACAATTAAATGGAGTCAATTGCAGACAAGAAATGCTATAGTTTGAGTAGCACTCGACATTGACTTGTTGCGGATAGCTCATGTGTGTTTAGTCTACAAAGGGTGTTACTCTTTTTTCTTACACCGGGTTAAAAGACTAGGTAAAGTTTTTTTAACTGAAGCCCACTTTATTGTATTTTATTATTCGTATAGAAGATCGTATCAAAGTATTAGTGGATATTGTATTTTAAAGAAAAAATTTGTGTAAAATAAATGTATACATTTTATGGTTCCATATTATACATTGTACGTTTATACCTTTTAAGTTATTTTTTTAGAGAAATTTAAGCTTTACATTCTCTCTTTTTTCTTTTATTTTCTTAAAAGGGGGCTGTAAATTACATTACCCTTCAATTATATTGAAACTCAATAACACAAAGTAATCTACTTTAATAGTTACTGAGTTACTTTTTCTTCGTCTCAAATTTAAAAAAAAAAAATTAATGAAAATGATTTAAAATTTTTTAGTTTTAACTAAAATGACAAAAATGTGTTGTAAGTGAATAGTACCAAGAATAACTTTTTAGAGTTAAAATGTCATTAACGTTAAAAATGAACAGTATCATAAGTGTTTCATTAAGACTCCTAACTTTAAATGAGTTGTTTATTGGTAATTCAAAAAAGTTATCAAAAGTTGATAAAAAAAATCCTCCCAACGCAACTTATATGGAATCAATTTATTACTCTATTGTGTTTCGATCAAATAATATAATAATATCGTGTGTGATACACTTACACATATCATTTTTTTTTTCTAACAAAACGCCACAATAAAGGTGAAGAACGGAAAGAGATCCTCTCAGGATCTCTTCCACCAAGGCCACCGGATCAAGTGATCCAAGCCTTTGAAATTTCATCCAATGACCCACCTGTTTTGATCCCTTAAACTATAATAATTTTTGACCGTGGATGAAATTTTAAAGGCCCGGATCACTGATCCAGTGGCCTTGGTGAAAGAAATCCAGAGAAGATCTCTTTCCCTTAATCAAATCAATATTCTTCAACTACAACAATTAGTAAATTACACGAGTTAAATATATAGTCACAATTAAAACCACCCAAAAATCAAACTTTGGGCCAAAATATATGAGAAAACAAATTAAATGGAAGGGGCGCCAACCCTGGTCCACTATTTTGATATTTACTGAAGAACATCTAATCATTCAAAGTGGCCTTTTACAAGGAAGCTATACATAATGAGTCCACTTTTATTGTTAGCATTTAGTGAACAAAATATATACGAAACCTTATTTTCTTGACATAACTAAAAGAACAATTACAATATCTTGTGGGCATACATGTAGATTCTATTTGAAGGTCATTTATCATGGAGATAATGCGTTTCTACAAAGATGTTTTCCCCATCAGATGCTTTCCCTATCAATCTCATGAAGGATTCCTCTATCAATCCTATTTGATGCAAAACTTATGGTAGCGGTTGCTTGTGTGGATCTATAAATCTACTTTAAAAAAGATAGTGTATCGAATGATAAAGGATAATGTTTTTTTTTTTTTTTTTTATTTATTTTTTATTTTTTTATAAGCAATATTCTACACTAATTTAAACTAAGAAGAGGAAGAGAGTTTGAACTCGGAATGCAGTAGGTTGAATAAGAAAACCCAATTACACTAATTTAAAGTAAAAAAAGGAAGGCTACATGCACCACTATGGTTGATTTCCGACTCTAGGTGGGCAAAATTCCGGTCAGTTGGGGGACTTTTTTAGGTTTGGGTGGGCAAACCATTGAATGAATCCACCCCTAGATATGGAATAATATTCGAGTACCTCTTCAAAAGAAAATTGTATTAACTTTATAATCGTGTAGTATTCTTGTTGACCCTAAAAATTACAAAGCCTACGTGGCGCGCAGGTCGAGTAACGAATGAGCTAACTACGTAACTCGGTTGATGCGGGGCGTGCCAACTCATCGGCCGAGCTCGGCCGAGGAGTAAAATTTGTTGATGTTGCGTTGAGCGCGTTACTGACTTCTTGATCTTGCGATTGTGGCCGAGGAAGGAACAAGCCTCGGCCTTTGGATTCTCGAGCCTGAAGATAAGGCTGCTAGTTCTTCGAAGTTCAATATCAAATTCGGCTTTCAATATGCCGAATGTAGTAACTTGTAACACCTCACTTCATCGAGAAGGCTAATGAGATGACCTCTGCCAATAAGGATTTGAAAACCCTTCTCGAACGAGACTTGAATAGGTAGCCAGTTGGCCTCGACGCAGTGCTGTTTATCCAAATCGAAGGTGCTCCGGGAACGGCTGATTCTACGACAATAGTGTTGTTTATCCAAACTGAAGATGTTCGCCGGTTGCCTTCATAGTGTTGTTTATCCAAACTAAAGATGTGTTGGCGAAAAAGAAAATAAAAAAAATCTCAAAGTGTTTGAGAGGTTTGCGCAGAGCATTTGTGTGTTGAATTGGAGATCCTTTTTGTCGTTGCCACTGCCTCTATTTATATATTTTGTAATGCTTAGCCACTGAAATAAAGTATTCCAGTTCCATTATAACTCTCAGCGTCAGGATATTGTGATAAAGAACCTTTTTGATAATATCCCTCAAAGTCAAGATTCCTCGGGTCAATGTCGTGTGCTCCTTTCATCTTTGCAAAACGCCAATCTAATCCAAAGATTAGTTATAATATTTAAATGTCGGGGATCTCTGTCATCCAAATTCTATGTACCAATGACATTCCAATTTGCATCATGCATCTTGACTTCAACATTATCCCAAAACCATGCATCTTGACTATCCAAACCTTATCTTAATGCACCATCATCATGTTGCTCAATCTGAAAATAGGAGTCCCAAGTCCAATTGAATTGTACTGCTTGCTCGGAAACTTACTTTGCATCTTATTATCCCGTATAAGAAAATATCAAGATAATTTGTTAAACGATAATTATTATGATACAAATCATAATATTATCTTTCAATAATAACAAAATTATCTTCACTTTTTATCCGACGGTTGAGAGCTATGCTCACTCAATGACCTTGATTGCACGGGCCGATGGTGTAAATTGGGTCCAAACAATTCTAACAAAAAAAAAAAGGGAGTTTTAACGAAAAGTTCGAGGTACTGTTCACTTTAACGAAAAACCACATTTTTACACTAAAAAGTCAATTCTGATACTATTCACTTTATCCTTTATTTTGTGTTTATCGTTAAAACTTAAAGTTTTCAAGCCATTTTCATTAGTTTTTCTAAAAAAAAAAAAAAGGAGTTTTAACGAAAATCCCATGATATTGTTCACTTTAACGAAAAATCACATTTTTACACTAAAAAGTCAATCATGGTACTATTCATTTTACCCTTTATTTTGTCCTTATCATTAAAACTCAAAGTTTTCAAGCTCTTTTTAAAAAAAAAAAGCAATTTATATTTAGTTAACTTTCACAAAATGTGATCATTTGAGAAAGAAAAGAAAAAAGTGAATCTTTTAGCTAAAAATAAAACATTTTTATACGGCAATTATTTTACTTTTAGTATTAAAAGGGTTATACGCTAATTAAAACCCTTTAAACTACGTCGTCTGTTTTTGTAAACGACTTCGTGCAACAGCTGTCGTTGTCACCAACCTCGAAATCTGACGAGTAAGATACGTAGTTGGCCGTATAAAAATACATACATAGGAATTCACGTTCGTATATGTCTACACTGTAACACTGTATTTATACCTAAAATACCTCCTCCCTGTACATGTCTGTGTGCTTGTGTGCGTCTCTGTCTCCGTCTCTCCGCGTCTCTCTCTCTCTCTCTATCTCTCTCATCATCATATCTTCTTCTTCTCTCTATCCTCTGTACTTCCTTCCCATTACACTGCACCCACACTGCAGACACACCACAAAACCCTTTACTTTCTCTGAATGGCTGAATCTCACTCCAGAAGATGAAGATACCCAGCAAGCCGCGCCACCCCTCACCAACATTCCCACCGCCGGACTCGGATCTTCACCTCCACAGACCCACCACCACCCGCAAGAAGACCCGGGCACCCGGTTCGGTCCGGTTGAAGCGGGCCGGACTTCCGACAGGAAAGCGGAGCCGACCCGAGACGCCTTTACTCAAGTGGAAGATCGACCAAGGCCCCGAAGAGCGCCAGGGGCACGGGGAGAGGGGAAGGGACCAAAATGCCCCTGAAGAGGAGAGAGTGGACGGAGGGAGGAGGAAGGGCAGGAAGGGAAAAGAGGCCTCCTTGTCGGCCAGGAAGTTGGCCGCCGGACTGTGGCGGCTGCAGTCGCCGGAGATGGGTTCCGGTATACCGGGACGGAATGGCCAGCTAGGGTTTCAGGTGAGCTTGGTTTCAAAGATCTGTAATTTTTTGGTCGAATGGGTGTGCTTTGCAAACTTGGTTGAATCTCATTTGATTGGTGTTTGACCATATTTTTGTCAATCAAAGTTGTTTAATTTTCTCGTTAATTCATTGGATGTTGTTAAATTTGCTGTTTTTTAGTTTGATAAATACTAATGTTGGTGCTGATATCTTCGTATTTCCTTTCGATTTTCCCTATTCGGGTTCAAGAAACCCGGCATTGTGTATTTCATGGTTTACTGAGCTGTGATTCAACTCTGATTGATCTTACTGAGGAAATGTGTTCGAAAATTAGCAAGAAATGGTGCTCGTTTTTCTTTTCGGAATGTGTTCTTATGGGTTTCGGGGTGAAATCTTTACTAATGTGGTAATGCTTGTATGTTTCCATCAATTTCCTGCTGAGTATCTCGTTATTTGATAATTAATTGATTGTTAAGATCTTTTCAGACCTTTTTCTTAATTTTGATTAGTGTTGTTTAGTTTATGTGAATGTATTAAAACGTGGAACTGTGATCTTCAAGATACGGTGGTAACGACATTTATGCAATGGTTTGATGCATTCTGAAAGTTCCGGGTCATTACACATTCTTTTGCCGTGTCCCGGGATTTCTGGGTTCTTGCGTGCTGTTTTAGTACATCTTGTCATAGCATGCTTTACCCTCATCAGCCGGTATTAATGTTGTGGTATACTCTGGATTTTGATTTTCATTGTTGATGTCTTCTTTGCAGCCTGACATTGGCCATATCGGGGTACCATTTCTCCGTAATCGCAACAGTAAAACATATACTTCTGAAGCAAATGATCTTTTACAAAGCCCTAGGTCCACCTCAAGAAATGGATTCTTGTCCAAGGTATGGCTCTTCCGTAAATTCTTACAATGATCTGTAAATTCTGAATTTATGAACTTTAAGTACAAGGTGATATAGTTATTTTTTTTAAAAGCAAGTACAATACAACTCCTTTATCGTCTTGTGCACGTGGGACACATGCCGAGCACTCCATTTAAGGCAAGCTATTTAGCATGAACCTTGGCAGATGATTTACTTTGCAAGGATTGGCGTCATGCATACTCATTAAGAACCGTCTTTCTGGAATGAAAAAAGATGTTTCTTCTAGTATTCGTAGTCATCTGTTTTACTGTCCCCAGAAATTGAATATTATGTTATTAGGTTGAAGCAGTGTTACTCTTAGGATTGCTTACGGGCTAAATATGAGAAATTTTATTTGAACCTATATAATCTCAGTCTACGCCCAACTTACTGTCTACACCCATGTAGAGTGAAATTATATGAGTTCAGATAAAATTTCCCTTTAAATTTTTAACTGGAAAGGGACTTTTAAGAAAAGACGGAGTACTTGGAGCTAAAAGAAGACTTGGCGCAAAACCTAGCACAGTGGTGTTCTAGATTCATACAGCCGACTACACTTAGTGGGATAGGATTTGTTGTTGTAAATATTTAACTGGACATATACACAACTATGAATTAGACAGTAGTGATCTTATATGGATGGAAAATAAAGTAGAAAAGAGAAATTTGGTGTAAATGGGACTTAAACCGAATTCTTTTAACCTAATCAAAAGATTCAGCTATTTAAAAAGCAGCATTTCCAAATTCATATCGAGAAAACTCTAGGGAAAATATGGAAATTTGTGAGAGGGAGAATCACGAGGAGGTAATTTCAGATTATGCGCAACTAAGGCTTGGTGGGTTTCCAAATAAAGAAAGGGCTACAATATGAAAATTTCTTATTATATGCATATGTACGTGTATGGATTGTTGGTTCAAATATGGAATGCTGAAATGCGTTCGGGTGTATCTCAGCTGGCTAAGAAACATGTCACTCGTATATATTCTCTTCAAATTATATAACAAGCTGTCTCGTCCTTATAATTTTTTTTCCTTTAAATTTTGTACTATACATCTGTTTCCCCCCATAACAGTTTAAGGTCTGTTTTTTCTTCTGTGGCGTTACTTCTAATTTTAGCTTCTACCTTCATTTCAGTTATCCAACTCTGTCATGGAGGGGCAAACAAAATGGGATCCAGTCTGCTTGAAAACATCAGATGAGGTACGGCAAATTTACAGCCAAATGAAGCTTCTTGACCAGCGAGCGAGTGCTGTATCAGTTGTATCTGTACTTGAAGCTGAGCTAGAGCAGGCTCGAGCTCGCATTCAGGAGCTTGAGATGGAACGGCGTTCCTCAAAAAAGAAACTGGAGCACTTCTTAAGGAATGTCAGTGAGGAAAGAGTTTCATGGAGGAGCAGAGAGCATGAGAAAGTCCGTGCATTTATTGATGACATCAAGTCTGAATTGAACCAGGAACGGAAGAGTCGTCAGAGAACTGAGATACTCAATTCCAAATTGGTTAATGAGCTTGCTGATGTCAAGTTATCAGCAAAGCGATACATGCAGGACTACGAGAAAGAAAGAAAGGCCAGAGAATTAATTGAGGAAGTATGTGATGAGCTTGCTAAGGAAATTGGAGAAGACAAGGCTGAAGTTGAAGCATTCAAGAGAGAATCCATGAAACTCAGAGAGGAAGTGGACGAGGAAAGGAAGATGTTGCAGATGGCGGAAGTCTGGCGGGAGGAACGTGTCCAAATGAAGCTTGTTGATGCAAAGGTGGCAGTTGAGGAGAGGTATTCTCTGATGAACAAGCTTGTGGCAGATCTGGAGAATTTTCTGA
This sequence comes from Pyrus communis, assembly GCF_963583255.1. Classification (NCBI taxonomy): domain Eukaryota; kingdom Viridiplantae; phylum Streptophyta; class Magnoliopsida; order Rosales; family Rosaceae; genus Pyrus; species Pyrus communis. Next base: position 18,317,475 of record NC_084816.1, on the reverse strand, counting down.
CATCAAGAAGTGTAACGCCAGATGTGAAGGAAATGAGAGAAGTAGAGTATCTGCGACAGGCTGCTGCTGCTGTAAATATTCAAGAAGTCAAGGACTTTTCTTATGAACCCCCAAATCCTGATGATATATTTTCTGTGTTCGAAGAAGTTAATTTCGGTGAGCCTAATGAGAGGGAGATTGAGCAGTGTGTTGCTTACAGTCCTGCTAGCCATGGTTCGAAAATTCATACCGTGAGTCCTGAAGGCAATGGAATCAATGAGGACCGGATCCAGAGACATCCAGTTGCATTTGTTGGTCGTAATGGTGATATAGAAGAAGACGAGAGTGGTTGGGAAACTGTGAGCCATTTCGAGGATCAGGGCTCAAGCTATTCGCCAGATGGGAGTGCCCCATCTGTCAATAAGAATCGCCGAGAGAGTAATGTCTCAGAGTGTGGAACAGAATGGGAAGAAGAAGGTGAGGAAACACCAATTACTGAAATCAGCGAGGTTTGCTCAGTGACAACAAAGCAGGTGAAGAAGGTATCGTCAATAGCAAGGCTTTGGAGATCCGGCCAAAATAATGGGGAAAACTACAAGATAATTGCGCTAGAGGGAATAAATGGTAGGCTTTCGAATGGAAGGATATCTACTGGGGGTATGGTATCCCCTGATCGTGGTTCGGGTAAAGGTGGGCTTAGCCCCTCTGATTTAGTGGGGCAGTGGAGTTCTCCTGAGACGGGGCATCACATTCGAGGTATGAAGGGGTGCATCCCGCTTGGTGCACAGAAGCATAGCTTGAAGGCGAAGCTTTTGGAGGCAAGGTTGGAGAGTCATAAGGTCCAATTGCGTCATGTTCTTAAACAGAAGATCTAGAAGTAGTGAGGCAGAGGTTGCTCATAAAACGAAAATGACAAACCCAGGCTAGAATAAGTAGTTACATTTCTCACCGCGCAAGGTACAGCTTTTTGCTACGGTCGCGAGGAGTCTCTGAATAAAATGCGGATGATCTTGGACTCCCACGTCTGGTTTTGGGGGGGGTCTCTGCAAGCAATTTAGAAGGCGTGAATCATTATTTGTATCATTTCGAATCTAGAAGACAGCATTTGTTGAAAATGGTAGGCGAAAAACGATAACATTTCCCTCTGTAATATGATGTATTTTGTTACGAGAGTTTCATTTTAGTTTCTTATAGGAAATGGAAGATCTCTGGTCCAAAACCTGCCTGCTTAATCAGAATTGGAAAATAAAAAAGGCAGATGTTTGAAAGAATAGTTGGCAATGAGAATTGGGATTTTCAATATAAAATGTTGACGTGGCTTTACTAGAACTATTCAAGTAAGAAGGGAGGGAAGGGAGAGAAATTAGGACGGGAGAGATGGGATATGGAAACGCCCTCGAAACCATACAAATAAGGGATCAACTACAACTCTAGTTTTTAGTCTGGTGTCAAATACGAGCCCCATAACATGATATGGAAAACCCACTACAACTCTAGTTTTCCTTGTTTTTCTTCCTTTTGATGGTACAATACTACAATACAACATTTCGAGACTGAAAATTATCACAACGCTGGCCCTTCGCCAATCCAGAGTTGTACTTATTTGACACGGCATTACACTGCTATGAAACTGGACTATGATTCTGTTATCTGTATTCTTGAAAGTTGACATGCCCTGTCGCCCGTGCATGCTCTACAGCCTCCTGCATATATACGTAGAAGATTATTCAGTATAATAAGAACATAGGAGACCTCATGCACACAGCTACACAAGGGAAGGGAAGAACAACGGACGAGGGAGGTAACCGGAATTTGCAATGTGGAGAACTAACCTTCTGGCCGACTAGTCCAAGTTGGCACACTCCACAGCGCAAAGTGAAGTTGGCAGTGTCTGTGTATCGCCTTTTACTGAAAAGCAGTATCACGGTATTGAGGCATGATAATGCATCATGAGTTATTGCAGATACATACATGTATATCTAAGCTATGTGGATAGTAGAAGCAGGAAATGGAAAATTGGATAATTAGCAGAACGAGGCACTCAATAATTGAAAAAAGATTCAGGTTCAACTAGTATGTTCATGGAGAGCTAGTAACAGACTAAAGCCCCAACGGACATATACAGTGTTTAACATTTTATGTGCAGTAGAACTTGTGTTCGTGTACAACGAAAATAGAAGCCACCATGAAGCCAAAAGCACTACCTTTGTTGCTCTTTCACTAGGTTAAGGGCGAGCCCCTCAACAGGCCCAATGGAACCGTTCTGGACTGCAAATATCGTCTGATCAAACTCCTCTGGAGCTCCCTCGAAGGGAGACATCTGATACAACACAACATTGAATTCAATGATCAAATGCAAAAAATCACACGTAACCTCTGTTTGTACCATCAACAACAAACAGGGGAATGCAAAAACAGTGTTAAGGGCAAGCCCCTCAATAGAAGGATGACGAGAAACAGATTGTAACTACCCAAATGCCCAATAAAGACCACTTTTTTTAAATACTTTAAACCTATAATTTTCCCAACTCATGGTAGTTTGTTCATCCCTCCCCCCGTCCATATTTTTCAATATGCCCTAACCCATACAACAGAACAGATGAGTAAGATTATCTGGTTCATATAGTTTGGGTTTAATGCTGGAAGAATACTTGAGGCCATAGCGATGCCACTTTTAGAGTACGTCAAAATTGACAACCAGAAAAATTCAGAAATGGAAAATTAACATAAATTGAATCAGACACATACAGCTAAAGCATCGTAATGAAGTCCGTCATAGATCAACATAACCCTTTCTGAATACTTCTTCTCCTGTCAAACAGCACCACATACAAAAATGGGCATAAACAGTCAGAACTGGCAAGCTGACAAGAATAATATGTACGAAAACTCATTACTAATGCTAACCTGACCATACAAATCACAACGTGTAGTCTGGATATCATATGCTGCAATTTCCCGTCCGTAATAATCTGCTAATATAGACAGCTCTATGGCCCCTGCCAGGTGATTACAAATTAACAAGTCAGGAAAACGAATCTAATAGTATCCCATTGATTTATTGGGACAGAGACTTCGAAGTTAATCTTCTAGACAGTGGCCGAATAAACTATCTTTAAGATTAAACAGTCAAGGCAGAAACACTTTGTCAACTAATAAATCCAATAATGCTCAATACCCTAGAAGAAGATATATATATATATATATATATATATATATATATCTGTCTTGCGTAAATAAGGATTGGCTACTTAGGGCTCGTTTGAGAAGTGCTTTTAAATGACTGAAAGCACTTTTAGAAAGAAAAAAACGTTTTTGGGACCACCTTAGTAAAATGCAAGTTAATCCTGGAAATAAAAAGCACTTAAAGCGCTTTTGAAACCCAAAAACATTTCCTCCAAAAGCACTTTTAGTCATTTAAAAGAACTTCCCATATGAGCTCTTAGTTGGCTATCAGAAATAAACAACCCAAACTATTACAAGAAAAGCTTTTCATTGTGCATTTGTTTGGTAACCAAGATTCAGATGCAGAAGAACAGGAAGTTTTCTAAACAAACCTTCCCACTTCTCTGAGTCAAGAATCCAAGCACAATACTCTTCATTCGATTTGCCAAGAAACGCTTCTGAATTCTTAGTGGGATCACTTGCTACCGTTGCAGCTATAACCTTCACATAGCAGATAGTCATAAAATGCAAGTACAAGAATTGATTAGGAAGTACCACACTTATGCATGCTCAATGCAAATCTGGAGGTGTATATGCACATACAACCATGATTTATCTATTGTTGTATGATTTAATTTTAAGCCTTGAATATTCAAATACCTGTCTCAATTCAGGAGCTTTTTTCTGGTCATGATCCATTACATACCTGCAAACGAAGGGCGAAAATTGAAAAGAAAATTTGACCTTAAATGACACAGTTCACTTTCATTGCGACAACGGATAAAATAGAGGGTTGTATTGGAGCTTACCCGACTGCATTGAAGAGGCAACTATTGTCTGAGGGAATAACCCTTCTTACTACCATACCTTCCATATTGTAAATTATTTATATACCTGAAGCATTAAAACAATTTGAAATTTCAAACAATGACGGTTTCACCTATCCAAGTACACATATTTTAAATTGAAAACATTTCTACAAAGATTAAGAACAACCTGTAGACATCAAAATTTCGGTGAAATGAATGTTGACCAATAATTAAAATTTCAACACTCACGTGTCATATAAATTTTACATGTAGCGTGTGACTCAACGAAAAATCGAAATAAATTGGAAAAGTCATCAAATAGGACACGTGTCAATACCTGACAGAAATGATTTATTTCATCTGATTATTTAAATCCAAAAATCAAGTTTTGGAATTCTATAAATAGGAAGCCAAGGCATTCATTTGAGGAGGAAGAAGGAAGAAGAGAAAGAAAGAAGGGAATTCACATCACACCAAAACCTTGAAGCCTTGAAACTCTAAAGCTCTCAAGCAAATCTCGAAGGACCAAGAAAGCTATCTTCGTTCTTCGTCAAATCTTCCTTCAAAATCAAGCCCCGACGGCCCTTGAAGAGAAGTGTTCATCATTCATCATCCGTTCATCCTAAGATCAAGCCCCAACGGCCATTTGGATCAACAACCTCAACAAATCCACACATCCAATCGTTCTTCAAGATTAAGCCCAAAAGCCCTTGAAGATCCGCTCATCCATCAACCTTCAAGATCAAGCCCAAAAGCCCCTTGAAGAAATCCATACACCCAGTCTTCAAGATCAAGCCCAAAACCCCTTGGAGATCCGTTCATCAACTGTTCATCCCTAGATCAAGCTCCAACGGCCCTTTGGATCAACAGCTCATCCACAAACCTACACCCTACGAAGATAGAATCAGAGGATCAAATTACAAAGAGATTGTAACCCCAAAATCATTAACACAAAAAATATATTTTGTACACGTATTCTTGTTTCTTGTTTCAGGAATTTTCCGTGTTTACAAACTTGGCACGCCCGGTAGGACTATCTCTACCTCTCATCTCTATCCTCCAATCATCGAAAAACGCAAATGGCATCAAGAAAGGATCAAGCTGTTCCTGCAATCAAAGCAAAGAACAAGAACATCATCGCCGCAAGTGGTGATATTTCGGGCATCATAACCCGAAGTAAGGCAATAGCTCTTTTTGCCGCGGCTTACGCCCCTGCATTGACTCTGTCAAAGGAACAAGAGCACCTGAGGTACGAGCCTGTGATCACCCTAGCCTCGCTAAGGATATCAAAGGGGGAAAGCCCGAGGAAATACTCAGAGTCCCTACTCTCCGACGCTGATTCGAGCGGCAGTACAACCATGCAAGTCATGACCACTGGAGCAACTTCAATCGAGGAGCAGCTAGCTCAGATGAATGAAGCAATCGCAAAGCTCACACGGACTATGGAAGAGAAGCACTTGCAGATTGCCGCACTTGTCAACCAACTAGATGCGCTGCCCGACGTGAAAGTCGACCCAAATATTGGCCTATTAAAGAAAGAAGACGACGAAGAAGAGGAGCCACCAGTGGAGAAAGTTGAAGAGAAGCCGAAGCTAGACCAAGCAACGACATTCATGGGATCTCTCTCTATCCAGCAGCTACAGGAGATGATCGCAAGCACTGTCAAGACACAGTACGAAGGAAGCTCGCATGACTCCGTACTGTACTCAAAGCCTTACTCCAAGAAGATTAATGCTTTGAAGATGCCAAGGGGTTATCAGCCCCCAAAATTCATGCAGTTCGATGGAAAAGGCAACCCGAAGCAACATGTCGCCCATTTCATTGAAACTTGCAACAATGCTGGGACAGAGGGAGACTACCTCGTCAAACAGTTCGTGCGTTCGCTGAAAAGTAATGCTTTTGACTGGTACACTGACCTCGAACCTGAGTCTATCAACAGTTGGGACCAGCTAGAAAGGAAATTCCTCAACCGTTTCTACAGCACTCGTCGTACTGTAAGCATGCTAGAGCTGACCAGTACGAAACAGTGGAGAGATGAACCTGTCGTCAACTACATAAATAGATGGCGCTCCTTAAGTCTGGATTGCAAAGATCGGCTTTCTGAAACCTCTACCATTGAGATGTGCGTTCAAGGCATGCACTGGTGGTTACATTACATCCTCCAAGGCATAAAACCAAGAACATTCGAAGAGCTAGCAACTCGTTCCCACGACATGGAGCTGAGTATCGCTAATCACGGGAAAAAGGAGCCGATTACTAACTTCAATAAGGATAAAGTATTCGCCCCAAATGTAGACAAAACCGGGAAGAAGCCCGCTAAGGAAGCTTTCACCGTCAACACTACCTTCATCAAGGCCTCCTCAGCGCCCATCAAGACCTCCTCAGCGCCCATCAAGATCTCCTCCAAGAAGAAAGCGAAAGAGATAAAGACAAGTGAGCCTTCTCGCACCCAAGACAGATACAAGAGCACCTTGAGAGAGTTGGAACAGAAAACGTACCCTTTTCCTGACTCTGACATGGCTGCCATGTTAGATGACTTGCTGGAAAAAAAGGTGATTGAGCTACCCGAATGCAAGCGTCCTGAAGAAATGAATCGCACAAACGATCCTAGGTACTGCAAGTACCATCGTATTGTGAGCCATCCTGTTGGCAAGTGCTTCGTTCTTAAAGAACTCATCATGAAGCTAGCACAACAAGGGCAAATTGAGCTCGATCTAGAGGACACGGCCGCAACGCATACCACTACAATTGCGTTTGGATCGTTTAATCCTGTGCCTCTCCAAACAACACCTGACCATTCCCGTGAATGCTCAAGTTGCACGGCACCTCCTACACAACCATCACTGGAGAGAAGCGACCAAGATGCACATGCTGATGATGAAGAAGGATGGATATTGGTAACCTACAAAAAGATAAGGAAACCAAGACCACGAGTCATACAGCCAAATGTGGAACAAAGAAGAAATCACCACGGCCGCAACAATGCGAAGCCTAAAAGAAACATAAAGCATAATAAAACAACATATGCTAGGAAACCTATGGAGCAGGAGCCATGCATTCCCGTTTCCTTGATGAATACTTCCCGAATGACTTTTTCCAACAGTGCACTACTGTGGCCTGTCACATGGTTGAAGTAGAAATAGAAAAGCCCTCAAAAGGCAAAGCTATCGCCACTGAGGTAGAAAAGGCCCTTACACCTGGAGAAGGTCTGCCAACACACTTTAGCATCGAGGAAGCGCTACCATTGCCCAAAAAGATGCGAAGAGCACTAGCAGTAGTCTTGGCAGGTCCCGACGACCACGAAGTGCAAGAAAGTAACGACGAAGGCTCGAAGCTTCAGCCACATGAATGTGCCACATGTTGTGCCACCCATGACGTAATTAACTTCACTGACGAAGACCTACTGTTGGGATCAAAGCCTCACAACCGTCCTCTCTTCGTCTCCGGGTACATAAGGGAATACAAAGTCAACCGCATGCTTGTGGATGGTGGGTCGGCCATAAACATCATGCCAAAATCAACAATGACCATAATCGGCATCAAGGTGAATGAACTATCCCTGAGCCGTCTGCTGATCCAGGGTTTTAACCAAGGAGGACAAAAGGCGATGGGCATGATCCGAGTAGAGATGACCATGGGTGAGCTCAAATCAAGCACGATATTCCACGTGATTGATGCAAGAACTTCCTACAACTTGCTCTTAGGAAGACCTTGGATCCATGCAAATGGGGTAGTGCCGTCCACCCTTCACCAATGCCTAAAATTTTACCGAGAAGGAGTGAAGGTGATCCAAGGTGATACCAAGCCATTCACCGAAGCCGAATCACACTTTGCAGACGCCAAGTTCTACATGGATGAAGACATGGTACCCGAAGCCCTTCCGGAAGATATCAGATCCACGGGCAAAGCAGCACCTAAAAAGCAGAAGTGGCAAGCCATGCCTAAAAAGCAAAAAGAGCAGGCCGTGCCATCTTCAAGCAAAGATGATGACGAGTTTGCTAAACCTGCAACAACCAAAGGGAGTAGGATACCGTCAGAAGGACCGAACGCACCCATATTCCGGTATATCTCGATGTCAAGAAGAAAGAATGGTCAATCTCCATTCGAAACTAGAAAAGCCGACACACAGTGGCACACGGATAACGTGAAGTTGCTCAAGACGAATGCAGTTTTGCCTCTGACACAGCTAGGGGGTGCTAAGGCCGCAAGACTACCACAAGGCTTCATAAAAGCTCTACCAAAGAAGGTGGAATCAAGCTTTCTTCCAACCAAGAGGACCGAGGAAGGTTTCGACCCAAACGCCTACAAACTCATGTCAAAGGCCGGGTACGACTTCGCTTCTTCTGCGGTGGCTGGAAAGAAGGTTTCAAACACTGTCAATGACGAAGAACGTAACCTCACCAAAACTCAAAAGAAGTTGAAGGAGCATGGTTACGGAGTTGACAACAACAAAGCCGGACTTGGTTTCACACCAAATGCACCTGTGATGATTTCAAACCAAGTGAAAAACACTAGCACTCAATATGTCAGCATGAGCATTGAACAAGATCAAGAAGAGCCTAAACCCTCCTCTCGGACGTCGGTCTTCGATAGGATGAGCCATTCATGCTCCAGAACTTCAGTGCTTAATTGCATTGGTGGTCAAGATCGAACCTCTGTCTTCAAGAGGCTTAACGCGCCGACATCCCAAAGCTCTGTTTTTGAAAGGTTGTTAAAGCTTAAGAAACAAAGCAACACAGTTATCTCTCCTCTGCAACGATCAGCTTCAGAAAGATTTGAAGATAATGAGAAGCCTTTTGGAAAGAGGAAGACAACCCCAAAGGGAGAAAAGCTCGATGGGTTAGGAGAAAAGGACGACGTTCGAAGCTTGATTCCTTCAAGGATGAAGCGCCAAACAATCCTAGAGGTTGACACAAAAGGACCACTGAAGGTAAGAAGGCGCATCATCGTCCACACTGGCAAATCTTCATGCCAACAAACCCAAGAGAACGGCACTGAAGATGAAATCCCTAAAAAAGATGTCACTTCTAGCTCTTTCGACTCAAAGTCTTCACCTCAACCGCTGGGGGCATGCTCCAAAACCATGTCAGTCAAGTCAAGTGAAGATGAAGGATGGATTCATGTCACTCCGAAGAAACTGCACGAGAAACATATGTCTTGTCCACAAGTTCACCAATCGGAAAGGGGGCAAAGCAGTTACCGTCAACCTTCAAAGCTACATGAAAATGTTGAGGATGATGAAATTACAACACAAAGATCGTTCATGCGGGATCTTTTCTTCCTCGAAGACGTCTTCAATTACTCGATCAAGGCTCATTGCTATGAAGATTGTGAGGAATGCATTTCGAAGATCGCTTCGAAGAAATTGGACAAGCAGCAACCATCTTGTCCACAAGTTTATCAATCAGAAAGGAGGGAAAGCAGCTCCTGTCAACCTCCAGAACAATGTGAAAGTGTTGGAGATAATGAAATTTCGACACAAAGATCGTCCATCCCCATCACAATGTGCGACCTCTTCCCAGAAGACTTCTTCAATTACTCGGTCAAGGCTCCTGCCTATGAAGATTGCGAGGAACGCCTCTCCCAGAACACCAGACAATCCTTATGCCAACAAGCTCGAGAAGATAGCACTGAAGAGGAGATCCAAGATGTTTTCCACATCATGGTTCAAGAAGGTAAAGAAGACGAAATCCCCGAGGAAGATGTCACTGCTGCACCGCCACAGCTCGAAGATGGGGGGCAAGCCACGGTCGATGATCTCAAGGAACTCAACTTAGGTACAAGCAAGGAACCAAAGCCTATCTTTGTAAGTGCATTATTAAGTACAGATGAGATAAAGGAGTATTATCAGCTGTTGTTAGAGTACAAAGATGTCTTTGCCTGGACCTACAAAGAAATGCCCGGCCTAGACCCTATCATCGCTGTTCATCATCTTGCGGTCAGGCTTGGAACACGACCGATAAAGCAAACTCAAAGACGCTATCGATCTGAGCTTATCCTACAAATCGAGGTCGAGATCGACAAGCTAATCGAAGCAGGCTTTATTCGAGAAGTGCAATACCCCAAGTGGATCTCCAACATCGTCATTGTCCTTAAGAAATCAGGACAAATACGTGTTTGCGTAGACTTCCGGGACCTCAATGATGCTTGCCCAAAGGATGACTTCCCCTTGCCAATCATTGAAATCATGGTGGATGCAACCACTGGCCATGAGGCATTATCATTCATGGATGGCTCTTCTGGGTACAATCAAATTCGCATGGCCCTCGAGGACGAGGAACTAACAGCCTTTCGTACTCCAAAAGGTATCTACTGCTACAAGGTGATGCCCTTTGGTCTAAAGAACGCTGGAGCTACGTATCAACGCGCAATGCAGAAAATCTTCAACGACATGCTACACAAAAACGTAGAATATTACGTAGATGATGTGGTGGTTAAGACGAAGAAAAGATCAGACCACTTGAAGGATCTGCGAATAGTGTTCGAAAGGCTGCGAAAATACAACCTCAAGATGAACCCGTTAAAGTGTGCGTTTGGCGTCACCTCTGGAAAATTCCTCGGCTTCATCGTCAAGCACCGTGGTATTGAAGTAGACCAATCAAAGATCAAGGCCATTCAAAGCATGCCCGAGCCAAGAAACCTGCACGAGCTGAAAAGTCTACAAGGACGGCTAGCCTTCATCAGACGCTTCATCTCCAACCTCGCAGGGCGTTGTCAACCGTTTAGTCGCCTTATGAAGAAAGATGTTCCATTCGTATGGGACAAAGCATGCCATAATGCTTTTGAAAGCATAAAGAAATATTTGTCAAGTCCACCTGTCCTGGGGGCACCTGTGCCCGGGAAACCACTCATATTGTATATTGCTGCTCAGGAAAGTTCAATCGGAGCACTCTTGGCACAAGAGAATGAATCCCAAAGAGAAGGAGCACTTTACTACCTCAGTCGAACTCTCACCGGCGCTGAGTTGAACTACTCCCCAATAGAAAAGATGTGCCTCGCTTTGGTGTTTGCCATTCAGAAACTCATACATTACATGCATGCTTACACCATCCACTTGGTTGCTAAAGCCGACCCTGTTAAATACGTTATGACTAAGCCAGTCTTGACAGGGCGACTCGCTAAATGGGCTTTGCTTCTTAATCAATATGAGATCATCTACGTCCCAGCGAAAGCCGTCAAAGGACAAGCGCTAGCAGACTTCCTTGCCGATCATCCAATCCCGGCTGATTGGAAAATCTCAGACGACTTGCCTGACGAGGAGGTGTTCTACATCGACATCTTCTCGACATGGACGATGTTCTTCGACGGATCCGCACGAGCAGACGGAGCGGGGGCAGGAGTAGTATTCATGTCACCACAAAGGCACATACTACCTTACTCCTTCCAACTGAATGAGCTATGCTCCAACAATGTTGCTGAGTACCAAGCATTGATCATCGGGCTCCAAATGGCGATCAACATGGAAATCACAGCTCTTGAGGTATATGGCGATTCCAAACTCATAATCAATCAACTCTTAACTGAGTATGAGGTGAGGAAAGATGATCTCGTCCCATACTTCCGGCTAGCGACCCAACTGCTACAAAAGTTCGAAGCTGTGACACTAGAACATGTGCCAAGAAAGGAAAATCAAATGGCAGACGCTCTCGCCAATCTAGCCTCGAGTATGACACTAGGAAAAGATGAAGTTGCAGACGTGCCAGTTTGCCAAAGATGGGTGATTCCGCTCGTTAATGAAATGTCACTAGATGATACAAATGTTATCTCAGTACTTCCAGTCGATGCTGAAGAGTGGAGACAGCCGCTGATCGACTACTTAGAGCACGGAAAGCTTCCAGATGATCTTAGACACTGTTCCGAAGTACGTCAACGAGCACCTCGCTTCCTTTACTACAAAGGAACACTCTACCGACGCTTTTTTGAAGGACTGCTCCTGAGATGCCTAGGTGAGGAAGAAGTTAATCAAGCCATGAAAGAAGCACATTCAGGTGTGTGTGGGGCACATCAATCTGGACCAAAGCTACATTTCCAGCTTAAAAGGATGGGTTACTACTGGCCGAGCATGGTGAAGGACTGCCTGGAACACGCCAAAAGGTGCCAAGCCTGCCAATTCCACGCCAACTTCATACATCAACCGCCTGAACCATTACACCCTACAGTTGCTTCATGGCCGTTCGACGTATGGGGATTGGACGTTGTAGGACCAATTACGCCAAAGTCATCTGCAGGGGAAGCTTACATCCTAGCTGCAACAGATTACTTCTCCAAGTGGGCTGAAGCCATACCTTTAAGGGAAGTAAAAAAGGAAACTGTTGTTCGTTTCATCAAGGAGCATATCATCCACCGATATGGGGTGCCTCGTTACATTATCACTGACAACGGAAAGCAGTTCTCCAACCGACTCGTGGACGAGCTTTGCGACAAATACAAGTTTAAGCAGCACAAGTCTTCCATGTATCATGCTCCGGCCAACGGCCTCGCGGAAGCATTCAACAAGACGCTGTGCAACCTTCTAAAAAAGGTAATCGGCCGAACAAAGAGAGACTGGCATGAAAGAATAAGTGAAGCACTTTGGGCATATAGGACTACACATAGGACTCCTACCCAAGCTACACCTTATTCTCTCGTATATGGCGTAGAAGCTGTTCTACCGCTTGAAAGTCAAATTCCCTCACTAAGGATGGCTATACAAGAAGGCTTGACTGATGAAGAAAATGCAAAGTTGCGCCTTCAGGAGTTGGAAGCGCTGGATGAGAGAAGGCTCGAAGCTCAACAACACTTGGAATGCTACCAAGCACGGTTATCCAAGGCATTCAACAAGAAAGTCCGCCCAAGGTTTTTCCAAGCCGGAGATCTCGTACTGGCATTGCGTAGGCCTATCATTACAACTCATAAGACAAAAAGCAAGTTCACATCAAAGTGGGATGGACCCTACGTAATACAAGAGATCTACACCAATGGCGCCTACTTAATCATGGCAGAAGACGGGTTGAAGATCGGCCCCATCAACGGCAGATTTTTGAAGCGCTACTACCCCTAAAGCAAACGCACCACGCTCCTGGCCCGCAAGAGCATAAACTGTGTACGGCACAATCATCATCAAAAAAAAAAAAAAAAAAAAAAAAACCATCACTCATTTGAACTACGTCATGACTTGATCCCTCCTCAACCAAGGGTACGTAGGCAACTTGAAACTTCAAAACTTCAAGTACAGTCACATCTCAAAAAAAAAAAAAAAAAAAAAAAAAAAAAACGCTTTGAAGAATAAAGAGCAAATTCAAGAATGCAAACATTTTATTTCTTTGAAGGAAAAAGTCTGATTACAAAAGAAAAAGGGTAGAAGACACTACTCGAAAACTATGTCCCTAAAACTAAGGAGGCGGTCTTCAAGCAAGCCTTCCAAAGCCTTCAAAGTCTCTACCTCAGTGAGAGACAGGATGGGCAACTCCATAGCCATGTCTTTCTCTTGTTCTAGACGTGAAATCTCCTCTTGGCATTGAGAAAGTGTAGCTCCCTGCTACCCGAGAACACTTTTAAGTTTTGATGCCTCGATGCCAAGCTGTTCTTGTTCTCGCATCAACGTATCTAGACGTACCCGGACGGAAGCTAAAGAAGTCTCTGTAGATTGATAATCTCCCGAAACAGCTTGCTGAGAAGACCGGGCTTGGGTTAGTGACAAGTCTATTGCAGCAAGTTGGTGAGCTCTAACATCTGGACTCAACTTCTTCGAGGAAATAACACGTAAGGAAGAATACTCAGTTGAGGCGGCCATAATTTCGGCAATCTTGATCTTCAAGGATGAAGAATCAATGTTAAGATTGTCAATTGCAGAAATAAGTTTCGACAAGTCCTCTTTAAGCAACGCAAGGTCCTCCGACGGGCATTTCAAAATCCTCCCCTCAATATGGCTCTTGATATCCATTGCCGCACGAAGATTGATGCGATGAATAAGTTGCTCAATACCACTAAGGTTTGGCCCTCTCAGAGAGATCTCAGAGCTAGCTGGCAAAGGTGTAGAATGCATGACGAGATCTTGCATGCCTCCACCTACACACGGCAAACTTGGGAAACTTGACGAACTTGGGATAAGCTCTGTACCAGGTGGATCCCCAATCTCCTCGCCTGTGGGTAGGTCGCCTCCAAATAGCATCTCCGTATAAGAATAAATACCTGTGGTCGCCAAGTCAAAAGAACAAGAAGACCCAACCTAAAGAAAACAAAGAAAGCTGTTAGAAACAAAAGCTAGAACAATGAAAGCAGAAGAAGTCATAAGAGAGAAGAAGATGCATACGTCTTTCTCAAACGACACACTACCATCGAGTTGAGGGAGCTTAAACACTTCTTTCTTCTTATGACGAAAATTGACATCGCTATCAGCCTGAGCGCCTTCAAGACGTCGCTTGTTTAAAACTTGTTGACCCTGCCGCAAAACAAGTCCATCTTCGTGCGAATCAACTTCATCACCAGCCTCTTCAGATACATCCAGATGTTGAGAAGACAAGCGTGGGCATTGAGGGACTAAAACCACTGGTCTATCTTGCAAAGTAGCAGCACTCGCGCAATCAAAAGATATCAGTTGTGTAGGAACCACAGAACACCTCTCCTTCAATACATTAAGGTGTGAATGAGAAGAATTGGTACCACTTGCCATCCCCGAATTCTCATAATATACCTTTGACCACCAACTTACGTAAGCACGGGTTACTGGACTACTCTTGAACTCGTCTTTTGTCGGCAGGGTGATAGAAGTATTTGTACATGCACGGGTACAAGACTCCCAATGCATATACACGGCTTGCAAGGAGTCTAATTGGTTTTTTTCCTTCAGCTTGTCTGGCACATGTTGGACAAAACCAAATTGCCTGCTGAAACGGTGGGGACTATACGGCTGAACAATGCATCGATCTTCTTGCCGCAAAGAAACATACCCTGAGCGAAGACTTATAAGGTAAGATAAGTCTGAGAAGCGAAGATGCGAATCGTCCATGATGCCTCGCCGCACCGAGCCAACTCGCGCCAGATAGTCCATCTTCAAGCCTTCGCAACTTCTAAACAGTGCTTGCGCCTGGGAATCATCGAAGCTCTTCGAAGAAAGCATGCCAGAATACTTCGTCATCAAAGGCCCTGACTTGTTTAGAGTTGAAGAAAAAAAATGAGTGCCAAAGTACTCACCCAACCAACCATACACATAGTGGTAGGGAAGAACCGCAGCACGATCTTCAGTGTTTGCCGAGTTCGAAACAACACTCAAGCCGTTATAAATATTGGCCAAAACCGGGATAGCAAGACTGAAAGATTCACCTGCAGCCATCTTGCTAGCAACTTTGAAAACCCCAGGACGAACAAGGTTGACGTCGCCGATTGGAAAAACAAACTTACAAAGCCAACAAGCTAAGAAAGCAGCTAGGTAAGATTCTTCCACATGCTCTGATGCTATGCCAAGGTCCTCAAACGCTCTCAACTCGGCAGGGGAACGGCGCCTAGCTGAACCAATGGCACCAGACGGATATGGGTCTCCCTTTGGTTTAGTGGTTTTGTTGCAACTTCTTCTCTTCGAGGACTTCTTGTACCTTGTGTCCTCCCAATACCAGAAGCGGATCCAGGAAGAAATCTTCACGCCTGATTTACCTCGAGCATCTTGGGAAAGCTTGTGATATGCCCAAAATAAGCAGCGACAACTCGCAGGCAATCCTTGGTTATTGTAGAGAGAAAGTTCCTCCGCACTAGGAACGACCTCGTCATAAAACTTACCGTGGATTGGCAATCCCCCTATCTTGTGGAGATCCCAAAGTGAAATTGACATCTCTCCTTGAGCTGTATGAAGCGTGTTAGTCGCTGAACACCAATGCTCGAAGAACGCCTGAAGGACAGAATGATGGAGATCATAACTAAACAAAGATGCGTACACGGCATGGTAAAGGCCCATGCTAGTAAGCACATGTTTAGATCGGCCCAAGACATCTTCAAGCCACTCCCAATAAGACTCAGCAAAAACAGCTTCTCCGGTAGTCGACAAGACATCATTCCAAGCCATAGCTCCGCTGCGGATGTGATCTCCAAGAAGCTTAAACGGAGCCGGATGATTGTCACGAGCATGGTGCGAAGGGTTCAAGATAAGAATCCCCAGTGTGCACGCCTTCTTCTCCGTATTTGATCGAACGAAGTTTGCCACCTTCCAAGATACTTCAGAAGACCACGACTTAATATGCATGGAGTTGTCTTTTGTAGGAAGAGCAAGCGCCTTAAGGCCAGTCAGTGGGGCGTAAATCTTCAGCGTTGTTCCCCTATCTTGCGAATCATTTTCCTTCGCAAGAATGGTGATGGTGTTGCTCTTAAAACATTTGAAAAATACCATGACCGCAACAAAAAAAAAAAAAAAAAAAAAAAAAAAACAGCCACAAAACTTGAACAGTAGGACAACAGACAGTGCAATGGTGTGCAGCGAACAGTGCAGCGATGACGGTGCAACAAGCAGCAGCAAGAGGCACAACGTCACCACCGAGGAAAATTATGATCAAAAGGCAATACACAGCATAAACTCGTTGCAGTCTTTTGCATAACCCCACACGGTAAAAGTGACACACTGCAACAAGCTCCAAGCAGCGGCAAGAGGCACGGCAACGTCACTACCAGGGGAAGACTGTGACCAAAAGGCATTACACAGCAAAATCCCTTTGCAATCTTTGCACAAAACCACTCTTTCTACACCACCAATTTATGCGTTCCTGGGTTCTTCGTCGGTTTGACAGCCTCAACCTTGCAGCCTCAACCTTCTTATAAAGAAAAAAAATGACGATGTAGAATAGGTTGAGCCTCAACCTTCTTATAAAGAAAAAAAAATGACGATGTAGAATAAAAAATAATAAAATAAAGTAAAAGGAAATGATGATGTTGGGAAGTAATGATGAAAGTAAACAATAAAATAAAAAAAATAAAAAAAAAACATCTTTGGTGGATCAGTGCCACCGAAAGCAAAATAGAATAAAATAAAATAATAAAAATAATAAAATAAAGTAAAAGGAAATGATGATGTTGGGAAGTAATGATGAAAGTAAAAAAAAAAAAAAAAAAAATCTTTGGTGGATCAGTGCCACCGAAAGCAAAATAGAATAAAATAAAATAATAAAAATAATAAAATAAAGTAAAAGGAAATGATGATGTTGGGAAGTAATGATGAAAGTAAAGAATAAAAAAAAAATCTTTGGTGGATCAGTGCCACCGAAAGCAAAAAAAAAAAAAACAAAAAAAAAAATCTTTGGTGGATCAGCGCCACCGAAGAAGAGAAAGAGAAAAAAAAAAAAAAAAAATCTTGGTGATATATATGTTTTATCTGTATTTAGCACAATACACTGAATAAAATAAAGCACGTCCATTGATCTCCGAGAAATTACAAGTGCGTACAAAAAAAAAAAAAAAAAAAAAAAAGATGGAGTTTTCACAAAGGTTGTTCACGTGAAGCCCCACTACGTGGCAAAACTCCAGGAGCGGGAGGCATCGAAGATAGAGCATTCGAGGCCTCAATACTTGGCCAAACGCTGGAAGACCCAGGAAAAATGTGCCTCTGGAGGAAAGACGAAAACCTTTGACGGTCACTTTGAATCCGACCTTCAGACTCTTGCAGCTCATCAAGCTTCCTCTTCATGCCCGTCGAATAGTTGTTTGCAAGCACGTGCAAACTTCTATTCTCATACTTCAGCTGCTTGATCTCTTGCTTGAGACTTTCCACCTCTGCCATCAACGATTCAACCTGACGGGAGCGAGCAAGTAGGCGTTGGTCCATGTTGGACACAGAGCTTGCACATTGAACGCTGAGAGCGAGGGACTCTTGAACGGCCAACTCATCGGACCGTCCTGAAAGCAGCCTACTATCCTTAGGAGTGATGAGGTTTCTAGCTACTATCGTAGCTGTTGTTGCATCCGTCATCATGGAGTCTTCACCTGAAAGAGGACCGTTAGAAGATAAAAAAGAAGGGCGCCATACATTACCTTGAAGGGGTGCAACTGGATCGCTGCTGAGACTCAAATCTAAGCAAAGGTTCGATGAGTTAGTCATTTTTCAAAGGTGTTCAGAGAGAAAGGGTGGATGGAGTTAATTCTCAAAAGGCCGGAGACGATTTTCAAGAATGGGCAATCTTCAGAGTGTGTATGTTGGGGTGATCGATACCTCTATAAAAAGCCAAGCGACACGACCACCGATTCAAAAATCCGGATTTTCCTGCGTGAAGTTCGGCGACGCGTTCGCGGCTTTTCAGAAAACGCGTTCAACTTTGTCAAAAGATATTTGACAAAGTCGAAAACAAGTGGAGGCCATCATCGCAACTACACGTCTTTAGCCGACAAGCACAAAGTTCGGCGACGCTTTCTCTGCTTTTCAGAAAACGCGTGCAACTTTGTCAAAAGTGGCGCTCGTTCAGAAATCGAAGAGACGTCGTTCAGAAATCGAAGAGGCGTCGTTCAGATATCGAAGAGACGTTTGTCGACAAGGGTAAAAGAACAGTACCACCACTTGCTATTAAGAAATCCCTATATGTGTCAACCTTCATCTCTTATGGCAAGGCATACCTGAAGAAAATGCCCAACTCTTCCTCACCTCTGAGGGTGCACTCCCAACAAAGCCTTTCGAAATACTTAATTTTTTCTTCTGCCCCAAAGATGATACCAGATGCCTGGAGTACAGATGACCCAGGAGGAAACGATAGATTGAAGCATGTGCTGATTCATTCACCGCTTCTTCAAAAGCAAAGGTATCTCATATCATCAAGGTCAAAAGCAAAAGTATCTCATATCATGCTCTTTCCCTATCTTTTCCTTTGCCCTTGTTATTACTCGCATGGCAAAGTAAACGAAAGCAATCAGCCGACACTTGGAGTCAGTCTTCCGATCTGGAACCGACTGCCTGGAATCTATTCCCTGGTTGCTTACCTAGCGTTGCTCTCGAGTAGTCATCTTCAACGGTTGATACACTTCCAGAGAAGGGACCACTTCTGCAAAGGGGAGCAAGTAAGGCAAGTGAAAATGATACATTGAAGCATGTGGAGACAAGCAACAACTGCATATGCTGAGCTATCCTCTAACCCTCTTCAATACGAATTGGAGAGATTGAACAAAGAAACAGATAAAAGGAGTAAGCTCAGACCTTCGGGGGAGACCAAAAGAATTCTGCTGCCCAGTTCAAGAGTAGCACAAAGGAAAATCAACGATTGGAGGAAACCAAAAGAATCCTCCAGTCCAGTTCAAGAGTAGCACAAAGGAAAATCAACGATTGGAGGAAACCAGAAAATCTTCCAGTCGAACTCAAGAATAAGCCTCAATGGCCCTTGAAGAAATCACAAGTCCGATTCAAAATCAAGTGTTCACCACCCTTGAATCAAATTCAACTCCAGATAAAAGGAGTAAGTTCAAACCTTCGGAGGAGACCAAAAGAATCTTCCAGCCCAGTTCAAGATTAAGCTTGTGGAAAATCAACGATTGGAGGAAACCAGAAAATCTTCCAGTCGAACTCAAGATCAAGCCTCGATGGCCCTTGAAGAAATTTCCAGCTCAATTCAAGATCAAGCCTCAACGGCCCTTGGGTTGACATCTACATTAAGGAACTTCAAAACGCATCTTCTACACGTGACAAGCACATGTCTACGACGAGCCTTGAAGTGGGGGCATTTGTAGACATCAAAATTTCGGTGAAATGAATGTTGACCAATAATTAAAATTTCAACACTCACGTGTCACATAAATTTTACATGTAGCGTGTGACTCAACGAAAAATCGAAATAAATTGGAAAAGTCATCAAATAGGACACGTGTCAATACCTGGCAGAAATGATTTATTTCATCTGATTATTTAAATCCAAAAATCAAGTTTTGGAATTCTATAAATAGGAAGCCAAGGCATTCATTTGAGGATGAAGAAGGAAGAAGAGAAAGAAAGAAGGGAATTCACATCACACCAAAACCTTGAAGCCTTGAAACTCTAAAGCTCTCAAGCAAATCTCGAAGGACCAAGAAAGCTATCTTCGTTCTTCGTCAAATCTTCCTTCAAAATCAAGCCCCGACGGCCCTTGAAGAGAAGTGTTCATCATTCATCATCCGTTCATCCTAAGATTAAGCCCCAACGGCCATTTGGATCAACAACCTCAACAAATCCACACATCCAATCGTTCTTCAAGATTAAGCCCAAAAGCCCTTGAAGATCCGCTCATCCATCAACCTTCAAGATCAAGCCCAAAAGCCCCTTGAAGAAATCCATACACCCAGTCTTCAAGATCAAGCCCAAAACCCCTTGGAGATCCGTTCATCAACTGTTCATCCCTAGATCAAGCCCCGACGACCCTTTGGATCAACAGCTCATCCACAAACCTACACCCTACGAAGATAGAATCAGAGGATCAAATTACAAAGAGATTGTAACCCCAAAATCATTAACACAAAAAATATATTTTGTACACGTATTCTTGTTTCTTGTTTCAGGAATTTTCCGTGTTTACACAACCCTTTTGAGATTAGGATTCCATTCAAACTAAACGTCGACAGAGACATGAACGAAATTTTATGTTAAGACTGAATCCTAAACTTAAATACGAGACAATACGGAAAGAAGGCGAGGAATTGAACAAAACCCAGCTTCACATACTCAGTTGATGATGACCAACCAATATCAATTACTGGTAGCAGTCCATGATTGAACACATAAAGGTTGAAAAAAAAAAGGGAACAAATATAGTGAACAGAATAAGGAAATAAATCTACAAAAACGAATAAAAGAAATCCATGGTCATATAATTTTCTTTAAGGAGATATGCATAATATATATATATATATATATATATATATATATATATATATATATATATATTGTTCCAATATATCACAACACTATTTGATAAAGGGAGACCAACCTTCCAGATTCTGAAACAGAGTGATAATACAAATCCAGCTTGAAATCAAACAACCCAAAAGCATAAATATAAGAAAAGGATAGATAAATAAATGCAATAATGAAATTTCCAGATCTAGTAATGGCATAGAGGCATGAAAGAAAAGAAAACTAATGAAAAAAAATTGAAAATTTGAGTTTTAACGATAAGGGTAAAATGAATAATATCATGATTGATTTTTTAATGTAAAAATATAGTTTTTCGTTAAAATAAACAGTATCAGAAGTTTTTCGTTAAAGTTTTCAAAGAGAAACTCACCTGACTCCTGTAATAATATGATATGAACGTGTCATAGGCTTTCTCTTGGTTTTGGGTAGGCCAGTGGCACATCGTTTTTGTTGACACAATTTAGGGCTGGTTTGGTATTTCTGTGCTTTGAAAAAAAATTGTTTCTACTGTGCTGTGAGAATAAGCAATTGTGAAATAAAGCAACAGAGTGTTTGGTAAACTTTTTTGTAAAAGTACTTTTGAAAAAAAAAACAGTATTATAGTGTTTGGTAAACTTTTATGTAAAATAGTTATGACGGTGTAAAATGACCAAAAAGGGTATAGCACTAGATGTGCCATTAATTTAATTTTCTTAACAAATAAAGGTGAATTACTAAATATACTTTATTTTTTTCAAAACACAGCAATACCAAACCAGCCATTCAATAACACTTATGAACAAAAATGGTTTCTAAAGAAGCAAAATCCCACACCAAACTGAAACCTATCTTGTTATCCAGCATTTCATACTACGCTATTTTTTGCTTAATTACTTAGCGTAAGCATTTCAATTCAAGGTTCGAAGAAAAAACCCCGAATGAGATATCTAATGTACCAGAATTAACTTTAATGAATCTCAAGATGCCATGCATCAAGTCACAACTCAAGATGCCATGCATCAAGTCACAACGAAGATCACCTTACACATATAGTAGAATCTAAGCATTTGGAAACTTAGCAACACAACATTGTCAAAGAAAATCGAGAATTTCATTCGGAGAAAACAATTGACAAGTCTCAAAACAAAACACTATACTTAACATAGAGGTATCATCCTACTTTCCTTCACTGACCACCAGGTAGCGTCTTGATAACATCCGAATCACCTAAAGATAATACCAAATGACAACATTAGCCAAATCAGTTTTTCACTGGTCGGCAAACAAATTGTTTAGAATGATACGAAAACTATGGAGTACCTGCATCAATGATGCTAAGGCAAGACACTCGGAAGTACTTTCCACATGCTGTACCAAGCTCAACATTGTCTGAAAACAGAACAAATGGTAACCCGGATGAAAAGATACAGGTATAGTAGGCAAACTAATTCTCATTTTATTAAAATAAAATGAATAAAAGCATAAGACTCAGTAGGGTAAGGTAAGATGACCAAGATTATACCGTCCAGTGAAAATCCAAGAGCCAGTGAAAATGAAAGCATAAAATGAATACCCACAACGAAGTATACCGTCCATTGAAAATCCAAGAGCCAATAGGGTAAGGTAAGATGACCAAGCCAATCATGCACCATGGACTAATCGACATAGTGAGATAAGTTGCAACATCTAACATCCAATACATATCCCATTAATCTAAACCTTCTGCGTACCAGCAATCACAAAACAATTAAACAGCTTAACCTTATGCTACACCAAAAGTGAACAAAAACGCTGCAATTACCAAAGGGATTGTAAGATGCCTACCATAAAACTCAAATCAAAATATTCATCAGAGAAGACCAACAAATTCAAGCTTATTGGATGATTCTAACATCTCCTAAATTGCAGATATCAACACATAACCCGAACCTGATATACACCTTTTTATCCTTCTACAAAATTCTACAACAAAACACAAGGTACCTGCATTGCATCACTTCTATTCTCCCTCTCACTTTTATTAACATGCAAAACTCAACTCATCGTTACTTCATCACTAATAGAAGAAGGCTAACCTCTGAGGCACAGAGTTCAAATCTGCACAAATCAGCAGGGGAATCTTCAACTTGGCAATTTTCTCAAGTGCATGGATGAGGGTTTCAACCTTGTATCAGAAAAGAAGCGATAAGCTCAAATCCAACACCGATCGTAACAATTCCAAATTTTCCTCCACTTTTTCCCCAACCACCAAAAACAAAAATAACTCTTTAATCCAAAACAAGATTCAGGGAACAAACATGCATTATCACTTTTCACGCTTAACATGCATCAAGATCAGTCAAGGAAAATGAATAAAGAAGTAATCAATTTTTCTTACTTCTCTTTCAAGTTTTCTTGTTTCCTCCACAAACCCTAATTTCTTTTCCCCCAATTGTTTTCTTCATCCCCAATTTTTATCCCAACACCCATACACTCATCCCTTCACTCTTCCCACCCCTCTCACTCTCCCCATCCCCAAATTTAAAAATCCAAACAAATAAATAACAAAATTTTAGACAAGAAAAGCTTACCAAAGGAATGAGGGAAGGCGACAGCAAGAGAAGGAAGGAAAGCGACGACGGTGTCTGTGGCGTTGAGACCAACAGAGAGAGAGGAAAGGAGAAGGAGGAAGAGGTGTAGCGGCAGGCAACAAAGGAGAAGAGGGCGCACGAGAATCTCTGAGTCTTCTGCGAAAGGAGGGCGTGCGAGAAAGAGAAGGCAGAGAGAAAGGAGGGCATTGTTGACAATTTGAAAATTTCATTAATAAAATTATTGTAGCTACGTGTTTTCACAAATAAGCTGCTTTCTGAAGCTTCCCATTTTTAGCTTTTTTCCATTCAAAACTTTGAAATAAAGTTGATTTTGAGAGTTTACCAAACACCAAAAACCCTCCAAACTTTGTTTCATACCCACTTTTTTAAAAATCACCTCAATCCCAAATCAGGGCTTAAA
Organism: Pyrus communis; assembly: GCF_963583255.1. Taxonomy (NCBI): domain Eukaryota; kingdom Viridiplantae; phylum Streptophyta; class Magnoliopsida; order Rosales; family Rosaceae; genus Pyrus; species Pyrus communis. The sequence continues at coordinate 18,293,733 of NC_084816.1, read as the reverse complement.
AGTTTAGTCCCGAAAGTAACTTCATAAAATGTTAAAAATATGTGAAAAATGTGTGAAAATCACTTAAAAATAGAGCTAAATATCCTAATGCTCAAATCTAATGTATTTAATAAGTTAGCTATAACGACGTGGTCTCTTTATTTATATTTTTAGTTTAAAAGCACAATCTGTTTTAATAATTGATATTGAACTTAACACAAATACAATACGTCTTTGTTATTCATGTAAGCCGAACATAAAACCTCTTAGTTACAAGTAAATAAAAATACTACTTCAACTCAATACTGATTGCTAGATACTTCTAGGCATAATTGGATTATGAGTTTAGTGAGAAAAAAAAAAAGTGATAATCAACAATAACAAAACTTGGTTGAAGCTACGTAGAAAACCAAAAATATCGAAAATACGGAAAACCCGGAATTCCTAGGGTTTCTCTCACCTTGTTTCCCCCTCCCGTGTGCGGTTGGTGTACACATAAATTACTTCCCGTAGAGACAACCTATTACTTTCTGGGTTAGAAAGGTTGTCTCCTTTTTTTGGTTCAAATTCTCCTCCCCCAACCCAATCAATTGCTAGAGGAACTACTTTTGGACGTTACAAGCTGGTACTGTTCTTTGAGTACATCAATATTTTTACACTCAAAGGAGGGGGAGTTCGGTTAAGCCACATATTGGGTAGCCTAATTTGGTATCGAATTTGCCATACACGAGATTCGAACATAAGACCTTTCACTTACAAGCTAGTATTGTTTGGATGTTGAAAACGTAAAAGCACTCCAAGAACACACAAGATGTTTTCCCAGGTTAAATGATTTCAAAGCAATCTGCATATTTGCCGATACCGGGATCGAAAGGCAACGTTGCAAATCTGTCCTCCATCGGCTCAGTCCTCGTTTCATAAAACCAGAGAGACCCCAACTTCCGGGTTCCCTAGTTTTAAACAATGTGCCTGTGAGGTTCAGCATTCATTAAAAAGCTGAAACGACATCACGTTATACAAACAGGATAGATTAAGTAAGAGCTGAAAGCCAAACCAACAAACACCAAAAAGCCTAAAAGAAAAGAAGATGAACGCACCAGAACATATAAACACCATAAAAGTGAAGCCCACTGAAGCATGGATCCAGCCGGAGAACAAACAAGATAAACTGTTAAAACATTATGCATGCATACATATTTTAGGCATGTATATATATGTATATATATTCATTGAGTGGTTACAAGTTCATCTGCAAGATCGAAATCTAATCGTTGGCACTTGACTTCTAATAGATAAATGGTGCGACAAACGAATAATGAGACGGGCACACAATCAATGAGTCATATTGTCTACTGTCACCACGTTTGCATTCCGAATGACAGTGTAGCTCTAGTTCATTTTCAATTTCAAAACCACCAAACAGCAGAAAAAGAAGAGAGGCACAGGGGATAGTTTCATAGGATTATTTTCATGCCGATGGAGGAAATGATACTGCACTGCTGAGCAAATACATTGGATAAGGGAAAGACCCAAACCAAAAATATCAGGCAAAGTACCGAAAACCGTGCAGTTGGTAGATTCAACTCCTTCCTTCAGACCATTGTGAATGAGCTCCAAGATGCAAGTAAGCACAGCTGCAATGGCTAACAGCAAACTAACCAGTGCATAATGAGAATTATTTGGGGAGGATAACTGATCAAAATAAGCTGACAACATTTCTAGGCTGAGACCATGGAGCATAAAGATCCACTGGAATCTGGTAACCTACGAGGAAGTTATAGTAAGTTATTAAATCGCCAAATAAACCTCTCAAAAGATTAAACGACGCTGGTTTAATATCGTAGTGAGTTTTGAGCATTACTCTTGTTCCATGACGTGGTTGGTCAAAGTCATTATTTTCAACTCCAATGTTAACCACAACGCTTGAACTAGAAGGGCCCTGCAAATATGATCTGTGAGAAGCCCTTCAACTATTTGTACGCTTAATAAAAGATAAAACTAATTATCTCACAGGACGAGTGAGAAAAAATGATTAATTATAGTTTGAGTTTTTACCACTGTCGTTGTTTGATTGCCTGGTTCGCCAAAGTCCGTGTTAGCCTGAGGATTAACGCTTGGTAAAAGTGACGCGCTGAGGTTGGAATCATCAGAGCCCTGAGATTGTTAAAAGTTCAACCAAAATTATACCGACCTTGCAATATGTCAAAGTAAAAAATATGTTTAATTATGGTTATGAGATTATACCACTATCCCTGCTACTTGTAAATAAGTTCAATGTGCACGACAATATGAAGATTGAAGACGGTCTAGTCATGGTTATGGTTATGAGTTTTTACCACTACATTTGCCACATTGCCCTGCTCCCCATAGTTCGTAGTAGCATGTGAACTATCGCTAGGTAAAAGCGACTCACTGCGGTTGGAATCATCAGAGCCCTGAAATTGTCAATTGGTACAGCTAAAACTATACAGATCTTGCAAGAAAATATGTCAATAAAAAAAAGGAAAACTAATGAAAAGGACTTGAAAACTTTGAGTTTTAACGAAAAAGACAAAAAGGTATTGTAAGTGAATAGTACCAGGATTGACATTTTAGAGTAAAAATGTGATTTTTCATTAGAGTGAACAATATCGGGAGCTTTTCATTAAAGTTCCCATAAAAAAATTGGTTCAATTATGGTTATAAGATTTTCAACTATCCCTGCCACATTGTCTGGCTTGTCATAGTCAGCATCAGCACGAGGACTAATGCAAGGTAAAGGAGACTCGCTTGGATTAGACTGTGCAAGAAACTATTTCAATGTGCAGGAAAACATGAAAAAGAAGGTCTAGATACAGTTATGAGATTTTTCCACTACCGTTGCCACATTGCCACGCTCGTCGTAGTCAGTGTAAGCATGTGGGCTATCACTAGTTAAAAGCGACTCACTGGGGTTGTAATCATCGGATCCCTGAAATCATAGGTGTGTGCAGTTAATTACAAAATTATGGCAAGATATGTACAAAACAAAATTATTTCATCAAGATTATGAGTTTTTAAAATTACCGTTGTCAGGTTGTGTTCCTTGTAATAGGTGCTGTTGTCATCACCGTAACCTTTTCCGAGCAAAGGCAACCTGCTGGGGTTCTCCTCCATGTTCAAACTATCGAACCCTGCACAACCAAACAGTGACTCAAAATCCTATACGTACCTAGCATCTCAATAAAGAGAAAAACACCCTTATTCTTATCTTGATTCGAGGAAACTCACATTTCATCAAAGCTTGCAATGCAGCCTTTCTACAATCTGGACTGTAATCTGCAACTTCTCCTACAATATTCAGGAGGGTGGGTGGAGAAAAAGTAAGCCCTCTAATCTGAAAATACATAGATGACTTTTGATAGCAACTATACAAGTTTCTCAGAAGTTCTCTTTTTTCAAGTACACATGCCAAACGCAGCTCAACTCAGCCTTAATGCTGACTAGTTAGCGTTGGCTACATTGAACCTTTTCCTCCATCAGTCTTATCTTAGGCTATGCTTTTCGTCAATTGTTGTGATCATATTCATTTTCACAACCCTTCCCATGTTATTTTAGGCATTCCCCTTTATCAGATCACTCTTTACTTACCAGAGCATCCCTAACTGTCTATGACTAAACCATCTCAATTGGAAATATTTCCCTCTTGTTAAGAAAATCCCATGTCTTATTCTATCCTTCCAAGTGCCGCCAAAAAGCTTTCTCAACATCGCACTCTAATTATGTGATAACCTTCTCTAAGCTCTCCTTCATAAAGTATAATATCAAACTCTTAAGTACCAAAAATGATCACTCTTGGGTCATCTGCTTAGCATTCTGCGGCCTATTGTGAATTTCTAACTGAACGCTTAATCCTAATTAGGTATGTCATATTTGAACAGCAAAACAGTCGTCCATAACCAAGGCAGTTAAACAAGGGCTTAAGGTCAACCCGTAATGTAACCCTGCAGAAATGAATGCCAACTTCCAAATTCTGTCCAAGCTAAAAGAATTAAATGAATTAGTCGTGAATGATACTTATCCTTTCCAATCCCGACAAACTGGTAGGATTGTAAAGGATAAGTTTTCTTCAGTACTAATCCATCTTGTACTCTCAACTTGGACAAAATTTGGAAATTGAAATCCATTTCTTCCTTCAACATACCTTCAATCCAGCGAGTTGTCAAATACAATCCAACCTTAGGCACAAACGTGGCCATATTAGGTAAAATTCACTAGTTCTTTTGTAAAATGCACCACATATGGATTAAGCAATGAATAGTTAAGATCAGATGCAAAACTTGGCTTAAGCAGCCTAATTACTATGTAAACAAAAGCGAAATATGATTCGAAATTTCTGCTATATTTTGAAATGAATGAGAATGTTTTCGACGACGTTTGTCTTTTCTATCAGGCTCATGTTCTCCTTGCTCTACGACTGAAGAGAAACGAACCTGATTTGTACGGGAAGGACCTGAACCTCGAACGTGATTCCTGGAGAGATTGGGACTGTTGAAGGCACAGCGATTTGCTGCGCGCCATGGCTGGCGGAGGTTGCGGTCGTGGACGACTTAACATGGTTCCCGCCATTTTTTCCGAGGAGAGAAAGAGTTGCAGACTGACAGAGACAGAAGAAGGAGAGGTGGATAAGGAATTGATGGCAGTAGGATTGTTGCCGGAGAAGCACCTGCATCATGCACATGATTTGATCCAAAACTCACAAACGGAACCACAGGAAACTTCGGCGTTACTCCCAACCCCTAATTCGGAATTTGATCACTTGGTGAATTGCTCCTAAATTACTTGACAGGAAATTCCGCTGAAACTGCATATTGGAGAAGTTCCACCACCATATTGGCGACATTGGATTTCCTAGTCCTTTCATTTCTTACAACTTTCTGGTGTTACCACTGACCACACCCCCCAAGACAACTCGTTAATTCTAGTAAAACCAAACAAACAAAAGCCTATGTCTTAACAAGGCCCAAACAAAAGCCTATGTCTTAACTTCATGTCATTGACTTATACGATGATACTTGGTGTGCCAGCATGTGTTTTCACGATGATACGTGGTGTGCCAGCATGTGTTTTAGGTTTGAAGGAGCAAAGAGAATATTCAACAAATAGTCTTAAGGACCAGGATCTTCTATAAAATTAAAATTAAAAATATAAAAGATCATTCATTCATACGTAGCATAGTCCAAGTGAACCACTTAGAGCATCGCAAAAATAGATGTCAAATATAAAATGTCAAAGTTTTATTTGATGGCAGATGTGGCTAATTGAATACAAATGTTAAGTCTTATTATTTTCTGATTGATGTGCCAAATATTTATTTATTATTATATTGAGGGTCCATATGTGACATCCCACATCGCCTAGGGGAGTGATCCTTAAATGTATATTCCAATCTTTACCTAGCACGAGGCCTTTTGGGAGCTCACTGGCTTCGGGTTCCGTCGGAACTCCGAAGTTAAGCGAGAAAGGGGCTAGAGCAATCCCATGATGGGTGACCCACTGGGAAGTTGCTTGTGAGTTCCCAAAAACAAAACCGTGAGGGAATGGTAAGCCCAAAGCGGACAATATCGTGCTACGGTGGTGGAGTGGGGCCGGGAAGTGATTCGCCCCGGGCCGGGATGTGACACCATAGCTACATTTTAAAATATTATTTACACTAAGGAGTAGAGGGTGGGTTTAGCCTCACTATAGACTAGCAATAATGTGGTTCAAATTCGACTTCGGCGAGAATCGAACTAAGACCTCTCACTTACAAATGAAAAGAAATATCACTAGACTATAGCACTAAGTGGCAAGGCCCATAGCTACATTATCTATTACAAAATAATTAAAATTGAATTTAATATTTATTCTATTGATTGTCATGGGATCCATGCATTAAAAAAATTAAATTAATTATATTTGACTCATTTTTTGTTTTGTGTCAAAAAATACAGTTAAAAAGTAAGGAATCAAATGACTCGGCTGTCACATCATATATTACGTATTCATTGGTTAACTAGAGACATATCAATCATGTTGTTCGCTTATATGATGATACATAGTGTCCCAGCATGTGTAAAAAAAAGATCATTCATACATAGCATAGTCCAAGTGAACCACTTAGAGTATCTCCAAATAATATGTCAAAATTTTATTTATTCTTTTTTTATTGGTATTTATTTATTATTATATTGAGGGCCTATAGCTACATTAACTATTAGAAAATAATTAAAATTGATTTTAATATTTATTCTATGGGTTGTCAATGGAATCCATGCATTAAAAATTTAAATTAATTAATTATAATTGACTCTTTTTTTTGTTTTGTGTTAAAAAAATACAATTAAAAAGTAAGGAGTCAAATGACTCGGTTACCACATTATATATTACGTATTCATTGGTGAACACTTAATGTCTTTTGGTTCCTTTTGACATGGTCTTCAAATCTTTAGTGAAATGTGACCGGCCATCATATTGGCAAATAAATGTATTCCTAGGCTTAATGCACGAAAACAGTGGAAAATTAGCTCAACGAGTACTAAAAAGGGTGCTAACGGCCGCGGGACTCCTGCTGGTAACGAGAAGCTTAAAAAATGAAGCCCATTCCTTTGAAATCCCTCTGGTGAAAACTGAAAGCCATGCAAATTTCATCCTGGGGAAGTTTTAAAACCTGATATGTATATGCTAAAAAATGACGTGCCAAATATGAACCCTTAGATATTGTTGGTGAAGTTAAGTGAAGTGGAACCAAGCAAAAACAAGGAAAATGGATGATATCGGATAAGGGCGGGGAGGGGCCAGCGCCTGCGGCTACAATATTATACATATCATATCATCGTTTCCTTCTTTCTCCTCTTACAAATATGGCTACCGCTCCTTTAACTCCTCCAATACCTTCCTCTCTCGCCTCCTCCAAATGCCACTCTTCCTCACGTTCAAAACCGCCGCCACTTCTCTCGCCTTCTCCTCCGAATTCACTTCCATTACTTCCTAGTCAAAAACGAAGAGAGTTGCTGCTGAAAGCAGGGCTTGGTCTGCTTCCTCTGGCTCTGGTTGAAACAATACTGAAAGTGCCTTCCGCAGAAGCTAAGGATGCGGTGGTGGGCTCCTATCTCCCGCCCTCACCTTCCGATTCTTCCTTCGTCGTCTTCAAAGCCACTCCTAAAGACACTCCCGCCCTTCGCGCTGGTACTCTCTTCACTTTTATTTCATGTTTCATTAAATTTTTTTTCTTTATCGGTAACACTCGAATGCTAACCAGTTGGTAACTGATTGAGTCGACTCCGCAATATTTCTCATGATCTGAATGGATGATTTTGATCTTGCGGAACTACATTTTGATTACTGCTTAAGTACCTACCGACCACGTTTGAATGTGTCTGGCTTTAGCATTATCATGCTTCGAGTAGAATTGCGGATAAATTTTAAAAGAATTTCCAAATTCATAAGCACAGTTTTCACTGAGTGGAGAGAGCATCCTTCAATTACAGAAGACTTAGTGGGTCAAACTTCTGAGATCTTACACTGTTTGGAGTGCAAAAGTAAGGAGCATTTTGTATAACTTCGGAGAGACCTGGAAAAGTGGCGAAAATAGCGATGTCCGGATGAAAAAGGGGAAGGGAGTATTAGGAGGTATCCCGATAGGTACATGGTGATGTTCGCGTCATATTTTGAGGGCTGGTTTGAGTTGAAGAAAATCGACAGCTCCTTAGGTGAGGTACTTTATTTTTGTTTACAAAATTGAAGAACAACAATGACATGTTAACAAGAGTTTTAACAAATCAGGTGAAGTAGTCCAAGAAACATGTACATTCCAAATATGTACAAATTGGTTACACAATGTTGGATGTTCGACTGTTTGCGCATAGTCTCTATTTCTGCGGAAGCTAGTCTCAACCAACGGAAACGGGCTCCTTTTGTGAGGATATCAGGATATGTGTTGCAATTTATGTGTCTGCAGAAAGTTGGGGCTGAGCAGGGTAGAGTTGTTGCGAAAGGGAAAATTTATGTTAGCATCCATGAAGTAAAAGAGGTAAGGAGAATGTTCAGGAGCAGAAAATCGGCTCTTCCTGCAAAGACATGCTAAATAAGGGAGAAGGGAAAACCATCGAGTTTCAGAACTGGACTTTCAAACACTCTTAAGAAGAGTGAAGTGCGCTAATTCGTAAAATGACAGTTTTTGGATATTAATACGGACTGAAAGAAAGCAAAAGGAGTGGAGTTTCTTGAAGCTGGAGTTCAAGTGATGTTTGGTCTGTCCATAGAAAGTTGGTTTTTTGGTATGTAGTTACTGAGTTCATTTCATTTTTGACCTCCATAGCTTCGATCCCGTGCAGATTTCGGCATTTTGAGTTTGTTATTGGTCGTTGCATTTTATCTGGATGACATTCTATGTTACCTACAAAGATAAAAGAAAATAATAGCAGTAATTCTTTAAGCTCATCATGTTTTCGTCAATAACATGTTTTTCGTTATGTATGTACTGATGATACTTGAAACTTGGTTCTTTGCAGGAAATGTGGAGCCCTACCAGTTCATCATTCCCCCAACCTGGAAACAGATGCGCGTAGCAAACATTTTATCTGGTAATTACTGCCAACCAAAATGCGCAGAGCCGTGGGTGGAGGTAAAATTTGAAGACGAAAAACAGGGAAAACTTCAGGTTGTGGCTTCACCTTTGGTACGCCTGACCAATAAACCGAACGCAACAATTGAAGACATTGGAAACCCCGAGAAGGTAATTGCTTCCCTTGGCCCTTTCGTCACTGGAAACACATACGATCCAGATGAGCTCCTTGAGACTACAGTTGAGAAGCGTGGTGATTTGACGGTATACAATCTCTCTTGAAGTAAAATACTTTTCAAGTTTTTTCCTTTTATCCACCTTCATTCACAACTAAAGTCAAGCTCAACATGAATTCAATCTTTCCTTTCGTATGCAGTACTACAAGTATGCGCTCGAGACCCCGTTTGCTCTCACAGGTTCTCACAATCTTGCAGTGGCAACAGCAAAGGGAAACACTGTTGTATTATTTGTGGTAAGTGCAAGTGAGAAACAATGGCAAGCATCTCAGAAGACGCTAAAAGCCATGCTCGATTCATTTCAAGTGTAGGTCAATCACTGCTAAATGAAATCGAAAAGAAACTTGTTTTGGCATGGAGAGAAAAATTGTAGAGTTCGTATCGGGTCTGTTTATTATTTCAGAAATGATCAAATGTTCCTTTCGAAAAATTAAAATTGCAACCCTTCTCCTTCGATATTCAATGCCCTGTAACTTGTAGATGCGTAGAACGTAGAAGGATTTGGTATAATTATACATTTATGGTAAAGGAATTTATCTTATTTTGTAAGCTTGTCCGTAACCAAGGAAATGATACAAGAGCTTATGGTAAATCCTTCGATGTTTACACCACAAGCTTGTCCCTTAGGCGGGCAAATGTTAGTGACCTAACGCCTAGAGGCCTAGGAAGAGGCCTAGGCGTTTTTTTTTTTTTTTTTTGTTAGTACATCGATATTTTTACATTAAGGGAAAGGGAGTTTGGTTAAGCCATACAATTAGCAGCCTAATTTTGTATCAAATTCACCATCCACGAGATTCGAACTTAAGATCTCTCACTTCCAAGTGAAGAGGAATACTATCAAACCATAGTACTAAGTGGCAGTGTTTTCTTTATTTTAATTAAATTTTTACATAATATATAAATAAGTGTGTACTTGCACTTAAAAGAAATATATAATTGTAAAATAGAATTATATATCAATTATAAAGTATTATAACATATTGAAAACATTGGAATTCATAAAATGAGAGTTTATCCAAGCAAACAAGTTTCTCACAATTTATTGAAAAATAAAATGCAAACTAAAAGTTATTTATTTAATGTTTAAGAGAAAGTCGCAACCCTAAGCCATTTGCTTAAAAAATAATAAAAACCCACAAAAAACAACATAGCCCGTCTAAACCCACTTATTCGTGAATATGTCCACCTAGGTGGCCAGGCGCCCTTTTCTTCTTTCTTTTAGTTGTCTTATGTCCACCTAGGTGGCTAGGCGCCATTTCTTCTTTCTTTTAAACGTCTAGGAATTAGAGCCCCATGCCCATCTCTTCTCTCTCAAACCCTAATTTTGCAAGCCTCCTAGCCGTCAGCCCTTGGTTTCGACTTAGGGTTGGTGGCTTGCCTGCCTTCCACCCTTTCGTGTCTCCTAGTTCTCCTCCCTTTTTGCATCATTCCTCTTTGACCAACTTCCCCCTTCCCCTTTTTTCCTCTTGACCTTTCCCACTTCTACATCCTAGCCCTTCTTCCTCTCCCACCATCTTCCCCCTTCTCCCTTGCTCATTTTCTTTGCTTCCCCTTTTTTCCTTCTGACTATTCCATCCTGCTTCCCTACATTTTTTTGCCTTCTGCTTACCCCCTTTTTAGGTCTTTAATTTCTAATTTCCTTGAGCTTGAGCTTTGTCTCAACCTTCCTGGGCTTGTCTTATATTTGGGCTTTCATGTCCCTTTTTACCTCCAATGTTTCTCCCTATCGTCAATCTTCCACCGCTGACCTTTGCTCCTCAGTCCATCATGTGTCTCTCTTTGATAGTGGGTGGCTCGCTCACCCCCATTTTCCCATTCATTCAGTTTTTTCGTGGGTTCTTCCTCTTGGTTGGTGGGTTCTTCATCTTGGTGGTGGTGTCAGATTAGCAACGGCGGCCCAACATGTGTGGTGGAGTCTGCATCCTTCCAAATCTTGGAATTTTGTTGTGGGCTTGCTATTTTTGAGCTTTTCGGTTGTATTTACTTTTAATTATGCTTGTATTTGGATTACCTTTGGGCTTTCTATTTTTTGTATTAGTTTTTTAATTAATAAAAGTTATCTGTTTGAAAAGAAAAAAATGCAAACCGTCTATAGATTATAGTTGCAGGGCCTTTTAAAACACTATTTATGACTATCCCATTTATTCATTATTTTTCAATTAAAAACATACACTGTAAGGTTAATATTAGGGATATTTGACTATAAAATATGTTCCAATAAGTTTTTAATACTTTTAAGTAACTAATTTTTTTTTTTTTTTTTTGCTGAAGTCGACCCATTTAATGACTCAGCTCAAGCTCGGGCATGCCTTAATGGGCTAGGGCCGCGGCCTGGGCTAGGCTTACTATTTTATTAAGTGGATCAGCCCAAGCACGATGACTAGCCCAAGCACGACCTAAGTCTACATGGGCTGAATTAAAATGGGCTGGGCCAAGCCGGGTTGGCCCGTTTAACACCTCTAGTCAACAAGAGAGAATCTCTTTAATTTTCTTACCCAAAAAAAAAAAAAAATCTTTAGAAAAAAGAACTCACTTTGATAACCCATCATAGGGGTGCAGCCTGGGTTAGCCCAATCCAAACCCGCCCATGTCCAACCCAATTTTAAACACGAACAAGCAAGTTTTTTTTTTAGTTATAACCCGCCGGAACCCAACTCAATTTCAACCCGTTCATTGATTGGGTTGAGTTGGGTTGATCATTTGCCCGTCTATCCCCAACCCAACCCAATCCGATTAACTAAACTCAATCTAACCAGATTGTAAATTTGTAACCCATACCAATTAATTCTCATACTACACCCAAGTGGGCTAAGTCCAAAAACCAATGCCCTTTTTAATAAATTACCCTTTATAATTACTTAAGCTTTTAGGGAATAAGAGACTTTGATTAGTCAGTCTAGATTCGTAGTCTCTAAATCCCAAAGCTTTATAGTAGATTGTTAGTCTCCAAAATGTAAATTCTTTGTGTCTCGAAGCAATTGCTCAGCAACTTTGATTGATTTATGATATTAAAGTTAACTAGCTTTGATGCTACTTGGCTTAATTTTTTTTAGGAATTTTTGGAAACTAAGTTGTTGTAGGATTAAACTCAAAATAGTTGGGCAAACCGAACCAACCCAAGTAAACCCGAGCCCAAATGAACTCAAATGAAACCCAACTCAAACCTGAGTCCGAATTGTAAAAGTTGGGTTAGGATTGGATTAACCTTCCAACCCACCCGAGTTGCACCCTAACCCATCGTGAGGCTAAGCCCATCCCCTCCCCTTAGTGTAGATAATACTGTTTTTTTCAAATAAATGAAAGAAAGAGAATTGTCACTAACAAATGATACATTTTGTTAATACGTGACAAATATCTATTAAACGGCAACACAATTGAAACCATATCTTAGTTGCAAGAGAAATCACTTCTTACTTATACCAGCTCTCAAATTGAACCAAAAAAAGTTTGAGAAAGAAACCAAAAAGAAACATCAGGTTTCTATAACTCCAATTGAAGCAGATGGGGGAAAGTCAAGCTTACTCTGTGTTCCCCAAACCAGAGGAATCGCCATCCTCCTAAAACAACGTCATTGTGGCCAGGCTTTCCAACGCTGGTTTCTTCATCCTCCCCGATTTCTCCATCCGCGACACAACTTGGCTCACTGATTTCTCCCTCCAGAAAAAAAACATCAATCCAACTTCTCTGCTATCAATTTGGCTCCTTCAAATTTCAATTTTCTTCTTGTTTCTTTGATTATTGTCCAGGTGAACAATCTGAGAAAGAGCCCTTCACATTGCTCTTAACAAAACGAGACGAGCTAAATCCAAGAGAGGCATAAAGCACATCGGAAAGGTGGGCATAGCATCATAAAGTGAAATATAAACCCAAATTATAATTACTCAAGACTAAAGGAAGGAAAGTTCCATTTCAATAACGTCATTGGTCTCGCTCCTTAGGTTTTAGAATACAAAAAACGATGTTACAACAACAACAACGTGCATGAGGCCATTGAGGAAAAAGTGAAACCCAACACTGAAAGATGTCACCTCCTACATTATTATCTAAGTTGCTGAGAAAAAGCTAGGTTCCGAGGTTACAGCGCTGCAATGCACTCAATTTCAATCTTGGCATCCAGTGGCAGTGCCGCTACCTGAAATGTTGAACGCGCTGGGGCTGGAGATGGAAAATCTGCAAACAAAACCATATGATATAATTCAAGTTAAATGAACAAGTAAACGGTTGCCAAAATTAAGCAGAGGCGGATCTGTTTCTGCAAGGTAATTTGAGGGTAAGAATGTGGCGAATGAAATTAGCTCAAGTAAACAAAAAATTAAAGAGTTAAAGTCAACTTCATTCTACCTCCTATCAATACCTCGATACGTTTATGGCCTACAGTTTTAGGCAGATAGAAAACCCACAGTTTAATTAAAGAATTAAATCTCCAATATCAAATTTGTATATCTAGATAACTCACATTTAGCATAGATTTCATTGACTTTCTTGAAGTCTTTCAAATCAGCCAACCTGCATGGACATAAGAGACAACTAATTTCATCTCCAACACTTAAGTCTCTAATCAAGGTTGTGCAAAGAAAAAACAAATCCATACAGAATAGTCGTTTTAACCACAGAGGAATAGCTGGCCCCGCTTGCTTTCAGTATTTCCCCCATATTTTTTAGAACCTGCATTAGTTTCATAAACCCAAATCCATCAAACGCAGTCACACAGCAATGCTATGAACTATACTCTCTTGTTAAGACGATAACACTTAAAAACAGCAATTGCGTTAACAAATTTAACTTCTCCTCGATGAAGGTTTGCATGGTTACTATAATTTAAGATGTTTAGTGTTGGCAATTACTAAATAGGGACTCAGACTAAAAATATTAAAGAGATATAATTATAAGGTATACAGCAATAACCGGCATTTAGTTATCTCTTTATGACTTGGCTTAGTGCCATCATCATTTTGCAGAAATGCGAAATTCTTGACAGTTTAAGATCCTGCAACCACTAAATTCTCAAACAGCATACATATTTCCATCAACTGTCACTTCTAAATCGCCATTAAGTTACCGGTTTAGAAGGTTTTCACCAACCAAATGCGTAAAAATAAAAGCACAAAATCGATGAACATATCCTTATCTCACATCCCAATAAACCACACAAGTGTAACCAAAACATGAGAGCATCAACAATACCTGCTCTGTCTGATCTTCAACATCATCGGACACAAACTTTCCGGTCTGCAATTAAACACACAACATAAGTTCATAATATCATCCAGTTCATACCAACATTGATGGATTAAAATGACAAAAAAAGGACAAAAATCCAAGATACAAACCTCGGAAATCAGACCAAGACAACCCGACACATAGACAAAGTTGTTGGCTTTTATTGCCTGAGAATACGGTCCCAATGCAGCGGGAGCCTTTTCAGTGTGGACAGCTTCCTTAATTCCTAAATCCAACCAAACAAAAGCTGCCCATGTTAATTTCACACGAAAAGTTCAATACTTCATCCACAACTGATCAAAAGGAGATTCAAATTATACAACCAATCAGAGGAATCCAATTTCTAATCCATGTAACCAAACACGGAGCATGAGAAATCCAATTAAATTAAAACAAAAAGAGAAATTAAAAGAGTTGGAAGTTACGAGCGTCGGTGGAAATGGCTAAGCAAGCGAAGCGAGAGGAGGGCTTCGATGAAGCCAAGGATCGCCAGAAAGTGGAGCCAGCGACCGAGGCAAAGCCCGCGCCGGCGGCTAACGGAGCTCGGGTGCGCAATGCCCCCATGTCAACCGCCGGCATGTGGTAGGTCCTCGCCGCACACCACGCCATCTCTCTCTCTCTGTGGGAGTCTGTGTTGGTCTCTGTTGGACTTGTGCGACTGCTGAAGTGCAGCTGTGCTGATGGTTGGTGAACGGTGACTGGCGACTGCGTCACTCACTGGCATTTTAGATTGTCATTTTTTTTTTCTTTTGTATTTTTTGTCTGCTCAGATCCCCTTCTTTATTTTTTTTTTCCTCTTGGGCTTTACTTCATTTTTGTTATTAAGCTCTAACCATCCTATTGATCAGCACAAAAATTATACAAATTTTAATTAAGATACTTTGCATACGGTTCTTAGTCCCTAACATTTTTTAACCAAAATTTTAATAGCATTCAAAGTTTGATCAAAATCTTTTGTTATATTACTTTAATGGCACTAAAACTTTAATGACTTTGTACACCTCATTATATTACTATTAATGTTTATATTGCTATAGTTTTGACATTAATTGTTATATATCTTATGAAATTTATAATCTTATAAATTTGAAATCCCTCAAATAATACTATTAGAAACTGCTACAATTAAAAAATTGAAACATTTTGATTGATTAAAAGGATAAAAGCTATGTAACAATATGAAATAATAAATGGCAAAAGAATGTGTCCATTAAAAAATTGGTACATTTTACGTATAACAAAGTGGTAGATTAATAAAGAAGAATGAGGACATTATAAATAAATTAGGGTACAAATAGAAGATTAAAAAGTTATGAGTACAAATGAAATTTTTAAAAATATGGGCACAAAAAGAAATTAATACATGAGTACAAATTAAAACATAAAGAAAATAGTACAAATTTGAAAAAAAAGAGTTACAAATTAAAAGTGGGTACAAACTAAAAATATAAATATATGATACAAAGTTTAGCCATAAAATATAAATATACCATATGTAATTTTTTTTTCACACTAAATGATTATTATAGAAATTTAATGTAATTATGTTGTATATTGAAATAATGACATTCATTAAAACCTAAGGACCTTGATAAAAGAATTACAAAGAAATAAGGTTTTAATCAATGGAATACAAAAAAGAGAGATGAGAACCTAATTTCTCCTTTTAATTATAAAGACACTTTTTGTCTCCTTCTACACACTCATGCTTAATTTATTTCGTTATTTTCACTGATGTATTTAATCAGATGATAAAAAATAAGGAAAAATATGTGAGGTTAAAAAATGTGTGAAAATCAACTCTTTTTCGATATGTAATGCGCATTAGATGGCAGGGTAATATAGATTGTCATATATGATTGGCTAGTGTTATTCATACACCTTTTTTTATCCCTCACATACCCTTGTTAATTTTTGTCCATTGATATTCTTCGATTCATTCGTTTCGATGTCCAACGGCCAAAATTGAGAATGTATGTTAGAAGTAAAAATAAGTGTGTAGATAGCGTCACTCGTATGATTTGATTCTTCTAAAAAAATGGGATTCAACCGTCTAGTTTGCATGCATAATAGTAAAGCTGGAGGAGTTGTAGTTCTTTTCGTTAATGTGCATTTTACCAATTTGTTTAAATCCAAAAGCTTGAGTAAAACGTTTTTTCAATAATTTAGTACCCGATCATTGGTATTCCTTTCTTAATTTCTTTGTTAAAAAAGTAGGATGGGATTTACGAAAATTCTACTCTCCGTTCTATACATTGAATTTTATCCATTAGATTTTGGTCATTGAACGCTTAATTAAAGATCTAATTGTTGAAAATTATTGTATAAATTTGAATTTAAATAGATATTGATATTTTAATAATGTGTTTAATAGGCTTTTGAATGTATTAAAAACGAAAATGATTCATGCATGGATGTTAATAAAGAAATATTTTTCCTCAAACAAAAGGAGTACAAAATTCTTACTTTCCGAAGTTACTACATCTTTTTGCAATAGTTACAGAGAATTCAAACAACTAAAAACCTCAGTATATAGAACACCTTGGAGGCTTGGACCATACTAGCAATCCCTAAATTCTACTACGTTTTTTGTTTTAAAAAAAAAGAAAAAGAAAAAAGGAAGAGGCTTGTTGCTTTCACCACAGCAGTCCATTTTTTCAGGAGTCAGGAAGACTTACAAAGATATTTCAGCTTTCCCCTAACCACCATTGTGTGATTCAACCGCACCAAAAATCGAACCCAAGACATGTCATGTAGAGTACAGGCCTGAAATTCGTCCACAACCAATGGGCATCTTAGGTAGTTATCTACTACGTTTTAAATGTGGACGTGTAGTCTGCACATCGGACAAGAGGATTGTCGCTTTAGCCATTGGTCTATGCATGCCAAGTGAAACATATGGCCACAAATGGGAAGTTCTCTTGCATTCTCTCCTTCCTTCAATTCCTGCGAATATAAATAAACATCAAAATCACATCGTGATAAATAGTGATTAGTGTTAACCTAATTGGTTAGGTTATGGTCTGGTCTGGTTTGGTGAAATGGACATGAAACAAATTCAATAAAATGAACACGTTTTCTAGTTTATGTTTGGTGATCTTAAAATTGTTCGGGCTTAGACTCACTAAATTGGACAATTATCCTACACATTAAAGAAAACAAGTCTCCTCTGGCTCTATGAGACGGACTTAATCCCAATATGTTTTGGCCCTCCCACCAGTGGAGGCTTGTAAGGACACCGTTGCAGTTGCGGTGTTAATAGAACTTTTCTTTGTTACATTGGAGGCACTTGAACGGTTTACCTAATCTATTTTTAACTCATTTCTCCACCCTCCCTCGTCCCTTGGGGCATTATTGGAATAGACTTATGGTTGTCTGCTTGAAATGTTAGCTCACAGATGTATGGGCCAATAGATATCTATAAAAAAAACGGATGCAACAACTTTTCAAACGTTTTGGGTAATAATTTAGATTGCAATTAAGATATGTTTGGAACCCACCTGTAAGCAAATTGAGCAGCAAAATTCACTGCATGAATCAATGATATTGCTGCTGCTGCTGTAAACTGTGCTTTGAGGGAGCTTTTGAATGCAATCCTGGGATAATCCCTTCACTCCAGCAATGTCATAGATTTCAGAAATCTCTCTGTAAGTTGTTTCCAGATTGCTAACCTGCTCAGTAAGTTTGGCATTGTAACCCTAATTAATTAATTAATTAATTATTTAGAAAGGGAAAAAAAACTACTAAATGATGGTTTAGGTAGAGAAATGATGCTACTCACTTGCCAGTGATAGGCTTTTAGCAATGAAGAATTCACCCATTCCATAAACACCTTCCCATTTACGATCCCTCCCAAGAAAGCAACCTATAAAAGGAAATTAAAAAAATTACTATAAGAATCGAGATTTCGACCAATTTTAATATTCACGTAAAAATGAAAACGAGAACGAGAACGAGAACGAGAGTCCAACTCTAGCCGTATGTGCGGTTATGTGCTATTTGCGTGGACAAGGGGTTACCTTAGACAACGATTCGCCGTCCACTGCCAAATCCATCAATTGAATGGCAGCAATAGCCCCTGCCAAACCGCCTATGCCGGCACCTTTAAGAAACCCGGTCTCCGTCGTCTGGCCTTTAATGGCTCCATGAATTGCTCCCACTATAGCTCCTCCTGCAAAACGATCATATGAATTTGTTTAAGTTTCACAAATCAAGACAATGGGATAGTTGAAAATATCAACTTTAGGCGGCACCAAAACAATTTTAATTTGGTTTTGTTTTAAAGAAACCTCGACGGTACTAAAATGCACCAGAATACATTAAGCCAAGAGCTTAGAAACATACCTAGTGCAAGAATGCAGGTATATGCAGCAAAAACAACTCGTTTTGTGACTCGACCCAAAGCTCCGCCGCTGGAATCACCAATGGCAGCCAAAACCCACAAAGAAACAACCTCTTCACACCTGAATGCGGCTCTCAATAAGCCTGAAAACCACCCCTTCATCATCATAGGAGGAGAAGTGCAAAAACTAGACATGATTGTGTTGAGTGGGAAGTGGGAGCACACTATAAGAATTTAAAGGGTGAGGTGATTGTGTTGAGTGGGAAGTGGGAGCACACTATAAGAATTTAAAGGGTGAGGTGCACTTAAAGGGTAAGGAGCTGAATGGCTAGGTATATAAGAGAGAAAAAAACTAAGTGCCTAGGAGCAATTTTTCAGTGCATCGAGATCACTGCCACATGTCATTGTTAATATACCCTATAAGTGGAATACAACAATTATGTCGTCACTCTTATTATAATACGTGAAATAATATACCACGTGAGTAGTGTTTCTGATATCTATAAAAATTTATCTATCACTGTACATGTGTTGGAGGCTTGTATCTAACCATAAACAAAACAAAAACAAAATTTAAATTTTTAGATTTTTTATATTATTTTGTTTAGCAGCCAACTAGGTGGACTAGAATGAGACAACACGAAATGTTACTGACTTGAGCAAGTAAACCTCATGTTTAAGGTATATCTTTCTTCATTTTCTTTGCCTTTTTTAGTACGCCCTCCACTTCCCACTTCCCACTTCCCACTTCCCACTTCCCGAATCCTAATCCTACTGTTTTAAACGTTGCTATTGTGATACAGTAGAATCACAATTGGTTATAATCTTATCTCTATGCAACCAATCTTCTATGTCATAATAATATCTTTTAACTTTATGGTGCAGGGGTGGGTATCAATCTGGTTGAACCAACTAAACCTGTTAATCCATTGTAGTAAACGGTTTAGTTTGATTTTTACCAAATGGTCCATAGCCAAATTCAAGCATAATGATTTGGTTCGGTTGTAGTTTTGAGCTTTTTACAAACTAGCCTGAGTCAAATCATACCGATCACTTCTATATATTTGTTTTGAGTAATGTTAGGAAGATCAAATTTGTAAATAATATGATGCGTCACTAATAAAAAAATAAACATGTTAATCAACATTTAAGTAATAATTCAATTATCAATAACCATGTCATATGATTTATAAAATTTAGTCTTAAAAATTGATCTCCTAACATTATGGCTAATAACCAGATAAGAATGTTGAAGACAAAATTCATAGAACTTTGAAGTTACTAATCTCTGAGTTGGAACTATATTAGTTTCTAAACTTTGAAGTTCTATGACATGACTTTAAGATGATTTGATGTACCAGAAAAAGAAATAACACTACCCTTTTTGACAATCTAAATTATATATCTATATTTTAGATCCTCTTTCTCATACTACCTACCAAAAATCATTTAGATCTAAAATTATTTGGTCATCTAAAACGCGTAGATTGAAATAAAAATACAAAATAATCAAATGGCTAAAAATTTCAAATTTAGTTAATTGTTTACATAAATAACCCTTAAAAAAGAACCTAAAACCTAAACGTGTTCTAATCATTTCATTTTGTATCCTTAATTATTTGGGATTGAATTGTCAGCCAATTAAGTCGTATGGAGTGAAAACATGCTCAAATTTTTATGCTAGCGAGGACAAGAAAATCGATGGAAGATTTTTTGCTTAATAATTATGAAGAATATGAAATCCAAAATCAATTCGCAATGGATATACGATTACGTCTCAATATTATTATTATTACTAGCCTTCACGAACACTTTCACGTGCGTGCAAAAGGCATTTTTTTGAATCACAGCGTGTGATACGCGACTTACACGTTTTAAATGTATTTATATATGTAAATTGACAAAAGGAAAATTAAATATTTGAAGTAAATGAATAATTTTCGATCATGCTAGAACAAACCCCTCATAAATCAATTAAAGTCGCTGAATTAACATAATAAAATCGGTTTGTATAAAATTTACATTAGGAATAGAGAAAATAATATTTAATAAACAATTGATTGAATTACATTATTGTTGGCCCATTATGAGGTTAAGTGCACTCCCTCCCCCTTAGTATATATAATATTATTTGTTAAAAAAAATCATTTGAGAATTAATTTAATCACATTATTATCTGCATGCGAAAGACTTTTTTTTTTTTATAAAGAAAAAAATAATCATTTGACAACTAATTGAATCACATTATTATACGCGTGTAAGAAACTTTTTTATAACTAGCACTATGCACCTCTTAATTAAAAATTGAGAAATAATATTTAATAAACAATCGCTACAAAATGCATTTTTTGAATCACAACGCACTAGCCGTGATATATACATTTTAAATGTTTTTGTCCTTTGTTTATTCTTTTCTTTCTTCCCTTTCATTTTTTTATTCTTTTCTCTCTTTCCACTTATATTTATATTATATTTTATGATAGCCAAATTGCCCTTACTGCATTGAATTTTGTTGTTGTATTTTTTATGGCGGAGGGGCATTTTGGTCCAACCAAGCGTGGCCCCAAAATTTTGGCTGCTTCATCCCAATTATGAAAAAATTATTTAAAAATAAATATACCAAATTACCCTTGGATTATTTTATGCATTCATATTTCATGCTTTGAAATTTTTTTGGCCGAGGGGTATTTTCGTCCAATTAATTTTGTCAAAGCCAGTGACACCTAAGTTTCCGTCCAAAGTTTTTTTGCACTGTTTTCCGTCCAAAGTTTTCGTCCAATTATTATTATTATTATTATTATGTAGTGCAAGACTTGAGTTTCACAAGCGGTATAGTTATGAACAATGCTTCATCTAGTTCTGGATATCAATGGTGGGTTCTTAATACTGGCAACAACCAAATACAGACTGAATAATCCAATCCAATCCAACGTGCCAGTTGAGCAGATACGCTATTACATGCTTGCTACCCAGTTACTATCTACAGTAGGATCAAGTTGCAGGCCGGCCATATTTATTAAAGATATATGGGATGGGATTTGATACCAGTTGCCATCCCTATATATTTTGCTTGTTAGTTTGGGTTGTCTAGTGACATGCATTAAAACAAAGCTTGGGGGTCTAAATCTAATTCTAAGTACCGAAGGAGGCAGGAAACTAAGCAAAACCAGGTGCTGGGAATAGGCAGAGGGTTAGAGCTTCTGTGGGCTGAAAATTTCAATGGTATTAAGAGAAAGTGGTGCTATAAATTAATATTGCGTATGGTTAGGTATATATGTGTGTACGTGTGTACGTGTGTACGTGTGTGTGATAATTGAAGGCTAGGGACGTTTGTGAACACGAAAGATTCCTTTGAAACAAGAAACTAGAATAACGTGTACAAAATAATATTTTTGTGTTTATGATTTTGGGGTTACGATCTCTCTCAAATTTGGTCCTCTGATTCTATCTTCGTAGGGTGTAGGTTTGTGGATGAGTTGTTGATCCAAAGGGCCGTCGGGGCTTGATCTAAGGATGAACAGTTGATGAATGGATCTTCAAGGGGCGTTGGGCTTAATCTTGAAGAATGGGTGTATGGATTTCTTCAAGGGCTTTTGGGCTTGATCTTGAAGGTTGATGGATGAGCAGATCTTCAAGGGCTTTTGGGCTTAGTCTTGAAGAACGATTGGATGTATGGATTTGTTTGTGCTGTTGATCCAAGGGGCCGTTGGGGCTTGATCTTAGGATGAACGATGAACACTTTCTTCAAGGACCGTCGGGGCTTGATCTTGAATAATGGTTGTGTGGATTTCTTCAAGGGCTTTTGGGCTTGATCTTGAAGGTTGATGGATGAGCGGATCTTCAAGGGCTTTTGGGCTTAATCTTGAAGAACGATTGGATGTGTGGATTTGTTGAGGTTGTTGATCCAAAGGGCCGTTGGGGGCTTATGCTTAGGATGAACGGATGAACACTTTCTTCAAGGGCCGTCGGGGCTTGATCTTGAAAGAGGATTTAACGAAGAACGAAGAGAGCTTTCTTGATTCTTCGGAATTCTTGGGAATTTGGATGGTTGGAAGCTTTGGAGTTTCAAAGCTTCAAGGATTTGGGGAATTCTCTTCTAATTTTGGAGTAAAGAAATGTATTTGTGAATTCCTTGATGCTTGATACCTTGATGGAGAAGCCTATTTATAGGCTTTGAGAATGAATCACCACCACAAAATATTTTTTTCCTTTCCAAGCACCATTGCCTAATTTTCCCACTTAATGCAATATTGAAATTGAAGTGGTGTAACTTATGGCCTAATTTCCCACTTAATACCATTTTAAACTTGAAGTGGTCTAACTTATGGCCTAATTTCCCACTTAACACCATTTTAAACATGAAATGTGTATGCTTTGTCATTGCCCAAATGAGAAAAACTTGCTTTGATCCGTAATGGATTGAAGTGTGCTTGCCTTGTCATTGCCCAACATGAGAAGAAAAACTTGTTTTGATCCTCAATGGATTGAAATGTACTTGCCTTGTCATTGCCCAAAATGAGAAGAAAAACTTGTTTAATCCTTCAAGGGTATTTCTTCCTATTTTGTTGAGTCACACGCCATGTGTACAATTTGTACAACACGTGGCGTATGCCATGTATGCCTTGACACGTCAAAACTTTAATGCATTGGTGAACATTTGTTTTACTGAAATTTCGATGTCTACAACGTTCCACCTTCCTTCTAGCTTGTCATGCAGCCATCACCTATAACGAATAGGATTCTTTTCGGATTCTCTTTGCGAAGATTTCGAAGGTTGATAAATCATGTTCGTTTATCATACATCATGCGATCAGTTTTCGTCAGGTATTATTTGTGTTCAATTTTAAATAAACAAAAAAGTTTAAAATGAATTCTGACTGCACGATATACGATAAACATACATAATTTATCAATCTTCGAGATATGCACAAAAAGGATCCGTAGTCCCCTACAGCGACCCCACAAAGATATTTGACAAGACGTTTTTTAACTATACTGAGAAAAAATGTTTAATATAATATATATGCTGCCAAGTATTAGTTTTTGCATATATATGAAGGAAAAACTAGTAGGATAAGCAAGGTATCGTAAGAGAAAAACAAAGGAGTACGATGGCTACAAAAACCAACCAACTCGTTTAAATTAGTGGTAGCGGTACTCAACAGCGGAGTCAGGAATTATTTAGTGGGTGGGTTAAACTAAAATTATTACAAAGAGATCAAATGGTTAAATTTTTTTTGTTACTTACAAAGTTACACAATAAAAAGTCTAAAAGTAATAATTTAAAGTAAGAAATTTAACTACGAATAAAGCAAGTTTCAACTAGATTTAACAAAGAAAACATTTGCAGTTGCAACTTATAGTAAAAAGAAACATACATCATCAATCTTGTTATAACAACTTAACAAATAAAAGAAAAAGTACCTATTCAAGTTGCGCCATTCGATCCTTAATGGAATTGAAATCCTCTGTTATTTCTTCTGAATCAATCTTTTCGGCAAACTCTTTTTCAATGTACACAACCATTGAATCTGCTAGAAATTCACTCTCCATCTTGTTGCGAAGTCTTCTTTTAATAATACAAGTTTATATAATAAATTATATTTCTAAGAAATCTATCACACTATCAGAAAAAATATATTAAACTTGAAATTGAATTTTTAAAGTATGATTATACGAACTCTTAAAATTAAAGCAATAAACAAATAAAATCATCAAGATATAAGAATAAAGTGGTCAAAAACTTACCTATTGATGAGAAAAATCAATAAACTTTCTCACTTATATGCTTGGTTTCTGTGAACTGCAGACTAGACAGGATAAAGGCTTTCTAAACTGAAAAGTGAAATAGGATCACTGTTGTACCCCAAAAGTCGAAAAAGAAAATAATAAATTACTCCTAGGAAACCTAAATCAATAAAATATTAAATCTACTTTTTAAAACCGGATGACTGGTCCTAGGAAACCTAAACTAATCACTATAGACTACTCCCTATAAACTAATCAAATAAATAGACTTATTGGGACGTGTTTGTCGGTGTGTGTACAATTTGAAATATAATAATAATAAATTTTCATATTGATTAAAGTAAATCATTTATTTAATATTTATTAACTCTTACTTTTTCTAAAAGTAGTTAAACTTTTCAAAACTTTTACTTGTTGGGTAGGCTATAATAATTAAAAATAATATAATAATCTAAATTATCAGTATTTTTAACCTTAAACAACTAAAACTCTCCCTATGTTGTAGCCCACCCTAGCCTTGTTACTGCCTCCGCCGTTGGCGGTACTATTATTATGCCAACTTTGTTTGGCAGAACAGCACTCATGTCATGTGCTTCTCACCACCTTTAATTAGTTGATTATGATTGGGATTAGGTTAGGGTTAGGGACAAGAGAGTGAAAGGATGTGTGAGAATAACGGGGCGGGGAAAAGTATATTAATATGATTTGAAATTTAGTGTGGGTGGGGACATCAATGTTGTTGTGAGTTATATATTTATATATCAGTTAAAATGTAAATAGTAATCTATTGTTCTACATTGATGAAGTGAATATGTAATATCAATTGTAACTTCTATATATATTCCACTTTACAGATTAATGAAAATACAATAAATTCTCAAATATTGTCATATATAATTTTGGTATTTTACAATGTTTAATTCAACTAGGCATCAGAGCAGTTCGCTCTTGATAAGTTGTGTGCTTTAATTTTGTGTCGTACTATAGTACCGAGAATAGTATCGTGCTATGGTACATTGCTACAGTGTTGTGAATAGTGCAATGCCAGAACAGTTATTCTGCTACAGTGTTCTGGTAAATTGTCTTGATTTCGTTGCGTATCTTTTGTGCCTTTTATTATTCGTGTTTTAGCTAAATGGCTCAATATATGCATAGTGTTGTTATGCATCTTGGTGAAACAAATATATGGATAATTGATATTGGGGCCACTGATCATATGACTAGTGACTCTAGAGTGTTTGATGAGTTATATGACTATGTTCGTGATTCGTATATGACTATGTTCGTGATTCTCTAACCCACTATCGAAGAGTGCTGCATCATTTGTGGTTCCTAATACAATCCCGTGTGCCCACTCTGACCATAGTGCGTATCGTAGGTACCCCACATCAAATCCAGCTATGCTCCTTTTTTTTTTATGCCAACCAGCCTTGTCCAGTTTAAACTCCTTATTCTCTACCACATGGAAACCTAGCCAGAGCAGAGGACGTGAGTAACATGACAAGCCACTACGCGCAGGGACAAACAGCGCTAACCTTATGTTGATATGTCAGGCAGTTGTGACACTTGAAGGGATAGAGTCAAGTGGCTGAGTGGTAGACTCCCTTTTATGTAGACCATCCACGGAGCTACCAGTCCACGCAATGATTCATCATCGCCTATAGATAGATGTTCTGACTCCTCACAAAGGGTTGGACAATCTGAACTCATCTTATACACTTATTATCCATTTTCCCCATCTCATACCATACCTGACTTGATCGTCAAAGTGCCTACATCGGGAACCACCATCTCGGGAGCTCGGTTTCACGACCCTTTGTTTGTCTTTGTCAATATAGATCCTCATATAACCTTGCGTAGAATTGGGTCCAATAGTTTGGTGATTTCATTTTGAGGCTAACCTATATTCCCCTGCAAACACTCTACCCATACACATGGCAGATCATACTGACCCATTAATGGCTACCAGTATGGATATGGATGCTACATTCATCGAGGCAGGAGAACTACTATAGGAATCTCATCCTAGAATCCTAACACGATGGAGAATCCTTTTTCCCACACTATGGTGCTCTTAGATCCCTTTCGAGGAATGTTGGAAAAGCTTAGCAGGGACATGGAGAGCCTTTGACATAACCACGCATCCCCCTCTCTTAACACTCAGAAGCAGATGTTGGTAGTGCAATATGCGCAAGTCTACGATGTAAAAATCGTATTCGAATCCTAATCTAGTTTCACAAAAAAATATGGTGGTGTTTCTCAGCGTGGTTTTGTTGGTGTGGGAGTGAGAGAAGATGGATGAGAGATGGGAGGAAGAATAGAGGTAGAAACAACACCGTAGGATATGGAATCAAGGGCCAACAACGATGATTGTTGAAGCTGGGAATACTAAACAACGTCGGGGTGAGGTAGGCGACGACGTCCTTCCAGTTAGTATGATATATTGATTTAATGGTTTAAGGTCATTTTGGATATTTGAAAGTTTCATTAAAGGTCTCCACACCTCTTGAAAATTAGATTTGCGTATAAGTTATGGAATGACACACCCCGACCCAGAAAGTCCACTTGGACCCTGAATCGGGTTGTGCTGGCCAACACCTGGAATGTGACGAAGCCATAAAATGTGATAGTATATAAAAAGTGAATAAATTTGAATCTAAAAGTGTCTAAGTACCAGAGTGCGCTACGAGTGGGAGCGAACCCATTTCACACGCGATCTTAGAGCATAAGTAAGTTACAGTAGTATGGGTAAGTATCATACCCTCAGAAATATCCATCAATACTAAGATTCACCACAGATTCTTGTCGATACAAACTCAGCAGCTAAAACCTGGAGGGCACCAAACAAAAGGTGTGAGTAAGCAATAAAACCAAGCTTCCCAAAGTTATTACCTCTCTAAAAGTAATGCCCCTAAATGTAAAACCCGTATCGTTTTCCATAAGACAGTACAACATATATACATATATCCAAACCATACTCAGAAATGACCAAAACCACAGTTTGCCATCAACTCCACCATACATTAATAAGTAGGCCAAATGAACTAAATCAATACAAAGTGATATATCAGTCAGAGTCATCTAAAATGACATGTACAACTTATCCATATCTCATCAATCATGGCTAGCATATAAGTCGGAGCCACCTATAGTGACATGTACGACTTATCCATATCTCATCAATCATGGCTAACATATAAGTTGGAGTCACCTATAGTGACCTGTACGACTTATCCATATCTCATCAATCATGGCTAGCATATGAGTCGAAGTCACCTATAGTGACCTGTACGACTGTGAACACGAAAGATTCCTTGAAACAAGAAACAAGAATAACGTGTACAAAATAATATTTTTGTGTTTATGATTTTGGGGTTACGATCTCTCTCAAATTTGGTCCTCTGATTCTATCTTTGTAGGGTGTAGGTTTGTGGATGAGTTGTTGATCCAAATGGCCGTCGAGGCTTGATCTAAGGATGAACAATTGATGAACGGATCTTCAAGGGGCGTTGGGCTTAATCTTGAAGAATGGGTGTATGAGTTTGTTGAGGTTGTTGATCCAAAGGGCCGTTGGGGCTTGATCTTAGGATGAACAGTTGATGAACGGATCTTCAAGGCTTTTGGGCTTGATCTTGAAGAATGGGTGTATGGATTTCTTCAAGGGCTTTTGGGCTTGATCTTGAAGGTTGATGGATGAGCAGATCTTCAAGGGCTTTTGGGCTTAGTCTTGAAGAACGATTGGATGTGTGGATTTGTTTGTGCTGTTGATCCAAGGGGCCGTTGGGGCTTGATCTTAGGATGAACGATGAACACTTTCTTCAAGGGCCGTCGGGGCTTGATCTTGAAAGAGGATTTAACGAAGAACGAAGAGAGCTTTCTTGATTCTTCGGAATTCTTGGGAATTTGGATGGTTGGAAGCTTTGGAGTTTCAAAGCTTCAAGGATTTGGGGAATTCTCTTCTAATTTTGGAGTAGAGAAATGTATTTTTGAATTCCTTGATGCTTGATACCTTGATGGAGAAGCCTATTTATAGGCTTTGAGAATGAATCACCACCACAAAATATTTTTTTCCTTTCCAAGCACCATTGCCTAATTTTCTCACTTAAAGCAATATTGAAATTGAAGTGGTGTAACTTATGGCCTAATTTCCCACTTAATACCATTTTAAACTTGAAGTGGTCTAACTTATGGCCTAATTTCCCACTTAATACCATTTTAAACTTGAAGTGGTCTAACTTATGGCCTAATTTCCCACTTAACACCATTTTAAACTTGAAATGTGTATGCTTTGTCATTGCCCAAATGAGAAAAACTTGCTTTGATCCGTAATGGATTGAAGTGTGCTTGCCTTGTCATTGCCCAACATGAGAAGAAAAACTTGTTTTGTCCTTCAAGGGTATTTCTTCCTATTTTGTTGAGTCACACGCCATGTGTACAATTTGTACAACACGTGGCGTATGCCATGTATGCCTTGACACGTCAAAACTTTAATGCATTGGTGAACATTTGTTTTACTGAAATTTCGATGTCTACAACGACTTATCCATATCTCATCAATCCTGGCTAGCCAATAGCTCAATAAGTCCATATCTCATCAATCCTGGCTAGCTAATAGCTTAATAAGTAGACCTGCACACGAGTCGGAACCACCTAAAGTGGTCTGTACGATAGGACTGGGTGTAAATAAATACGCTCAAGTGCTACGATCACGTGAAGACTGGGCGAATAATCGTGGGTCACCTACGAGTCGGAACCACCTAAAGTGGTCTGTACGACAGGACTGTGCACCTACCTTGAATCCAAGGTGAGCGTAAGGTGCGGGAGGTGAATATCACGTGAAGGACTGTGCCCTGGCTCCGGGCAGGAGCACTAACACCGGGGTGCAGGTTTATGAGCTCTTAATGCATCTCAATATAACATGTGGAACTCATGGCAACCAGTACGACAGTATCGAAGTTGCCTAACACATAACTGTAGTCATGCTATAACTCAATCGATTCAACTAATACCATAAACTCACCTGAACTTACCTGGGTGTCCTGAGTTCACCTTTGCACTTGAAAGCATTCCCAATAATTATATGCAAGTAATATACATATGGATATACCATGATGCAATCTAATACTCAACCATGTCGTAGCATTTTCAATTATAAACAATACAGTGAGAAGTGTATAATCAATAACGCCCTACTCCCAAACTACTTATTTTCAGGGATAATTATCCATGGCAACCCGATTAACACTAATTTAACAAACTAATTCATAAAACTAAAACTTGCCTTTACCAATTTCCTTTACATTACTCAATTTCCCAAGCAAGGCTTTTGTCTCAAATATTTTATGGCTGCATCTAACGTCTCGTTAGACTGCCTACGTACCCTAGACAGGGATCAAGCCATTCGTAGTTCATATAGGTACTTCAAGCATTCACAATAATTATACGAAGGTAATACACCTAATCAATTTAAAAGTGTCGATAGAACTCTCAACAATATGTACGATAAAAAGGAAAAGATCCACTCACCTCGAGTCCACGCTATGATTCTCTAGTGCACACATCGAGGCGTCCTGAATGATTGGTCCCTGTGACCAATTATCAAATCACATCTCAGAACTCTTATCCGAAGAATACGTAATTCACATAAAACACAACCTCAACGACATTCTAAAATAGTTTGAGACCCATTGACCACAAGTCAACCGTCGATCAAAGATCGACGGTAGGGTTTACAACCCTGTATAACTTGATCCGGAAGATCCGCATATCAGACTTCCAATCCGCAACTCCCAACGATCCAAAATATGTTTCTAGAATAACATATTAAAATTTCATTACGATCCAACGGTCAGATCTCCGCCAATTGCCTAAAACAAGTGACCGTGAACATTTATTTTACTAACTTACAAATCCAATTCAGGAGGATCCGTAAGTCGGATTCCCGATCCATAAATTCCTATGATCTTTAAATATTACGTATTATAATGTATCCAATTTTGGTGACGATCCAACGGTCGGATCATCGATTCACATTTTTATCAAGTAACGTATCGTAACGAATTTAGGTTCCAACTATCAACCTACGTCATTCAAATGACAAAACTGAATTCAAGACATTTGACATAGCCTAAAAATAGTATTGGCGGCCCACTGGCCACGCGCCGCCGCGGGTGGCGGTCGGCCGCCCCGACTGGTCGGAAAATCCAACTATTTCCAAAAATTCCCAAACTTCACAGAAATGAAGATCTCAGTGAGTGGAGCAACTTTCATACCTGCCACGAAGTCCAAAGGTTGACAGAAGATGGTCAATTTTGCCCACAAAGCCGGCGGGTGCCTAAAACTTCCCGACGTCGATTCGTCATCTACGGTGGTCCAACAGGGTCAAGGTTGGTTGGGTTTTGCTCCTGGGATGATGGGCTACAAAGCCCAAGTGGTGGCATCGGCCATTGCTTTGCCGATTTGCCGGAAAATCGAAAAGGGTGGCCGGAGCACCATTGATTTTCGTCAACTTTCGTGGCCTCAAATCGCCCCATACCATGGTTAATCAAGGTGGTTCTTGGGTGGTTTTTGTAGAGGGGAATGAGAGCTTCAAGATGGTGGTGGTAGCATCGAAAAACTCCACCGGAGTTGGCCGGAATCGGCCTTGGAAAATGGACCCGCGGTGGGTGCGGGTGGACGGGAACCACTTCCTTTTTTTTTTTTTTTTTTTTTTTTTTTTTTTTTCCGTCCTCCCTCCATTTCTGGTTGGGCTTCCACCACAAAGTGGGGATTTAATTTAAATAAACACTAAACCTTGAATAACCAATTTCGAACGTCCGTAACTATACCGTTATAATCCGGACTCGCAAACGGCTTTCGCCTATACGTTCGTACCAATGAGTACTACGAGGATATGCTAAAAGAATAAGTCCCACATCTCTCAAGTCGATGGTCAACGGAAGTCAAAGTCCTTACCTCTAGGGCAATTTCGTAAATTCATGCTTTTAAAATAAAATAAAAACGTAAAATTTGGAACGGGTTGTCACAATCTACCCACCTTAAGAAAATTTCGTCCTTGAAATTTAAAATCATCAGTCCAAAGTAGAATACTCAAAATTAAAGAGATATATGTATGTAAATACATACACGAGGAAGACACAAAGTGATAGCGACTACATAAAATAGGATGACATTCCGTCATGATCGGAGTGTAGTGACTCTTCTTTCGTGCCTCCAAATTCCTACTATCCTCTCATAAACGTGTTCAAAGCGTAATGCACTTCGAAATTAAGCATGTAATATTTTTGGGTCAATCCCAAACAACCATTAACGAATTAAATAAGTAAATACAAATATTAATGTAGAATAATCTACTTGTTTACTTACTTAACAACCCAACGAATAAGTTATTAATACTACGGTCTGCACCCCGCAAAACCGACAATTCACTGTTGTCTTGATAAGCAAGTAACAATTCCCGAGGGTGCAATATTACCATCTTGCCCCTCAATGGGAAATACACATACCAGCCTCGATCGTACTCATTCACTACCTTCTGAGGCAACATCGTCAATAACATAAATTTCCTACATCATAATCTCAATCAAATATTTGTTCGTAATAATCTGCTGTAAATCACAAGCTGCACATACAATATTTGTATTATATTTCGAAGAATACCATACTCCTAAACAGGAATGTAACCGTAGTTACCCATAATTCTAACAAAAGTATTCATCCATTAAATATGCGCTGTGCGTAAAATCTCCATACATCAACTCCAATGATACCATAGTTAACCCGAAATTGTAACCGTGGTTACAAGTGACTAGAATGGAGATAAGGATATACTGCAACCATGCTACTGGTGGGACAAACAAGATGCAACTCGTCCACAAAGGTCTGAGTAACTCATTTCAAACTAATCGTTAATCTAGGGATAGAAATGCAATAATGAACAACTTCTAATACTCAAAACCTTCATAACGACTTCCAAAGGCTTGGAAGTGAAACATGTAACACGATGAAATATAAATACACCAAGATGATAATCTTGTCAAGTTTCTGTTTGCTGAATTTGTATAGAAGTCTAGGAGTAGTTTTCTCAAAAAGTCATCATCCTCTAAACGCAATTAGAAAATTGTAGTTGCCCAAGGAAGTTTGAACTCTATATCCTCAATATCCCCACAACATTAATCAAAAGTGGGGTGCATCTAGAGTGAGGATTCATTTAGAAAACATCAAAGGGAGCCTCGATTTTATCTCTTCCCTACTTCCACGTTTGGTCACGTCACAAAGAGAACTTCTAGATCACATCACCCGAAGAGGTTGACTACATCCCACTTCTATCTTAGTGGTCTTCACAAGTGTCTTGTTGTTGAAATTTCAACACCCATTTTCAGGAAATAACTATTGCTAATACTTCAATTTTTATAGCAAGAAGAACATTGTTTTCTACTTAAGTAAACAACCACCAATTGGAACATCATATAAGCGTATCATTGGTTTAGCATCACGATTAATGAATTTCACATTCTTTACATATACAACATATCTCGAACTGAGCATATCAAAAGATACTTCCTAACTCCATTCATACAAAATGATTAAAATCATTTGAACCATTTCTTGATAGATTAAAGGTAACTCTATATCAATACTCATATTTCCCAACTAAATAGAATAGGACATGCTAGAATTGTACGAGAGTAGATACACGATAGTGCACTCATATATGCTAATTTAATTCTACTATTGCCTCTGACAGAACTTAGCTTGTTCCAAAAAGTAAATGTAATAAAAAGTTCTAAGATCAATGAAGATTTGGACACACTTTTCTACATAAAAGTTCCAATCAATATTCCAATGAAATTAGAAATTGTTAATTCTAGGTCATAAGTATGATGGTTCATCTTTAGCGGTTCTACCACCGAGAAACATAAGCGTTAACCTACTAAGAAAGTCTGAATCCAAATTGACTTGTCACATCAATCGACAATCACTATGCATCATCAAAATCTCCACCGAGAAGTGTCACCTAGCCTTCGAAATAAGGTGATGACTGTTGACTTTAGGTCAATGAATAAGATGGTTCGTTTCAAACGGTTCTAATCGTGAAAAATAAAAGCAATACTCCGTCATGTTGCCATACAAACTTAACAATGTGGTGGTATCCGCGGTAAGATTTTTGGGATATGACGCCAAAAGTATACGTCCTCGAATTTACAGAACTACTAACCAACTCTACGACACGAACTACAAGGTCTTCACAGTTTCCTCGACACTTATAACAATCTAACAGTGAGATATCATCCCGCATTTCGATTCTAATGTCTACCTATGGAAGTGATCGAGAGGTGGTTAGTCAAAGGGTTTTCGTTTACCTAGATAAGTGATAGGGTAAAAACAACAATCATGAGTTTACCGTCCTATTGCAAAGCTTATTCCTAAGCTTCCACGATCCTAATTTATTCGGCTCAAGCGAAGTAGTTCATTGATCCTAGGAGGATTTAATGATTGCTTTTTGGATTTCTACAACTCCCAGGATATGACAACTTACATTCGCAAGCCTATTCTCACCCATTTAATAAGTACAACTACAAAAGCAAAAATCTAGGAATAGCGTTGATTGAAAAATCCTAATGCTAGAAAAAGACCTTGCTTAATATCTACTTTCAAAAAGACTTCATCGACAGTTGATCTTCCTCCTAAAGATTCAACATGAACACAAGTATGCTTGAAGATATTAGTGCTAATAGGGACCAAAAAAAATAATTATCCCTCAGATGATCTTCCGCAAAATGTTACTAAGAAATCAAGACTAACTAAGATTTCCAATCTCTAAAGGATCAATACTAACGGCGGTAGGACAATGATAGAATTATTTGGTAATATCTCTGGTGATACATGATTATCAAAACATTTACTTAGGCCATCAACTTGCCTCACTTTTATACCTTTCCTCCACAAGGAAAATCTTCGTTTTAATTCTAAGGACAACCGCCAAAATAATTTTATAAAATGTCGTCAAGACCACAAAATTGTCCAAAACTGAAGAAAAGTTAACATATTTTTCCATATTCGACGAGGTGGCATCATTCGAACGTCAAACACAAAAACCAAGAGTGCTCACATCACGCGTGTGATGAACACAATACTACCCAACATATGCTCTGATACCAAACTGACACACCCCGACCCAGAAAGTCCACTTGGACACTGAATCGGGCTGTGCTGGCCGACACCTTGAAGGTGACGAAGCCATAAAATGTGATAGTGTATAAAAAGTGAATAAATTTGAATCTAAAAGTGTCTAAGTACCAGAGTGCGCTACGAGTGGGAGCGAACCCATTTCACACGCGATGTCAGAGCATAAGTAAGGTACAGTAGTGTGGGTAAGTATCATACCCTCAGAAATATCCATTAATACTAAGATTCGCCACAGATTCTTGTCGATACAAACTCAGCAGTTAAAACCTGGAGGGCACCAAACAGAAGGTGTGAGTAAGCAATAAAACCAAGCTTCCCAAAGTTATTACCTCTCTAAAAGTAATGCCCCTAAATGTAAAACCCGTATCGTTTTCCATAAGACAGTACAACATATATACATATATCCAAACCATACTCAGAAATGATCAAAACCACAGTTTGCCATCAACTCCACCATACATTAATAAGTAGGCCAAATGAACTAAATCAATACAAAGTGATATATCAGTCAGAGTCATCTAAAATGACATGTACAACTTATCCATATCTCATCAATCATGGCTAGCATATAAGTCGGAGTCACCTATAGTGACCTGTACGACTTATCCATATCTCATCAATCCTGACTAGCCAATTGCTCAATAAGTATACCTGCACACGAGTCGGAACCACATAAAGTGGTATGTACGACAGAACTGGGTGTAAATAAATACGCTCAAGTGCTACGATCAAGTGAAGACTGAGCGAATAATCGCAGGTCACCTACGAGTCAGAACCACCTAAAGTGGTCTGTACGGCAGGACTGTGCACCTACCTTGAATCCAAGGTGAGCGTATGGTGCGGGAGGTGAACATCACGTGAAGGACTGTGCCCTGGCCACGAGCAGGAGCACTAACACCGGGGTGCAGGTTTATGAGCTCTTAATGCATCTCAATATAACATGTGGAACTCATGGCAACCAGTACGACAGTATCGAAGTTGCCTAACACATAACTGTAGTCATGCTATAACTTAATCGATTCAACTAATACCATAAACTCACCTGAACTTACCTGGGTGTCCTGAGTTCACCTTTGCACTTGAAAGCATTCCCAATAATTATATGCAAGTAATATACATATGGATATACCATGATGCAATCTAATACTCAACCATGTCGTAGCATTTTCAATTATAAACAATACAGTGAGAAGTGTACAATCAATAACGCCCTACTCCCAAACTACTTATTTTCAAGGATAATTATCCATGACAACCCAATTAACACTAATTTAACAAACTAATTCATAAAACTAAAACTTGCCTTTACCAATTTCCTTCGCATTACTCAATTTTCCAAGCAAGGCTTTTGTCTTAAATATTTTATGGCTGCATCTAACGTCTCGTTAGACTGCCTACGTACCCTAGACAGGGATCAAGCCATTCGCAGTTCATATAGGTACTTCAAGCATTCACAATAATTATACGAAGGTAATACACCTAATCAATTTAAAAGTGTCGATAGAACTCTCAACAATATGTACGATAAAAAGGAAAAGATCCACTCACCTGGAGTCCACGCTATGATTCTCTAGCGCACACATCGAGGCGTCCTGAATGATTGGTCTCTGTGACCAATTATCAAATCACATCTCAGAACTCTTATCCGAAGAATACGTAATTCACATAAAACACAACCTCAACGACATTCTAAAATAGTTTGAGACCCATTGACCACAAGTCAACCGTCGATCAAAGATCGACGGTAGGGTTTACAACCCTGTATAACTTGACCCGGAAGATCCGCATATCAGATTTCCAATCCGCAACTCCGAACGATACACAATATGTTTCTAGAATAACATATTAAAATTTCATTACGATCCAACGGTCAGATCTCCGCCAATTGCCTAAAACAAGTGGCCGTGAACATTTATTTTACTAACTTACAAATCCAATTTAGGAGGATCCGTAAGTTGGATTCCCGATCCATAAATTCCTATGATCTTTAAATATTACGTATTATAATGTATCCAATTTTGGTGACGATCCAACGGTCGGATCATCGATTCACATTTTTATCAAGTAACGTATCGTAACGAATTTAGGTTCCAACTATCAACCTACGTCATTCAAATGAAAAAACTGAATTCAAGACTTTTGACATAGCCTAAAAATAGCATTCGCAGCCCACTGGCCACGCGCCGCCGCACGCGTCGCCGAGGGTGGCGGTCGGCCGCCCCGACTCGCCGGAAAATCCAACTATTTCCAAAAATTCCCAAACTTCACAGAAATGAAGATCTCAGTGAGTGGAGCAACTTTAATACCTACCACAAAGTCCAAAAGTGGACGGAAGATGGTCAATTTTGCCCACAAAGCCGACGGATGCCTAAAACTTCGCGACGTCGATTCGTCGTCTACGGTGGTCCAACGGGGTCAAGGTTGGTTGGGTTTTGCTCCTGGGATGATGGGCTACAAAGCCCAAGTGGTGGCATCGGCCATCGCTTTGCCGATTTGCCGGAAAATCGAAAAGGGTGGCCGAAGCACCATTTATTTTCGTCAACTTTCGTGGCCTCAAACCGCCCCATACCATGGTTAATCAAGGTGGTTCTTGGGTGGGTTTTGTAGAGGGAATGAGATCTTCAAGATGGTGGTGGTAGCATCGAAAAACTCCACTGGAGTTGGCCGAAATCGGCCTTGGAAAATGGACCCGCGGTGGGTGCGGGTGGACGGGAACCACTTCCTTTTCTTTTTTTCTTTTTTTTTTTTTTTTTTTTTTTTTTTCCTTCTTTCCTCCCTCCATTTCTGGTTGGGCTTCCACCACAAAGTGGGGATTTAATTTAAATAAACACTAAACCTTGAATAACCAATTTCGAACGTCTATAACTATACCGTTATAATCCGAACTCGCAAACGGCTTTCATCTATACGTTCGTACCAATGAGTACTACGAGGATATGCTAAAAGAATAAGTCCCACATCTCTCAAGTTGATGGTCAACGGAAGTCAAAGTCCTTACCTCTAGGGCAATTTCGTAAATTCACGCTTTTAAAATAAAATAAAAACGTAAAATTTGGAACGGGTTGTCACATGGAAGCACCAAAAGCCGATTTTTTTAAAGCTAGCTTTTGCTACTTTGGTTTTTTGGCTTTTTTCTTTTTTCACCCCAAAATTGTGAAAAAAAAGATTTGATTTTTGGATGTTTATCAAATACAAAAAAGCAAGAAGCCCGCTTGTTTTATTTTTTTTTATTTTTTTATTTTTATAAATTTAAACAGTACCAAACTGGTACTATATAAGCCATTAGTTTCCACACGAAATTGACTAATATGCGTACCAAACACTCGTACAAAATTTGGGTGAGATTAACTTCCAGAGCCGGCTTTAGTTTCCACACGAAATTGACTAATATGGGTACCAAACACTCGTACAAAATTTGGGCGAGATTAACTTCCAGAGCCGGCTTTAGGGGAGTGCGACCAGTTCCATGGCACAGGACCCCAAAATTTTGGGGGCCCCAAAATTATTTTTTATTGAATATGATAATATATATATATATATATATAAAATAATACTATATAAAAATAATATATAGAAATACTAATCAAATCAAAATATATACATATAAAAATCTGATGGGCCAAAAGCCATCAGAATACTAGTCTACTACCTAAAAACCATCAGTCAAACAACTACCTAAAAGGCTAAAAGGTTAAAAGCCATCAGACTACTAGTACTATCTATATGAAAATATATAAAATAATAACTAATAAAGGGCAAAGTTAATCAATTGGAGAACCCCACTACTGAGGCAAACAATTCAGACTACTTCTCTCTCTCACGCCAAAATCCATTGTTCACTTTTCTTCTTTTCACACCAGATTATCGTCACTACAGAGTCAAATAATTCAGCGCAGAGCACTAGAACCCTGTGCTAGTGTGAGTGTCCCAGACTCCCAGTGTAATTCCTTTTTCTCTTCGTCCTATTGTTATATTTCCCACAAATTATTAAACCCTAATTTATAACTTTATGAAATTAAAGAAAAACTTCCTAATCATTAAGACAGTTCAACTGATCAGAGTGATGTAGACTTAGATCAAAATAAGATATTTACTAATTTAAGTATATTGACTCGAAACTTGAAGATTTGGGTATTTCTCATCTATAATGATTTTTTTTTCTTTTGTACCTTTCAGGACAAAATCAAGAGAAGAGCAGTCACAAAAAATTGTTAGACGCACACGTATTATGGACTATCAGGTTTCATTGTTCATACTTACTATAATTTTATTGTGATCTTATTTGAGATATAAAAGATAGCACCTACTAGAAAATATCCATCTGTCTACTTGAAGCGTCAAAGAAAAAGAAAAGTTGAACAATTGATTCAGTCTAAAAAATGAGCTATTGATAGGTTCTTTCTGAAAGAAAAAGAACCACAAAGTTCAGTGGATGATTTAATTACGGAACAGCAGGATGACAATGAGAAATTAGTTGATGATTTGGCCAATGATGAAATTGATGATGACCTTGATGAGAATGATAATCATGATGATTCTCCTATTGTCACTGATCAACCGAGTGAGTCCATTCCCTCAAACATTTATGATCCTCAAATTTGGGATAGTTTTGATCCTAAATGTATTGATTTGTTGGCAGAAAAAAGGTCCTACAAGAGATCTATCAATTGAGAAAGGTCCTAAAGATCAGTTTAATAGGCGCTTAAAGATCAGTTTAATAAGCATTTTAATGCAGAATTTTACACTCAATACTTATCCAATGGAGAGAAACATGATAAAGATTGGCTAGTCTATTCAAGGAATGTTGATAAAGTGTTATGCTTTTGTTGTAAATTGTTCAAGAAAGGGTCTCTCAAAGGTCAATTAGCAAATGAGGGCTACAAAGATTGGACACATCTCAATGTGAGGCTTAAAGAGCATGAAAACAATTTTGATCACATCTTGAACATGACCACTTGGATTGATTTGCATCTTAGATTGCAGAAAAATGAAACAATTGACAAAGTTGTGCAAGACCAGATCAAGAAAGAAAAAGAGCATTGGAGGGAGTTATTACGAAGATTGATTTCCATTGTGAAATATTTAGCTAAATACACATTGGCTTTTTGTGGAAATAACGATACGCTTTATCAAGGAAGTAATGGAAATTTTATGGGCCTAGTTCAAATGATGGTTGAATTTGATCCATTGATAAAGAACCATCTTCAACGCTTCCAAAATAATGAGATTCGTTATCATTATCTTAGTCATACCATCCAGAATGAGTTGATATTGTTGATATCTTGTGAAATCAAAGTTGTAATCATTCAAAAAGTCAAAGAAGCTAAATATTTTACCGTGATACTTGATTGTACTCCTGATTTTAGCCACCAAGAACATATGACCTTGATCATAAGATGTGTATATATGAACAGTACTCCAGTAAAAGTAGAAGAACATTTTTTGCAATATCTGATTGTGAATAACACATCAGGAGAAGGACCGTTTGAAGAGTTGCAAAATGCATTAAACGTTCTTGATCTTGATATTGATGATGTAAAAGGGCAAGGTTATGATAATGGATCAAAGATGAAAGGGAGACACCAAGGTGTACAAAAGAGGTTATTGGATATAAATCTTAGGGCAATGTACACTCCATGTGGTTGTCATAGTCTTAACTTAACGCTTTGTGATATGGCAAATTCTTGTGGCAAAACGAAAGACTTCTTTGGAACAGTACAATGTATTTACAACTTGTTTGCAAATTCTACAAAACGATGGCTGATTTTGAAAGAAAATATAAAATGACTGACTCTCAAATCATTGTTGGCCACACGATGGGAAAACCGTGTTGCAAGTGTTAAAGCAATTTAATACCAACCTCTACAAATAAAAAAAGCTTTACTCCAATTAGCGGAAAGTGACAATGACTTAGTAACAAGAAGTGGAGCTAAATCTTTGGCAACATATGACATTAGGAATTTTGAGTTTTTATTGGGTATGACTATTTGGTATGAAATATTGGCTACTGTTAATGAGGTTAGCAAAGATTTGCAATCTAAAGACATACTTATTAATGTCGTTAATTTTGAAAAGTACAGAGAAATTGGGTTTGCGAAGGCTATGATTAATGCTAAAAAACTTGCTATTGAAATGGAAATTGATCCCGTGTTTCCAGAAAAGTGTCAAGTTCGTTGAAAAAGACATTTTGATGAGAATAAAGGTGAATCATCCCAACCAACTGAACAATCAGCAGAGGAATCTTTTAGGGTTCATCACTTCTTGTATATAATAGATCAAGCTATTGGTTCACTGAAGAGAATGTTTGAAGAATATCAAGCGTATGATGATATATTTGGGTTTTTGTTCACTTCGGAACGGTTGAATTCGATAGACAATGATAAATTGAAAGATTGTTGTGATTGGCTTTAAGAAAGATGAGCTCTTTGATGTTGATTGTGATGCATTATTAGTAGAGTTGAAGCTTTTACGGGAGCGTTTGCCAAAAGAAATAAGAGCATCCATTGACATATTGAACTTCTTTAAGAGAATGCGTTGTTTCCCGACTGCAAGCATTGCATACAGAATTTTGTTGACTATACCTGTTACCGTTGCATCTGCAGAAAGGAGTTTCTCAAAGTTAAAGTTATTAAAATTATACTTGTGGTCAACCATGTTGCAGGAAAGGTTAAATGGACTAGCTTTGATATCGATTGAAAGTGCTTTTTTAGACAAAATTGATTATGAAGGTTTATTTGATGATTTTGCAGCAAAAAATGCACGAAGAGCCATCTTTAAGTGAAGCTTCAGTGCTAGACTTTTTTAAGTTTTGTTTATTTGGTTTCTTTAAATTGAAATTATTGTTAGTTATTAGTACTATGGTTATTTTGTAGCTTTCTTTACATTTAATAATATTTAGAAATAGATGGTTAGTTAGTTTTAAAGTTTATTTCAATATTGCTTTTTAGCATCAATACATTGTTCACTTTTTTTTTTTTAAATGTCTTATAAGAAGAGCCCCTTTTATGAATTTTGCATAGAGGCCCCAAAATCTCAGAGACGACTTTGTCAACTTCATACCTTGACGGCTTGATGAACTAATGAAAACTCTAAACCCTCAAAAAATCATCCCCAGAGCCCAACAGACCTTCTAAAAAGTTCTAAAAGGAAAAATTATTTTGGGAACAAGATGGTATTCTCCTTTAATCCAGTCGTACTTTTCCTTAAAACTCTATTTATTTTAAAGAAAGACTAATGAAAATGGCTTGAAAACTTTGAGT
Source organism: Pyrus communis (assembly GCF_963583255.1). Taxonomy (NCBI): domain Eukaryota; kingdom Viridiplantae; phylum Streptophyta; class Magnoliopsida; order Rosales; family Rosaceae; genus Pyrus; species Pyrus communis. The sequence goes on along the minus strand of NC_084816.1, from coordinate 18,252,198 downwards.
TTTAATGATAAGAACAAAATAAAGGGTAAAATGAATAGTACCAGGATTGACATTTTAGTGTAAAAATGTGGTTTTTCGTTAAAATGAACAGTACCGTGAGTTTTTCGTTAAAACTCGTTTATTTTAATTCTATTACAACCCGAATTTGAATAAGCACCAAACTGAACCAAGCTCGATTCAAATTCGAGTTAGAGCCCATTCTGATACCTACATAAGCCCATAAAAGTCCACAAAACCCGAAACGGACTCCAAAACAAGTTTTTAGACAGAATTGATTGCACTCCATAGATCCAACGGAAATCATAAACTTCCTTTCTTCTTCCCATATTCTTGTTCCAGCCATTAGCGACCGGTCTGAAGCTCAATCTCTTTTCTTTGGACGCTCTTCCAAAACCAAATTTCCCATAAAAAAGAAAAGAAAAAAAAAAAGTATCTGTAAAAGGTACGTAATTCGAACTCTTATACCATGAGCAATACTTGATTTTATGGAATCTTCCCATCGAATTAGATTTGTATTCGTAATATTTAGCATAGTGTGAGTGTGTAGCAGTGCAGGTGTGATTTTCTCTTGAAATTTAAAGGGTATTTGTTTCTTAATGTTTGTAGAGAATTAAAATTTGACATTTAGAAATTGGAATGCTGTTTTGTTCTTGGTACTCATGGGACAAACTGTTAATTAAATTAAAGTTTAGTTTTTAGGGTGGCCATAGCTGTGTTACACAAATTTGAGATGGTATGGGTATTTGGGTAACTTAGCCCTGGGGCTTAAATTGAAAGCAAGTTGCTTTCATCTGTTTATTTTTTATTTTATCGTTATTATTTTGGTTTTGTGATGGTGTCACTTGTAATGGATTGTTTTGGGCTCCCGTAGAATGATGTGAAAATGTTATATTGTGGAACTTGGCTATATCTGTGGTATCCATTATCCTCTAGTATGCTGAAAATGGTTTGCTAGTTTCGGAGGTTTGACATCGAAACAGGTTGCAATTTGACATAGAAATTATTGATTGTTTTGCAGTAGAAAGACCAAAGTTGGCATCAATACCGTTGGTCTCATTACATGGATTTCAATAAAAGATACTCATGTATAAGTAATGTATGACTAGCAGGCAAATGGAGATCTATGTGTGCAAAATTGTTCAAAATTTGTATATGGAACTTGAATATGATATCTTTTAGTTGTATGTTCAGAACTCCGTTCTGTTTACTTATTATGATTGAATACATTGCAGGGATATTGGTTCTCTAGGGAGAACAATGGGAGATTTAGATAATTATGTTAAAGATGATTCAACATTGGCCAGAGAATCGGACCTTAACTTTGCAGTTGATGGCGATGAAGAAAACTTTGAAAGAGAAGGTGACTTCAATCAGGATCAGAACCAACATGAGCAACGTAGTTCCCCCTCACTAAATCCGGAATATTCTTACGTTGTGGCAACTGAGTCTGGTCATGACAGTGTCGTTGAAACAAAATTTGCCCATGATCCAGAGGGGACTTAGTCTCCATTCAAGGACAATAACCAATACCAAGGTGAGATGGATGAGTTGCATGGAAATAATTTTCTTAACCCCTCCTTTCATTTTAAGTCACAAACATTCCATAATGAAACGGAAGCTGAAGATTCTGCTCATTCACAGGAGTCTCCACTAACAGCAAATGCAAACCGGGGAGCTGGACAACAGATCGAATCTGACATGGGTAGGCCAATTGATGCTCCACATGGTGGACGAGAGAATAGATTTTATTCAGAGAGATCACAATATGAATATAGTGAACCCAAGGAAGATGACTCTCTATGTGAGAACAGGCACCCTGGCATATATCATTATGATCTTCATTCTCCCAAAAGCACTGCCAGAGGATCAGTATCTCCTAAGACAAAGAGACAAATGTCAAGTTCACCTGAAGGCTCGCCTTCTCATCAAGGTTCTCAAGCACGAATATCTCATTGCCGGAAAATTTCTTCCCCTGAATTGCATAAAGGAATTTCACTTGATCATTTATCTCTGGCCGGGCAAAGTTATGCTTCAACACAGGGCATTCAGCGTCAGTCCCAGCATAAGGATAGCTCTTCTCACAAGCATATAACTTCGCCCCCATGGTCCTATCGCTCACCACCAAGGTCCCACCGCTCACCCCCAAGGTCCCATCTTTCACCACCAAAGTACCGGAGAAGGGATAGATCAGAGTCACGATCATCCATTCGACACAGAGATTCATATGGTTACCAGAGGGATTATCGTGACCGAACCCGATCACGGTCCCCATATTCAAGAGTCCATCATAGGTCCACAAGGTTAACTTCTATAGTCTCTCCATTATCATATGTTAAAATTCTATCAGTTTCACATGGCAACAACTTTATTATAAGATTTGGCTTATCTCTTTCATTTGGTACTCCTATCCATGAGCCATGACCACCTCAAAAATTGCATTTCTCAATCAACCACTGTTATCTGATTGAATTTTGGATTGTAATCTCTCAAACCTTCATCAACATTTATATATAATATTGATACCTTAGACGTAACTAGCTTTCTATCATCAATCATGCTTTTCTTTACCTCAAATTATACGAAAAATATTCTTGACTTCTAATTCATATGCATTACCATAAAGTTCTGATTATGTAAATTGAATAGTCCAAGATTTTTGAAGTAAAATGGATTACTTAATGAGCGGAACTTTCACACATTGGTTATGTCAAAGATCTCTCTACCCTCCAAAACATATAGTTCGGTTCCTAATGTTTTGTCCCTTAATTCGTATTAGGGAAAGGCATTCTCCAAGGCGAAGGTCCCCTTTTCCAGAATATCATTCTCATCACCGATCTCCTAGAAGGAGACCTTGGTCACCACCGCCTAATAGGAAAACTGGATTAGGGAAACCTGGGAGAAATTTATTTGTTGCAGGTTTTAGCTTCGCGACTACAGAGAGAGATCTGGAAAGGAAGTTTTCTAGGTATGGCAGAGTACAACATGTTCGGATTGTTAGAGACAAGAGGTAATTGTGCAGTTTACAGTATACTTGCATATATTGATGCGTTCTCTGTCAGTGAAACATCTGCTTTGCTTAGCTATTACCTTGTGCATGCGTTTTCCTTGTGATACGTACTTGTTAGAATCTTCTTTGAGTTGAGTTTTTATTTTTGTTGCAAATTTGTTTCTTCTAAGGTCGGGAGATTCGTGTGGATTTGGATTTTTGACGCTGGAAACGGATGAAGATGCTGATGCGGCTATCAGAGCTCTAGATGAGACTGAGTGGAATGGTCGGATTATTCTTGTTGAAAAATCCAAAAGTTGAGGGCTTGAGACTCACCTTGATCACAACTAGCCATTGAAATATTTTTTTCAGTCGTGTAATTTTGTTTTCTGAAGTTAGTACTACCCACCAGTGTTGTATAAAAAATGAGTACAGATTATATATCACATCATAAGGGATTCCCTCTCTTCATTTTTCTGTATTTATTTGAATGAGTAGATCTCATCAGTCATCTCCTCTGTAAGTTGTTGGGTCTGTCAGATATTCAAATAATACAGAGATGGTAATTGATCAATCTGATTCGACGTTTGTACATAACAAATAATACAAAAATTAAATTTGGGATTCATGCATTATGGTGAATGCATCATGTTATTAAGGCCGATTAAAATAACAAAATTGAAAGTGTGTTTTGGGAGGTACTTGATTGAGAAACTAGGGAGGCCTTTGAACTTGGTGGTGAAGATCTATCTCTTCCGTAGTGCAACGTCATGAGCGTGCTGATAACGTGTTATAGGCTGATAACGTGGTGAAGATCTATCTCTTCTCACCACTTTGTGTGTTTATTTATAACAAGCATAACTGACTTTCTTGCTCTCATATTTTTTTTCATGGGTAAATTACACAGAACTACCTAAACTATTGGTCATGAACAGTTTCATACCTCATCCTTAAAAAATTTCAATGTCATACCTCATCTTCCCCACAACCCACCCCTTTTTCCCCCCTCTCGTCTTCCCCTTCCCTCCTCCTCTGCACCCACCCTTGCACCCACCTTCTTCCCTCCTCTACATACCCCACTCCTTAAATCCACACCCATTTCCCCCATTTTCTCCATGCCCAATTTCTCCACCCACGAAATCAGCAGAAGACGGGATCTAGGTTGCAGGGAAAGGGGATCGGGGAAGATGGTTTTTTTTTTTAATTATAATTTTTCTAATTTTTAATAACTTTTCTTTAATTAATTATTTTAATATTTAAAAAATATTAAATGATTCTTTTTTTTTTTAGTTTTTAATAATATTTTATTAGTTTTTTAATATAAAGTGTGCCACGTCACAAGGTATGTCAGCATTTAACAGAGGAATTAACAGACAACTGACGGAAGGTATGACATTGCAACAAAATCAAAAATACGGTATGACATTGCAACAAATTCGAAGATACGGTATGACATTGAAACTTTTTAAAGACGATGTATGAAGCTATTAAGGTAGTTCTGTGTAATTTACCTTTTTTTTATTTTTTTATTCCAAAGCGTTCGCATAACTTGTACAAGACAAGGATAATGAAAAATGATGTAATAAAGTTGCACGATAAGCACAGAGTTATGCTGAGGGCCTGAGGTTGCCGATCGCTACACAATCCTTGCTTGCAAGCTTCATACATGTCAGTTTTTGTTGCTTCTAAAACTAAAAAGCCATATTATATCGTCTAAGCGCAATAATACGCCCAACACACCCAATAACTTTTTCCGGACATAAACTATTGCCACATGAAAATGCATGCTATTATCAGCAGTACACGTGTGAGTGCGCTTACCACCCTAGCCATGCATTATCAGCAGTACACGTGTGAGTGCGCCTACCACCCTAGCCTTATCTACTTTGTTAGTTGATTCTGGCCGTTTTTGCTTCGTGGGTTGGCATGATCCTCACTTACAAAAGTATGAATGATCAGATCTCTGCACATATGTATACGTAACTATTCCTATAACACTTCGTTCATGATATAATTGCACAAGAAAAATGCTAAAGTAGTTACTCACGTGACTTGTCTTATTGTGAGCTGATATTAACTAATGCTTGTTCGACTAATCCTAGCAATCCCCATTCATATTTTTAGTATTATTATTGGGAATTGTTATTAACATTCCAAAAATCTTATTCTATACTCTAAATTTTTTATATTAGGAAAGAAAAATACACTTGTGAGGAGTGTAGAATGAAATTTTTGAAGTGTCAATAACACTTCCCTTATTATTTTGTGGATTTTGTTTGTAGTTTTGTGATGCTGACAACACAAGGTCTTTTCCTTCATGTTTGGGCTTCAAAGCATGTGGATGGAAGCACGAGCACACAACACAATCAAAACCCAAAACGCCTAGTTGTGAAGGTAAAATTGCATTTCCATTTTCTGGCAAACAAAAGTTTGGTAATCCCTAATGGGGTCCCATACGTACTCATTGATGTTACACGTTCCACGTTTCCAGCTCCTCTCACAAGAATGAGGATCCTTTCGGGTTCCTCTTTGTTGAGGATCCGATGATCTTCAAATTATATCTGTTGATCGTATATCGTATCGTTAGTTTTCTTCAAGTATTGTTTATATTTAATTTTAAATAAAAATATTTAAAATAATTTCTGATCACACAATATTAATAAACAAACATAATTTAAGAATTCCTAAAATGCTCAAAAACAAAAGAGTCAGAAGAAGATTCTCTTTCCTCTTTCAATAGCCACGACAAATAGAATACCCAAGTGTCCCGTGTGTATTATCCACTATTTTGGTGGAAGTTTTGGGTCCCACAATACGAGTCCCTGTGTTGATCGAACGCGACTTTTGGGATCCCCATGTTGGATGATCACATTCAAACCTTTGATGCACAACTTTTCACGACAATGTGAAATTATTAGTGTTTCGAGACACAAGTTAGTACACAATGTGTTGTTTAACAACGAAATATGCAGAGGTCTAGTATCATATTATGATAGAAATAAAGCTTATATTCTTCAATGTGGCTAAAATATTATGTGGTTTAAAGTGCACTAGAATATTAATGGAGTAGATGAAGGTATGATTTAATTTTTAAATCTCAAACTTTTATTTACTTTGTACTGAATGTCACGTGATATTATAAATTTTCCTCATATTACAAAGTTATGTAACATTTTCTCATCGGACTTGTTGTCGGACAAATTATTTGTTTACAAGACTATTTGAATCACACGTTTAAGAAAATAATGAATCAGATTTAATCTAATAGAATAACTATATTTGTAATTTAAGTATATCTTGAGTCCCCATATGGTTTGATAAGAGCACATCTACTCGTGTTATATATGAAAAAAGATATACTTATCAAGTGTTACTATAAACTATGTTTTTACTTTAGGTAAGGTAAAATTATCAAGCAATTTATTCGACTAGTACTTGAGTTCACACTCACAACTCAAGATGTAACAAAATCATCCACTCAAATTTTCCCACCATTTCTTTTTTCACACATTACTTTTAAAACACTCAAATTTTGGTACACATGTATGAACGACTTATCAAAACTAATTTAAATTATCCGCCATACTAACAAAATATTAATGTGACAATATTTTTCTTAATTTTCTTAAGAGATATCAACTTCAAAGCTCTCATTCTAATTTGAGAAAAGTATTAAACAATGACCAAAAGGAGCAACAATAATTAAATTAGAAAGAAAAAGAAAGTTCCATTGACACTTGATAATTGTTCACCATAGACTCTGCAAAAGTATAGTCTCTTTGTAATAATTCAAGTCTTTTTTTTCCCTCGGGAAGTCATTGCGTTTTGTGAAATGATTACAATAATTTTTTTTATTCATAGTTGTTCAATCATTATGACTTTTTATAATTCATGTGCAGAGTTCAATTTATTAAAATGTTCACATTGTAAAATTGGGTTTAAATCATGTTCTCAAAGTAGATCTGACATGCACAATCTGAATATTCAGATGAAAATTTAGATCAAATCGTGTTGGTCGATATCTAGAAAATGACACAAGTTAAAACATACATAAATGATATGAAACTATAGGTTCTATACGTGGGGCCTAAATATTCAGATGAAAATTTAAATCAAATCATGTTGGTCGATATCTGGAAAATGACACAAGTTAAAACATACATAAATGATATGAAACTATAGGTTCTATACGTGGGGCCTACTAAAAAGTTGGGATGACTAGCCTTAAAATGTGATTAAAATCAATTTGCATAGGACTGGTTTGATACTGAAATGATTCTGAAAAAAGTTGGTATAAAAAAAAGCTAAGACTGTTTTTGTGTTTGGTAAAAATTCAGTTTCAGTTTTTTTTCACAGTTTTGGGTGAAAAAAGCCAAAAACAAGAAGCTGCAAAATCCAGCTTTGAAAAACCGGCTTTTTTCACATCTATTTTACATAAAAGTTTACCAAATACTATAATACTGTTTTTTTTTTTTCAAAAGCACTTTTACAAAAAAGTTTATCAAACACTTTACTGCTTTATTTCACAGCTACTTATTCTCACAGCACATCAGAAGCAGTTTTTTTTTTCAAAGTACATAAATACCAAACCAGCCCATAGAGAGTAGTTCACAAGCCTAATGGGTCTCAAACCCTCCACTACAAGCATGTTCATAATCCAAACATAAGTACTAATTTTATACTTAAGTATCCAAAAGAAATTCTAGATGTTTTATCCATGCGCAAATGGATTTACTATAAAAGTCCTACAACAAGGATAAGTCTTCCTACATTAGTCCTCGACGTCTACCTGTTCACCGCTACTAGGTTATGAAGGGGGCGATACATCAAAAACCATGGTAGAAGTTTTCAAAACAATAAACAATAAACATGTTACACGTATTAATAATAAAAAAACATAGTACACGTATCTTTTATTTTTTCCAATAAAAATGTTGCAGCTATCATTTAATAAAAAATATCAGGTTATAAATTACATGGTAGAAGTTTTCAAAACAATAAACAATAAACATGTTACACGTATTAATAATAAAAAAACATAGTACACGTATCTTTTATTTTTTATTTTTTCCAATAAAAATGTTACAGCTATCATTTAATAAAAAATATCAGCTTATAAATTACTTTTTCTTCTTGTTGGAGGCATAAATTACTTGAATATGAAGAAAGAAACTACGATAATAAATTAGTCAACTCGGATTCCTTAAACTATACCATATAAATGATGAGAAAAACATAAAACAAAGTTTGATTCAACAGCTCGGTTTATGAGAGCAATTTTATATAAAACAATTTCATCACCATATGATTTTAATTTAATTAATATACTATTACCTTGTGTTATGATGGACACTACAAATTTTTTACCGTGGACTCTAAATTTTTTATTTAAAAAAGCAGACGTATTCATGACATCACTTTTTTTATACAATTTTTACACGTTTTTGTGAGGTCCACTTAGTAATATAGTTCAACAATTCGAACCGTTTAATTTTTAGGTATTTCCCCAAAGTTTATGTCTACCAAAAATCATCCAAATCTAAAACCATGACAGTTGGATTAAGGGTTTATGTTTTTTTGTATAACCGTATTCGTCCATGTTATTTACTACAAATGCTGGTTTGGTGGGCTGGATGAGACTGGATTTTAGGGACATGATTGAATTGGTAGGAATTTGTAAGACAGTACTTGTAACTCATGTGTAAGGATGAGTTAGATAACTCATCCTATTGTGGATTCATAACTCATCTTGTCCATTTCACATTTGACACAACAAACAACGGACGAGACTTAAATTCATTTTAATTGGTCACAATCCATCCTATATAGCTCACTAAATGTATGATTTTGGCTTTGACCAATTTTAAAAGAATGATCTATAAATAATATTTTTTAAAAAATAGACGGTTTAGATACTACAACCAAAAATATACATTAATGTAGTTGGTAAAATCCGTTCCATATGTAATTTGTTGGATTATTAAGCAGTCCCGGTGAAGGCTATAGCTACAGAAATCCGTGTCTCTGTCATTGTCTCTGTCCCTTGAGTTGAATTGGTAGACCTGAAACATTCAACAATTCCACTTGATTGAAAAGTTTGGCCATCTTCTTTCTTCAAATTTACCTTGCAATTCCAGCCTACTTTTCTCAAACCCTTTTCCAAGTTACCTTCTTTATCACTTTCTCTCCAAATCCTCATCTGGGTTCTCTCTCCCTTACCTTTCTGATCCAAAAGTCTTTTTGTTTCTCTTTCTCTCTCTCTCTCCCTCTCTCCCCTCTGCAATTCCAGCATAAGAGGTATTACTTGAGCAAAAACAACAAATGGGCAAGTGTCTAAGCAAAAGCAAAGATTCAGAGCGACAACATAATGGCTACAGATCAGTAGGAGGCGGAGAAGGAGGAGGTGGGGTCCACCAGCAGAAACCCCATAGCCATGAAGCTGCTGCTGTTCATCAACAACGACCCGAAAAACGCGGTCTGCCAGTCAACCAAGAACCCCAACCAGCATGGAAGCCGACAGTCCCGGCCAGAACCCCCAAAGCAGCAGCTCAAAGGCCGGCAGACAACACAATCCTCGGAAAACCGTTTGAGGATGTCAGGGTGCACTACACCATTGGGAAAGAACTGGGCAGAGGCCAATTCGGCGTGATCTATCTCTGCACCGAGATTTCGACCGGCAAGAAGTACGCCTGCAAGTCGATTTCGAAGCGGAAGCTTGTCACCAAGAACGACAAGGAGGACATCAAGAGGGAGATTCAGATCATGCAGGATTTGAGCGGGCAGCCCAACATTGTGGAGTTCAAAGGTTGTTACGAGGACAAGCAGTCTGTCCATGTTTGTATGGAGCTGTGTGCAGGTGGAGAGCTGTTTGATAGGATCCTTGCCAAGGGACATTACAGCGAGAGAGCGGCTTCTTCAATATGCCGGGCGATTGTTAATGTTGTCCACATCTGTCATTTTATGGGGGTGATGCATCGGGACCTGAAGCCGGAGAATTTCTTGCTGTCTAGCAAGGATGAGAATGCCCTTCTCAAGGCTACCGATTTCGGGTTGTCCGTCTTCATTGAAGAAGGTAAATTTAGATATCATTTTTCGTAGTTGCTTGCTTGGAAATTCAGTATCCTTCACAATTGATATGATAGATATAAGGGATTAGGTGAATTGTGCGCATATGCTTCGATTGCGGAATTGTCTTATCTGGAAATGATGTTTCTAGTGATAATGGTACTAAATTCATGCCCGAAGTCAATGCAGAACCTAGCTGGATTTCATAATATATTGTAAGTTGACAGAAGACTACGCCATTTTGTTTTAGAAAATAAGTAAGGGTAACCAGGACATGTTAGCTGGCAATTCAGATGGTAGATAAGCACCTTATCAAAACCGAATTATAAATGTTGAATTTATTACCTTTAACACTGGTAGATAAACTGAGCCTCATGTTAGGGAACGAAGACGAATTGAATTTCATCAGCTTAGAAATCACTGGTTTGGTAATTTCATTTATTTTGCCATGTTTGATAGATGACCATGCACGCTACACCAAACATGTTTCGCTGTCATATTTCCATAATGGCCTCCTCCATTCTTTTCATGGAAGTGAGATGGAAGGAAAAGAAAAGAGCTATACTGTAAATGTCTGATGCAGTTGTATTAATGGCAAGTTAACAACATCTTTAATTGCTTGGGGGGTGGGGAGAGATGGTCTTCAATTATGCAGCTTCATCGTTTTTAAAACTCTGGTAGTAAGGTCACATCTCTGTCAAGCAAGGTCACACTAAGACTGAGAACAGCAACGGAACACTCTCTTACCCTCAGTGACCCACAGTAAAAAAAGGCATATTATGTTTGCATCCTATTTTCGCATATCTCTGTGAGATGGAGTCCAGACCTGTAATTTGCCAGCATTAAAGTTTCCCATAACTATAAATTGTGTTTACTTTTAGCACCATAATTAGAAACATGTATTTTAACACTTTTGTCGAACTTGGTTTTTCTGGAACAGGCCAAATATATTGTTCTCGTCCTTTGGACCTTCTTAATATGTTCTCTACTTTCATGGGTTTCACAATTATCCTTAAGATGGCATCATAACGTCACTAGATTGTTTGCTTAAGATTTTCTTTTGTCAAATTTGCTTATGATTTTGGTGTTTCTTGTCTTTTAAAACTAGAGATGAGTAGATTCTGTATTTTCTTTGTAATTTACTAATTTACCACAAATATATGTACTATGCTCGACAACTGTTAGCATTTGGTGAATATTTTTCTTTATTGTGTATGTTATGCTTCCACTTGTAGCATAGCTATTCATTATCTTCTATGATAAACTCTTGTCAGGAAAGGTGTATCGTGATATAGTTGGGAGTGCTTACTATGTTGCTCCAGAAGTATTGCGACGCAGATATGGGAAGGAAATAGACATTTGGAGTGCAGGAGTTATATTGTATATTTTACTAAGTGGAGTGCCTCCATTTTGGGCAGGTAAAGACACAGTATATTTGTTTTGCTTAACATAATATCTTTGTGTACTAGTTACAGGTTCTGTATTTTTCGTGTTGGTTTAAACAATAATAGTTTCCAATGACTGATTTAGAAACGGAGAAGGGGATATTTGATGCCATAATGGAGGGAGAGATTGACTTTTCAAGTTCACCGTGGCCATCTATATCAAACAGTGCCAAGGACCTAGTCCGGAAGATGCTAACACAGGACCCTAAAAAACGTATCACTTCGACTCAGGTTCTAGGTATAGATCTCTTCCTTTTACGTGATACTTTACTTGGCTTATTGTGTCTAGCAGATATATCTTGTAACTAAAACTTTTGAATTTGGGTGGCCAACCAGAACATCCATGGATCAGAGATGGCGGAGAAGCTTCAGACAAACCCATAGACAGTGCAGTGCTTTCTAGGATGAAGCAGTTCAGAGCTATGAACAAACTGAAAAAACTTGCATTGAAGGTATGTTTGTCGAGAGGTTTTCGGACACAGACAACTTTGAATTTTGAATAGTGTTGTCATGGTACTATATACTCTGTAGATTGGATCTGATTGTGCTTCGATTCTAACTGTGTATAATTTATGAATATGGTTATAGGTTATTGCCGAAAATCTTTCTGAAGAAGAAATACATGGGCTGAAGGCAATGTTTACAAACTTGGACACTGACAATAGTGGAACCATCACTTATGATGAACTCAAGTCAGGATTGGCTCGACTTGGTTCTAAGCTCACAGAGGCTGAAGTCAAGCAGCTAATGGAAGCTGTACATTATCGTTCAATTTAAAATATCCAATTTTTCTTTTACCTTTCACATCCCACCCAACTCATATTCTGCATTTGCATTTCAGGCTGATGTGGATGGGAGTGGATCAATTGACTACCTTGAATTCATCACTGCTACAATGCATAGACACAGGCTAGAGAGGGACGAACATCTTTACAAAGCCTTTCAATATTTTGACAAAGATAATAGCGGGTAAGCTTTTTCTTCCAATCTCTAAGAATTGCGCACGCTTTCTTGGACGTTCATTTTCAAAGAACTAGAAAGTTGTAGGATGCTGCAGTTAATTACAATTCTGTGATAACTGACCTCAGCTCCTAGTTGCTCTGGATCCAGTTCTCATATTCTTAACCGCTAAATTGGATAAGATTAGGCTTATGGGTAAGCATGAATGATCGATTACCTAATGCTTTTTTTGTGTGTGTTTATTACAGGTTTATAACAAGAGACGAGCTAGAATCAGCAATGAAAGAGTATGGAATGGGTGACGAAGCTACAATTAGGGAAATAATATCGGAAGTTGATACAGATAATGTAAGTCAACATCCACACAACATTTTTGAATTTCTCCATTATCATGCACATTAGTACTCAATTCCATTGGGATTACAGGATGGTCGGATCAACTATGAAGAGTTCTCCACGATGATGAGAAGTGGAATGCAACCACAGGCCAAGCTATTCTAAAGTTTCGTTTTGTTGCCATTCTCCGACTGTTGCAAGCCATGAGTTCTGCTCGTAGAATATATATGTGTGAACTGAGGGAGGACCGCGAGTCGCATGCATGGTACTTCATGCTTGCTGCCGATTGCTTGCCGGAGAAATGAACGTTTTAGTTCGGATTGGTTCTGAGTTACAAGTGCAACAGTTTGTGCTGCACAAATTGTGCATAACAAGTTGGCATCTCTATTTTATCTTGTATTTATCTTTGTTGTCTTGTCTACATTCTGGCGTGTCGATATTTTGAGATAATCACTGAAGAGCAAGCTAAATCAATTTAGCTCTCATGTTTGGCTCCGTGTATTCTTTTTCACATTAATAAATGATGAGAAATAATTTTTGCACATCTTTTTTCACCTCTACACACTCTTATTTTGGATTAAACAAATCGATGGAGAATCAAGTGTCAGAATTGAGAAGGCTGTGAAAAATTAACAAGATTAAACAGGATGTGTAAATTTCTCTTGTAAGAAATGCTATAGTTTTAATGTTGGCAACTCAACCCGTGTCGAAATAATTTGCACCATCAGATCTCTGTCTCTCGTCACGTAGTGGGTTTATTAGTTGGTTTAGCCAGTCTATCTCTCTCGACTCGAGCTGGAGTCCTCCACCTAATAACATATAACAGACGACATTCAGAAATCCCAAGCAAACCATTAATATTAACAGAAAAAACATTAGAGTTGATTAACAATGAAATCCCATAAAATTGAACTGAAATCCTCATCAACCAACAAAAATGGAAGCAAATTAACAAAGACCAGCATCATGCATCAGAAGTCCATAAATTCCACATTATATAGACAATTCTGTTATTACAACCCCAGAACATCCAAACAAGCCAGGAGGTTCTGGGAGGTAGTAGCAAACTTAATACAACGGTAACAAACTCGACTACGACTCCAAGTCCTCAGAAACCATGAATCTTGATCTGATCCTTCTTGACAATCTTGGCCTGAACGAGAAACTGCAGCACGTTCTTGCGCTGATCGCCTTGGAGCTGAATTATCTTGCCGAGCTCTTTGTCTTGAACGACATTCCCGTTGCAGCAGAACTCTTTCTTAAGGTCCTTGAGGATCTTGTCGTAGCTGAAGTCCTTCTTCAGCCCTTGAACTGTCGTCAAGCACTTCTTTCCATTTCTCTGCTGCACCCGGATATGCACATACTCCTTGGCTCCGGGGGCATCCACGTCTTTGGCTTCGGCGAACGGGTCAAAAGCAGTTGGGATCTGAACGTCTGGTTCAACCATATATGTACTTTGCTTTGACTTGAGAAATCTACTGCAAATTCAGCTGCACACACACAACAAACAAAACATTGTTAGCCCTCTTGCCATGTCATAACCTCCACAAATATTGCTTCAATACCAAGTTACCAACAATCATCCAACTAACTCGGATTATGGACACATGAAATTCAATTTATAAAACCATGATTACCTCCATCTATGCCACAAATTATAACGACAGTTTTTGTTTATTTATCAATTCATAAAATCGTAAACTTTCCCGAATCAAAAAGAAGAAAATTTAGCACTCGTGGAAATAAATGCATCGTGCTCATCTTGGGGCGCCAATATCAACCCACAACAAAGCACATGGGCTTTGTGTAAATCCTCCAAGATCCAATTTTGCACACTAATTTTCTACTTCGGCACACCGTGTAGACATTATTATGTTCTTGAATTCTCCCATCATTCATTCAATCCAAGGGCTGGAATAACCAAAGGTGTGCAGGGGAAGAAAAAAAAAGTGTGGACAAATCACATCCCAAGCACATGAAGAACATAACTTAATTTGTTCATGCATGATATGACATCCCAAACACCATATGACAGATTCACAGAAGCATCAATATTTACAGACACACAAAAACATATAGCATCAACATCCTAAAACATCACTCGACAAAGAAATTAAAGAAAGAAAAACAAATCATTGGAATTGGATCGTACCAGAATAACAGAAAGCTGGAAGGAGTAAGGCCTCTTTTCTTTTTCTGGTCGGGAAACCTTACTCGACGAACAAGCTTTGGAGGAGACAATATGAAGAAACTTGGAGTCCTGGGGTCTATATATATTGGCCTCGAGAGCCGTTGGCTGTAGCACCAGCACCACAAATTCAACAAAACACGGTTAACCTGAGCCGTTGGCTGTAGCAACTGGAGGGACGAGATCGAGTGTCTGTTGACTTGAACGGTGAGATCAACCTGACGTGTGTGATTACTGATTAGTGGATTAAAATATAATTTTTAATTAGTTAATCTTTCCGGGGGAACGCTTACAATGAACGCACCCAGGCTGGCATAATCCATGCAACTATGCAAGTGCGAGGAAAGCAACTTTAGAGAATCTTTAAAGAAGATATCAAAAAGTTCATATTAGTAATAATGGTAATAAAAGACATTTCTAGTCTTTTTCAACTAATATATCAATTCCTATGTGTTATGACATAGAAAGGCAGCGGAGGAAGTTGTTGTCAAATTTGATAGCAGCTTCAAATTTATTTTTAGTAATTAATAAATATTTTTCATCATTTTTATACTTATCTTTTGTTTCAAAATACTAATTACAACTATACAAAGTAAATAATATGATAAATAATAGTTTAAATTTGATATATCGGTTGGAGAACAAAATTTATAAAAAAATCAATGTGCCACATAAGCTTTCAAGTTTAAATTTTGTATTTAAACTTTGACATTTCCTTTGAAGAAAGTCTTATACGCAACATGTTTCTATGTTGTTGTGGCATCGGGTCAACAACACATTGTTATTTGAAATTGGAATATCACATGGCTATTTCATATAAGTTGTTCTTAGGGGTGGTTCGGTATGGGATACCATACCGAAACTAGCATCCCGAATCCCAAACCAAAATTTTTCGGGACGGGAATTTGAAGACCAATCCCAAACCAAATTTTCGGGAATCTCAAATTTCGGGAATCCCGAAATATTTTCGGGATTTTGGGACAAATCGGAAATCCCAAATTGAAATATGAAATTATGAATTGTTCTTCAAATATATAATTCAAGAACACATTCATGAACTAGGAATTTCATTTCATTCACAATACCATTTAATTGAACACTGGCATGCCTAACTGTTTTTATCATAGTCAAAATTCAAATTAATTAAACCCTTTTTGCAATATGTTGAGAGACAAAAGAATCAAGCCTTCTAAAATCATCAGTCATGGCAGCAGCAATAATAAAATCCACATGAATATCAAACAAAACATGAAAAATATGCAAGGTGTAGGGCATTCCAGGTTGCAGAGCATGAATTAGAAACTACTAGCATCAATTATAAAAGAATAATATATATATATATAATAATTAATATTATATATTTTCGGTTCGGTATGGGATTTCCGAAATATCGAGAAGCCAATCCCGAATCCCATACCGAAATTTTGGGATCTGTTCGGGATAGCATCCCGAAAATTTCGGGAATTTCGGTTTGGGAAATTTTTGGTTTGGGATCGGAATTTTTTCGGTTTGATTCGGGATTTTTGGAAATTTTTTCCACCCCTAGTTGTTCTTAATAAAAAGTAAGAGAAATTTTTTCACTATTGCCTTCGCATTCTGTTTAATAATATATTATTATTTAAAATTCAAATATCAGCTGTAAGCGTTTCGCGTAAATTGTTCTCGTGAGAAAAGGAAGACATTCGGTGGGAAGAAAGAAAGGAGGGTAAAGCGAGTGGGGCCACGACGAAGAATCCAGAACATATGAGTTGATATGATAAAATGGGAACAAGAGGGTCCATCCAATCGGCATATCAAGATACGTGTGAATAATTGAACTTATTGGTTTGGTGGTACCTACACAGTTGGATAAGAAGCAAAGACTGCCTAAACCGGGCATTTTATTTATTTATTTATTTTTGTCAACTAAAGGCAGGAATCTTTATTAAACACACAATATAAATTTACAAACCACTGGACCACATACAAAATACACAAACCAAAAAGGACGATCCCAAAAAACAGAAAAAGCCCAACCAAAGGTTGAGCTCAAAACAGAAAAGAACACCCTAGATCTCTGCTGCAGCCGTTTCCACATCAGAAAATCCCATCCAGCAGCCCGCTTCCACGCTTCCGACAAAGCATCCCCACTTCGATCGCCTTTATTAGCTGAGAACAGCTCTTCAATCGCAACCACAAGCTGGAAAAAACCAGCCATGAAGCCTGTGGAGATCGACATGCAACGCTGCCAAAGGCAGAGAGAGAAGGTGGTGGTGTGGATAACACCCGAACCAATAAGAACACTGGAATTCGATACACTGACTTGATAAATCACGATGAAAAGGTGCTACAGATTGAATTGGAAATGACCCAGAAAAAGGGATGCCAAAGAATTGTGGAGAACAGACTGGAAAAGGATTGGTAGGAAAGGGAAAACACAGTAGAAAATCACAAAGGGAAAAACAGAAGGAACAGAAAAGAAAAGAGCTAGGATTAGCGACAACGAAAAGTGATGAAATTTTGAACACTCACACGAGACGGTGAGAAAGACTCTCAAGCAGAGAGAAGGGAAAGCAGCATGTAAATCTTTGTAGCTGGCTAGTTAGATAGCCATCAATTTCCATGATCTAAATCGGGCATATTTTGCCTAATGGGATTCATGTGACTAATCTTGGAATGTTGTTCTTTAAAACTCGAGAAATTTAGTATCATAGGAATAACATGAATCAAATTAGGAGGATCTTTCTCCACCACAATTGATAAAATTATTCAAACGCTATTATGAAAGGGGGTAATTTTGTGAGCATGCGAAACTTTTTTATCTTTACATCTTCATAAATTTGAGACAAAAAGTAAAATTTTGATAAATATTCGCTAAATATATGGGTAAAATTGTACTTTGACGTGGCCTAGCGTGCGCACATTGCCTCATGTAAAACAATCCGTTAGGCCACCCCACTTGACAGAGTTGGAAGGCTTAGCGGGCCAAGTAAGGGGACTAAATGGACTCATGTCTTTCGTATTCATTCCTTGTTGGTTAAATGAGCAGAACAGTACGGCGTTAAAACCAACCATTTAAAGAGCTCTACATGTGCCCTAATGGGTCACCTTCAAATTCATGCCTAAATCTATATAAAGGCATGCATACACACAATAAAATGTAATTGTTCCTAACCAAGAAAATTAGTGCTTGAGAAACATTCTCCTACAATTAAATCTAACTTACGTATCGTATAGTATTTGGCTCACACACACAAGTTAGATTTAATTGTAGGAGATTTAACTTACGTATTTGGCTCACACACACAAGTTAGATTTAACTTACGTATCTTATTGTTTCTTTCTTGGTTGCAGAGACATCAAAGTAGTTTTATGGTTGTGTAGAATTTGTTCTCTACAATAGCAACCATGAAAAAAAATTTAAACTTTGGATATCCAATGAGGTGATGGAGCTTTGTTTGTTCATATATGAGTGGTTCCTAGTTTTTGTTTGAAAAAAATAATAAATTAAACCGTTTATAAGGCCTTTTAGAGTAGGTCCGAAAAGTGAATCTGACACTAATATATTAGACTCATGTAGAAATCACACTTTTATAGTGGGTAGGAAAATTTAAGTGTGATATCAATATATTGAATTGATTAGTTTAATATGAGTAAACTGTAATTTGAGCCCCTAAACTATCGCCCAATTGAATGCTCTTTTGTTCTCTCTCCCAGTCCTCGTCCCACCTATCTCTCACTCATTGTTTTTGGCCAGCAACTTGGAGCCGTCGCCGGCGAGTGGCGGTGGAGTGGTGGGTTGGGTAGACGGGTTGAAGAGGTCAGTGGGTGTCTACGGCCAGTTTTTCTGTGGGTGAAAAGGGTAATTTGGAAGTTTAGGTGAATAAAAATTTAGTTGGGTGTACTTATTTAAAAGTTGGGTGCCAATAAAGGCAACCAAAGTTTAACTTAAACAACGAAGTGTACTTCCCAACGTTTTGCGGTTTACATTTGGAGTTGCAGAGTCGTCTTCATAACGGTGAGCGTGATTCAGTTGAGGTGGTTGCTTCTTCTCGTTTGCCAATATGCAGGTAACTACATGTAAACTTTAATTTCTCATCTCAATAGCGATATTATGGTCCAGTTCTTGCCTAAGTAGTTGGTTAAAACCCTAATTTTCTGTTAGTTTCCTGATAGAGAAGAGAAAGAAAATCAGCATAGAACCCTAATTTCATCACATAGAACTCTAATTTTCAGTATTAAGCATCTCCAAGAGCCTATTCAATTTTTTTGTTAGTTTGGCTGCTCTGTTGAAAAACATTTTTAGCCATCCAGTTTCACTTAACTCTCCAACTCTCCAATCTTAAAACCCCTAGTTTTGCAAGTGGTGGGTTGCCATGTGGTTAGGTTAGGGCATTCCTCTTTTAACCCGCTGCGTCCTGGGGCCGAACGCTCCCCCTCCCCCTTAGTGTAGTTTGTGCTTGTGCTAAAAAAAAACTTAGGGGTTGTTTGATAACCTTCTTGGACTCGTTTTTGAAACCGGTGAGTTTTAAGTAATTTAGCTACATTCGTCATTTTTTGAATAAAAAAATGGGATCCAAGAAGGATACCAAACAAGCCCTGATATTTTGTTACTTTTCAAGAGAGAGAGAGTTGAATGGTTTGAGAGTTTTAAAAGTTTTTTGATGTTTAGCTAAAATTCTTTCTATTTCTCTTATGGAGTGAGAAGACGTGACATAGAACCGAGTGCAATGGCGTTCTAGGATTCATATAGCCGACCCCATTTAGTGGGAAAGGGCTTTGTTGTTGTTCTTCTCTTATGGAGTGACTATTCACTATGTTAGAGTGCCATTTAAAGAGTCTCTTGAAGTAAAGTTTTGATGGGTTTTTGCTATAGTTAGCTAATGTTGTTTTAAAAGAATCTCTTGGAGATGATCTAATACTTGAAAGTAGTGATGAGCATGCCAGTTGTTTGTTTTTCTTGTATTGGGCTCAGGCCAGTGATAGGTTCAACATCAATTCCCAGCTTGAACATCTTCAAGCTAAATATGTTGGGACCGGGCATGCCGATATGAATAGATAGTGAGTATAACTTTCCTCTTTTAAAAAATTGCAATAATCTTTTGTATTTCTAATTGGGTTATGTGTTAATTTTGAAATTCTTTTTCCTTTGGAATGTCTAGTGAATGGGCTGTGAATATCCAACGCGATAGCTACGCATCCTATGTCGGCCATTATCCAATGCTTGCTTACTTTGCTCTTGCCGAGAATGAGTCCATTGGAAGAGAACGCTACAACTTTATGCAGGTTCTCTCTTGCTTTGCCGCTTTTATGACTTTGAGGACATAAATTGGGTGTCAGTGCTAATAGTTCTTTGGAATGAGCATTTAATCAACTAGTTTGGCTAACTAGAGCGAAACATATAGTATTAATTATATGTTAAACTTTCTCATCAAATTTGTATTGAACTTCTAGACAATCAAATTACGTCAAAAATTGGTGCCGGATACGCCTTCTAAGGCTCACGGTATGTATAATGTATGCCTGAGTTAATGAATTGGACCTTGTTAGTTTGTGCTAACAAGAAGCCAAGTTGATCCCACTCAACTATTTGGTTTATGTGGCACATGCGCGTGCATGTTTTGTTGTAAATTTTCGAACCGTTATACTTGTCTTTATGATTTTTGAATTGATTTTTTTTCTTTGTTGTGCAGAAAATGCTTTTGCCATGTGGTCCTCCTCCAGAAAGAGAAGACGATTGATTCTATATTGTCATAAGAACTTACCGCTTTATAATGTTTATCGAGAAAGACTTATATGGAATGGGTGCACCGCCACTGTGTTGTCCCCTTCCAATGAAACGGTGGCATGCGTAAGGTTTTCAACACAACAATGTATTATTAGATCGGGATCCCACGTGACAACGAACCCGTTCTATACCGTTTGTTGAAAAAAGAGATCATATATGACTTTGTATGTACTTGATCTTTTCAATTCATGAATCTAATGCCTTCTTGTGGCCCTTATATCTTTCCGTATTCGTTCATGTTAATTTTTTGTCTTTGCCACAATTCATTCATCTAATTCACTAAAGCTGTTTATGAAGCTAAAAAAAGGTTCGAGTTGGGTGAAAATTGAGGAAAAAAAACCCCGCGTACTAGTTACATTTGTACGCCAATCAGGCAAAGTTTATTGGAACAAATCGGGTTTGAACGGATTTCAACAAATAGAAAAATTCAAGTTAATAAAACCGCGAAAGAAACATGCCGGTTCTAGGCGTTCGGATGATCCGGGAGGCGTTTCAGGTCCATTTCAACTTGGTGGATCGTCCAATTCATGTTTTCCAGTTTCTGCATGGCAATGATGTTCTCAGAGATTTTATCAGAGGAACCAGATAAATGTACAGCTCAGAGCATTGCTATTTTTTACCTTAACAATTTCACGGTACTGCCTTGCAATTTGATCGAAGTGAGGATCGACACCCTGATACTCATGAAGGCGCGTAACCTGGTAAAAAAACGATGAAACATCAGTTCATGATCAAGAACCATGTCGGAGGATGATACAAAAGAGAAACAGATGAGAATTAGAAGAACAGACCGCTTTATTATATGTAACCGAAGCTTCTTCCGTAGCATCAGTAAGATACTTCCTGTAATGAACAAAATGATTCAAATAAACTTGAACTAGTAAGCTGCACATACTTTCTACAATGTAATCGATAAGTACCTAATTTTATGTAGGGCTGGTACAGATTCCTTAGTATACGTTTGACCAACGATAGCATACTCCAGTTTCCTGAAATATGATCGGGTATATTATACTCATCATGTAGATCGACTAATATATCCAGTCAGCAGTCACTACTTTAGTTTCTCTGTTTGAAAACAATAAACAGAAAACCACGAACCTCAGTTTTGCGCTCATGGTCACACACCTTTTGCACAGCCATGTTTTTTGTAGTTCATCCTATAAAGCGTTGTTTACAATAAACGTTGCAGAAAGCTCAACAACAAGAAAAGCAGAGCGTACGTAAAGGATACTTACAAAAATGTTAAGTGCGTATCAGGAAATCTAATTGCTGAAATCACATTAACCATCACAAACGTTAGAAGCTTACATAATTGTGTTGATGGTGCAACTTCAAATCTTTGATCAACTTGACGAGAACTCCCAGTATCTGCTCTAATACCTAGTGCGCGCAAAAACACTTTGTCACAAAACCTCACAGACAAAATTAGCCAGTATAGATTTCAGGAACAAAAACATATATATTTTATTTTCATACGTTATAGTATTCAGAAAATTTTCTATCTGCAGAATATAGATCTTCCTGCAAAGCCTCTTCCTCCCTTTCTATCTCCTCAGTTATCAACTTTACCCTGATACAATCATGAGAAAAGTGGAATTAATATTACATCACAGCGTCACATAATCATTTAGAACAGTAGTTCCAGAAATTTATATAAGCACCAAAAAGCAGTGGTTTATGGGTGCACTACACTTGAGAGGGGTGCAGAAAATAATTGCAAATTCTAATCACTTGCAATAATTAGAGTTAGCGGTGTCAAAAATGAGGCTGTCAATGATCTTAAGAAATGGACAATCCTTCATGTTTGATGACAACTAGTCACTGTTATCTACCAGATTACATGTCAAATAAAACTGCCAAACATCGGTAGAAAGAATCTTGCTCCATGTGAAAGGGGATGTATCAAGATAAAACCTACTTAAGGAGAGTAATCCAAACCTTTCTGGAAGCTGAGAACTTGAAGTTTCATGCAGGGGTGATGAATCTGCAGCAACCAAGCAGTGGAATGAATTCTGTGTATAACCATTGTGTACTATATATGAATTGCATAATGGTTCTAGCATTTGTCATAATTACGGGCTAAGTATATCAGTATGCATTATCCACTTCAAAAAAAATTGTTCAGGGCTCGTTTACTGACTAGGATTGGATTGGAGTGGATAACTCATAAAAATTCACGGTATGTTGGAGGTAGAGCTGAATGATTTTTCATTTTGAGGGGATTAGTCATAAGGGGAACTTATCCCTTCCAATCCCGACAAATGGTAAAATTAGAGTGGATAAGTTTCCTTCATGTCTATTCTTGCTTCTAATGCCCTCCAAAATAAAAGAAATCATTTACCTCCACCTTCAACGTACCTTGAATTTTATGAGTTATCCTCTCCAATGCAATCCTAGTTACCAAACGAGCCTTAGTGTATTATATTTTCAAGATATTAGCAAGCTTGATCAGCCCATGGACCCCTATCATGTGATCAAAGATTGCATTAGTAAGATTCAATGTGGGTATCCTTTCCCATAATGAATAAGGTGGAAATGAAAATGACTTGGAACTTGGAACAACAGATTGACAAAATTACATTTGAGAGAGAGAGAGAGGGAGAGAGAGACCAATGTCATCAATTACTAATGCATCAGCTAACTTGTCACATTTTTCTTCCAACCGAGCCTCAATCTCACGGGAAAGACACAACTGGTATTCTTTCATATCCTGTAGTTGAGACATCACAGATGAATCTCAATGATTCCATTAATAAGGGGCAGATCTACCAAGGTTATTTCTTCGTATTAACGAATTATATATAGCAAAATTAACAGATTCAACAAGAAAAGATGTTAAGTTGCAGCCATAGAAAGAAAAGCGTAGATATAAATGAATAATGAAAATAGAACGACAACTGTTTGCATGCTAGAACCATGGTGACCATACCACACAAAAGGGAGATTGCTGGAGCTGTGTTTGCCATAAATAAGCAGGTGTAATTCCAAGAAAGCGATTGGGTGCACCACCAAGTCCAGGTTCCACAATATCAGTAGCACTAAAAGAAAGACTGTTGCTTGCAGTATAATTTGTGGAGTTGGAACTTGAGCTGATTGTAACACCGGTACAAGTACTATCAAGGGAACTCCGTGACATTATACTGCATTTTTCAATCTCTTCCTCATGAACTTCACCATCTTTTGAGACAAGAGGAAGCCTAGACCTTTGGGCCGCTTCTGCAACGGTCATTCGATGCTCTAATGTCTCGTACAGCTGACACCTCATGAAGATCCCACACTCATCAGTTTCAGACAACTTAAATGGCTCATATGCAGAATAAATACTAAGGGCACACTAGATTTGAGTATCATCATCGTATGTTCTGTTCAGATAATGGATAAATAAAAGAACAAACACCTTCCACAGAATACTAATTCTCAACTGGTAACATTGCATAGTTACTTAAATATTGCCTATCGTTCCCATTTTAAATTAACCATGCTTTTATATTCTACCAGTTTCTCCTTCAAATGGAACAAGTAGAAGAGAAACATACAACTCCTAAGTCCTATGCAAGGTGTCAAATTGGGAACCATATTATTCACCCTTTGATTCTGTTTGCACCTAAAATGTGCCCATTCCGGCTAAATATGGGATTTGGAGGATGATTGTGCAAAAAGACTAACTTGGAAAGATATTTGGCTGCAAGTGAGGTAGTTTGACGTTATAATATTGTTTTTCCCTTTTGTTTGGGTGGTGGAGGTTTGCCAAGAGCTTTGTTTAATCAAAAGAATTGCATGCTTTCTCATTGCAAATGGATTGGAAGGCCAAATACGGGCATGAAAGTGGGCATCCGGTGAAAGAAGCCAACTTGCTTCTTTTAATTATTAGTTTATTGCAAGTGGCGGAGACATGTGGTGGAAGTACAAGTTGCCCTTTTTAATATCATTTCACATGCAAGCTGGCAGTGAAGTTTCTTTCGGGCGAGTTCATTGTTCTTAGCAAAGGGCTCTCTCACATCTCTATAAAACCTTGATTTGAGCCACTCCCACTCAATGATACAATTTCTTGGTTAGAAGTCGAACTCAGATGCAACCTCAACCATTCAGATCCCGTTTACTAGCGGCATCTAGTAGTGGCACGCACGCACCCGCCAGTTCCCTTGTTCGAGTAAATTCCCGGCATGCCCGCCATGCCCATGGCGAATTTAGGGGGTGAACAGATTCTACACACCAAACATTGTAGTGTGGAGTCTCCAACAAGTTAACCGTACGCTTAAGATATCGATGATTCACTTTGAGTGTCTCTCATATTTGGAAAAAAAAAAAAAAACTTAACAGATAAAGATAATTCAGTGTGTGAAATATAGAACCTCAGCCTCAGAAGAATGCTTCAATCCCTGTTGATACTCCTCCACCATTGCAATTGCTTCACCATAAATTGCCTACATCAGAGCTCTTAAATTTAAATTCACTGTCAAATAAGAATAACCAGTTGAATTTCGACAATTCGAAAAGAAAACAAACCCCGAAATAAGCAGAATTCAATTACCATGGCTTCCAAGTAACGGATTCTTTCCCTGCACATTTCCTCCCTGGCCTGTAAAATTCGACATTTTCTCAGAATCCAAAAAGGGCAGGGAAATTTAGAGAGAGAGCTAGAGAGAGAGTACGAGTTGGAGGTCGTAATATGCGGATTTGGAGCCGAGGGAACCATCGGGAGCCAAGCAGTGGCGTTCCAGCTGATCGACAACATGGGCCACATCCGGTGGCAGGTTTTGTCCCTGTAGTTGTTGCAGGCCCTTCGCCATTTCTCCTCTCTCGATCACCAAAATGCCGTCGTCTTCCTCCTTCTTCCTTCCTAACGATAAAGATGCCGCATTTGCCACTCTCACGCAAGAATTCAAATCAGTTACCACCACGGATTCAGCGTGGTTTGCCGTACCCTTGTTCGGTGTGGTTTTGACCAAGAAAATGTCAAAGATTTTAAAAGCAACTAAACTGATTTTAAAACCAACCATAACCATATCAAACCAGACCTAACCAAACCGACATATATCATTTAATTATAAATTTATTTATTTTACACGTGTGGAGCCATGATTTTCAGCGGCAAAATAAAACTGATCAGAACTTTAGAAGTTTGGTAATGGATTCATTAACTTCCATTGCAGTGGTCGAAGATTGTTCATGTTTGTTCCGCAAGATACGAAAACCTAATTCAGCAAGGAATCATCATGTTTTCTATAATCTTGGAGGCCTAACTATCAAAAGATTAGTGTACGTCACAAGTAATCATACTTTAAAAAAAAACAATATCTATTTCTAGTATATTCTTTGGGATTCTCCCGATTTAATAAGAATTCTATTATTCTAAAATGTCTCTGCTCGACTCGAGTAAATACATCCTTCTAGCTTCATCTCTGGTAATACAATTCTCGCATACGTATTTTCTGGGATATTGCTTGAGTCTTGTATAGTTAACTAACTTGATAGTCAAAGTCTTTGACCGGTACACTCCCAGTCTTGGGATTACTCCCAGTCTTGGGATTACACATGGTTATTTATTCTTTTATAGGTATTTAGATTTGTGCATCTCCACCTCTTGCGACTACGCGAATTTGGTTTCAACGACACATATGTTAATATAGTATAGGTTATTTGAAGGAAATTGTTATTAGCACTTTAAAAATCTCATTCTACACTCCAAACTTTCTATATTAAAAAAGAAAAATATACCTGTGAGAAGTGTAGAATGAGATTTTTAGAATGCTAATAACACTTCTCTATTTGAATGTCTAACTATATGGGCTTATTAAAAATTAAAGCGGTTCCATTGCATGTCCAAAACCGAAGCCCATACAGTTTCTCTCTCAACTTCGTCTTCTGAAACTTCTTCGTCTGCTTCCGTGCATTAGTCCAGACGTGGATCTCACAGATCAGGTCCCTCTGCTCCGCCGTTCAGTCCGTACAGGTAAGCCTCTCCCTCACCCCATTACATAGATACATATGTATACTTATGTCTATATGTTGTTTCAAATCGGAATTTTGGTGTATCGGACGAGAGTTTTGATTTGTATAAGGTGTTCGGTATGCGGCAAATCAGTCGGGTTATTCAATTTTTGGGTGATTTTAATCTGAGATTCGGTCTGATTCGTTACTGATTTTAAGTGAAAATTGGATTCGATGATGTGATCAGTTGTTAATGTGATTAAGCAAGTAGTATCCATATGATATGCTTAAGTAGATCTAGTTCAGCTAATTATCCAAGTAATTTGTGCTTTCATTCTCCAATTCCGTAGATTACGATGGGATGTCAGAAAATTCCGTGTTTAAATCTGCTTGTGGTAGGACTTGATTATGTTCATGTATGATTAACTTGTAATTGTAATTTAGCGGGAATATTAGTGTGGCATTGATGGCAATTGATGATTGTTCATTTTTCATGACATTAAGGATTACTCAATTGCCAAATTACAAATATTTGTGAACTTGAAACTTAAAATGAAGAAAAAGGTGCAGGTGGGTTTTACTTAAAACTCATTTGGATATTTGGAAATCGAATTTCATTTCACGCTAATCAAAATGAAGTGGAGCTAAGGCCGACCAAACCGTTTTCAGTAACTCTTGCTGAATGTTTTGTTTTCAGTTGATTTGTTTAGTGGATCTTTCAGTAGAATTGAATTTGTTGCTTCTATATACATGTATTCTCATGTTTAGCTGCAGTCTATGATGCATGGACACGGTGGTATCCTTCGATCCCCATGTCGTGTCGTATTCCCTTGTGGTCATACAACAATTCTTCTTTTTAATTTGACGTATCCCCATTTTCATGTCCATGCATCGTAGGCTGCAGTTAGGGATATGGTTTTTCTAATGGAAGTTTCTTTTTCGGATGCTCATAGGATAGACTAGTTTCGTTCACAATGCCTTCAGCTCAAGATCCATTCTATGTTGTGAAAGAGGAGATTCAAGAATCTGTAAGTTGTCAAATCACTTCAAATCACTTCAATCATTTGGAAGCTTCTGGAATGGTGTATAGTTTATATATTTCGTTTGATACATGTTTTCATCTCAATGTGCCCCTTTAGTTGGCTCTTATACTTTCTTTGGAGTATTACCTTTCTGCTTTTGACTCACTCTCTCTTTCTCTCTCTTTCTCTCACACTCGAGCACACACAAACCCGGATGAATTTGGTACTCAGTATATGTGCGGAATTTGTTTTCATGGCATTATGCTTGGGAGTAGAAATTAATCCAGCCTATGACATTTCCTGCTTGGATAGATTGATAAGTTACAGTCTTCTTTTCACCAATGGGAGCGTATTTCATCTGATAATGGAGAGCAAGTACGTCTCACAAAGGAGCTGCTTGCTTCTTGTGGAAGCATTGAATGGCAGGTGCGCCAATATTACCACATTTGATTTAATTTTATCTGTGTCTCTTTATTATAAAGATTAGATTGTAGGTGTTTGTCATGGTATAATTATTTGAAAGTTGTGATGCAGGAGTTGGGATTGTGACCACATGAATGTCTGAATGAACCAATAGAAATAGCTGGTAACACAAGTTTTAGTGGTATTTGTTGAATTTCCATAAACATATCAATAACAACTGAAATGTTGCAACTGAGTTTCAGTGTACTAAAAATTTCTTCTCAATGTGGGTGGCCTGTTGTAGATTGGTGATGACAATAGTTTATTTTTTTGTAATGGCCATAGGTCATGGTTTTGATTTACATTCTCGCTAAAAAAAACTGGTTATTTTGAGCTATAGAAGATTGGAAGTTGATGTGGGTGTCAAGAGGATCATTTGCTTTTTAATGGGCTGGTGCTCTTGAAACTATGATCAGTTAAACAAAAGAAAGGATGATTTACTTCTTTGAAATAGGCTGGCTTATGACCATCTAATATGGGTTTGTCAGCAACATAGCTTCTCAAAATAATTAAAGAAATGGAGTAGTTTTCAATTTCCATAGCTCAAATGAAAATATCTGTTATTGTAGAAAATTGCCCTTGACCACCTCAGATCTGTACAGCATTGGGAATTTATGGTATTGAGCCCAAGAATTGATCATATTTTACTTTGTTTACAAGGCTGCAAATACTCATTTAAAAAGAAAAAAATGGAAAAGATAGAAGATGAGGATATATTAGCAGCTAATGGTTATTTTACTGTATCCATCCATTAATCAAATATGTTAAAATAAAAATCATTTTATGGTTTGTGCACAAAGGGACAAAACATCCAATGCATTCTTTATGTTTGTATGTGCTAAATATTGAGGACTAAATGACTTAAGATAGTTTATACATTGTAGTAGAAGCATTGGGTTCATACTAGTTAGTTGTGCGTGCTAAATTAACTTTACATGTCATATACTTGATGCATCAAAGATCGGTTTAGCAAATCTCCAAGTTTCCTTTAAATTTTCATGTTTTTAAGAAAAATATTTTATTCTGTCAATAAAAATTGATCTCTATGCATTCATTAAAAACTCTGTAAACCAATAATAGTTTTGCAGACCAATATTTTATCCCTGTCAGAGAGAAGGTGACTAGGGGCTTACAATTAAATAATTTTCTTGTTTTGTATTCCTTCCTTTCTTTTATCACCTAACCCGAAACTTTGAGAATAATTTGAAATTCAACTTCTGCTTGCAACTGCTAAAAGGATGCTTTCTTGATAGGAAGGTAGATGAGTTGGACAAAGCGATTTCCGTAGCAGCTAGAGATCCTACATGGTATGGCATTGATGAAGTAGAACTTGAAAAACGAAGGAGATGGACAAGCACTGCTCGTGCCCAGGTATAAATGTATAATCTGTTAAGCTGTACTCTTTTAGAACATTTTAGTGACGGTGAAGATCTCATATCTGTAATCCTTGTCACCTGTGGTGTTGTCGTAAGTCCATAACAAACCTTGTCTTTATGATTTACAATGATTACCTACATCTTTTACATGACGGCAGTCTGAGTGTGCGGTTTTGTGACAGAAATGTAGTTTCAGTTTTTCTTTGTTTTTTTGGATATTTTGTTGCATAATGATCCTTTATTTGGTATTTTCTGCTATGTATTTGTACAGCATATTACATGGTTGCTTTTTGCCTTTGGATGACTGTATAGCAGCTCCTCAATTAATCAAATAGTTTATCAGGTGGGCTCTTTAAAGAAAGCAGTCGAAGCTGGAAAGGAGTCTTCTGGAACTAGTGTGAATGGGATGCGTCGAGAACTAATGAGGGTGGCAAATTCTCAGGAGACAGAAAGGTCCAGCCCGTATGATGCGCACCATAACGACGACTTCATAACCTCAGAATCAGATAGACAATTGCTTCTCATAAAGTAAGATTTTTACTTCTATTTATTGTTTTTTGCAAACTCACGCACACAACCCACATCCAATTGACACTTATGTGGAAAACTTACGTGGTATCATTCTATTCTTAGGTAAGTCTCAGTTAAAATTCAATGTTTGGCAGGTGCTTCTTCATTCTTTATATAAGCTGGAATGAATTGTCTTATTGAATCGAATAACTGAAATTATGGAACACTTTTATATTCTAAAAGGAAAGAACAAAGATTCTCTCTGGGTCAAACCATCCGAGCTTGTAATTTGATTGTAAACCTTTTTTGTTGTCGTTATACGGAGTTCTATGCACCTATTGTGAAATGTTGCCAAGTGAAATCCGAATTCTTCTCCCTTTCACTGGGTTGCGAAAAATGCTTACATCTACAGGCTTAATTTTTTTCTTTCCCGAATCCTTTGGCCAGTTTTCTGTATAACTCTCTTTCTTTTGATCTTATGTCTATCAATTGATGCTTGTAGGCAACAAGATGAGGAGTTGGACGAACTTAGTGCAAGTGTGGAGAGAATTGGCGGTGTTGGACTTACTATTCATGAAGAGCTCCTCGCACAGGTAAGAATTTTGTATGTCGCTGTACTTCCTGGTATTGTGACTACTGCATATGAACTTAGGATAGTATGATGGAAAGGGGGCAAGGGAAAACAGATGAGCATTTTGATTCATTTTTCTTGAACCTGTATCTATTATTTACAAATGAGCTTTTTCTGCCCCGCCCCCCGGTGAACTTCTGGGTTATTCTTGCTTCGTTCATTTGCTAAATTGGAAGCCTGTTGGTGCTTCAGGAGAAGATTATAGAAGAATTGGGCACGGAAATGGATGGTACATCAAATCGTCTTGATTTTGTTCAGGTGAGTTTGTGTTTCCTTGATAGATTGTCCTACCAAAGAGATTCTGTCCGCTGGAATGAGTTTAGCTTTTTCTTCAGCTTGCTAATTGACTGAAATATATAATTAATGATCCCACATGAGATGAAAAGATTTTTCGTTTTTCTGATTTTTGCAGAAGAAGGTGGCTGCAGTGATGAAGAAGGCTGGTGTGAAAGGCCAGTTGATGATGATACTATTTTTGCTGGTTCTGTTCATCATCCTTTTTATATTGGTCTTCCTCACCTAGTCTGAAGAATGGAACGCGTCTTCCGTCATCGACCATGGCAGGAGGGATCTGCGTTCCAGATACAACTGTAGAACTCTCAAGTACAGATTATTTTTACTGGATGTATCTAGGTTTCTTCGTAAAAGCTTTTCCCCGGAAATTCTGAACCGGAAGAGTCTGCAATCTTTTAAGGTTGTTTAGAAGTTTTGAGGCTGATCAGAATTTGATGTTCAACAACCTGGAGTGTGAAACACAGGAGCTTTATGTTCGTCACATTTGTTTCTTACATGGGACTTGTTTTATGTCAAAACTTGTCTCGTTCTCGTGTGCTTGTGTTTCATCACAAAATTTTCTCTGTTTTGTCCACATCTCCTGTAACCAATTCACCACATGACAAGCGTCTGACAAAAAATTATTGGTTTTCAGACATGCTTCTGAAAGCACCCTAAACTTGAGAAATTTTTTTTTTTAATTAACAGTGCTAATGACTAATTGACATTTCTGGCCTTTATTCTGTTACTAATACATAAATATTCATACATTCTGTTAATATGGTATCCAACAAAAAAGAAAAAACCAAAGTTGAACTGAGGCAAGTTCATAGGCGAGAGAGGCTGCAGATCCAAAAGCTCAAAAGCTTGCTATTTAATCATGTTTCGAATGACGTATGGAAGAATGCCGCCGTGGTCAAAATATGCTAACTCAACCTGCACAACCAGAGACATCAAACCTCAAACGCCGCTCAAACAACGATCGACTGAACCTTAAGGTCGGCCCTCTACAATTGTTCTATAGCCGATGGCACGGATACGTGACTCTCAGTGGGATTATACATGAACTGGATTCACAGAAGCATGTGAAGTACCTTTGTGTCGAAGCGGAGTGTGCATGTAAACGATTTTGCATGGTCAGTTGTGACCTTAACATCCTGGCCAGGCTTTATCTCACTAATGTCACGAGGAAGCTCTATTGTGCAGCGCTCATGACCGGTTAGACCAAGCGTGTCTGCATCCTCACCTGGCTTGAAAGAAAGCGGAATGATTCCCATCCCTACCAGATTACTACGACGAATTCTTTCAAAGCTTTTCGCAATGACTGCTTTCACTCCCTGATGCAGAAGAAGTCCTTGTAAGGAATACAGCATTCAGAGGGAGGAGGGAGGAGGGAGGGAAGAGAAACTCACCTGTAGCATTGGACCCTTGGCAGCCCAATCTCGAGCGCTGCCGCTTCCATAATCTGCTCCAGCCAACACAATGGTGCTCTGCTCAGCAGCCTTGTACTTCTGCATATGAATGCCGACCTGAGTCTTCGGCAATAAGAAAAGATAAAAATCAAAAGATGTAGAGAATTCAAAACATCATGGAGCTCACCATTGCTGCGTCGTAAACATGAAGTTTCTCCCCTGTTGGAATGTGGATTGTCTTTGGACCGACTTCACCATTCAAAAGTTTGTTCACAAAGTGGATGTTGGCAAACGTTCCTCGTGTCATTACCTCATCATTGCCTCGGCAACTCCCGTAGGAATTGAAATCTTTGCGTCCCACCCCAACCTTAAGGAGATACTTTGCAGTAGGGCTGTCCTTGTGGATGTTCCCACATGGAGAAATATGGTCCGTGATTATACTGTCACCGAGGTTTAGCAAACAATAGGCATCCTTTACGCCATGAGGACCTGGCGGATCCTTGCTCATGTCCTTGAAGTATGGGGGCTCATGAATGTATGTCGAGTTCACATCCCAAGGATAAAGAGTCGAAGAAGGGACGGAGAGCTGGTTCCACAAAGGATTGCCCTTCGTAATGCCCTCATACGTGCTCTTGAACATGTCAGGTAAGACACTAGATTGAACGACCTACAAATGTGCGTACGTCAACATTTCAACTGGATCAAATCATTAGACAATTGTTCAAAACTTTGTATCGGTGATACAAAATCTAAGTGTAAATCGATCCACCTGTGCAATTTCTTCATTACTAGGCCATATATCCTTGAAGTATACAGTCTTCCCATCCTTCCCTATTCCAACTGGCTCTGTATCAAAATCAATGTCAACCTGGAGGGATTAGAAAGAATTTAGAGTTAATTAAGAACCTCTACCACAAACTAACAAGAACAGGACATTAATTTTACCTTTTCTTCCGAGATGTGGGGTAGCGGGGAGCGTATACAGCTGTTTGCCCGAAGAGAAAAATGTACTCAACAAACATAATATATAAAGCTGTTTCCATATTAGTATGCACCCAAAAAAGGCTCTTCACATACCGTGCCATCAAGCGCATAGGCAACAACCAAAGGAGGGGAAGCAAGATAATTAGCTCTTGTCAGCCGGTGAATATGGCCTTCGAAATTTCTGTTTCCAGATAGAACAGCTACAGCAACAATGTCTGCAGAAGGCAACCATGCAGTGAAAATCAGGGGAAAAAAAATGAAAATAGGACTCTAAAAGGTGATATCAAGGGCCTCAAAGTTCTCTGAAACCTGCGGAATCAAATCCCATCCTCGACAAAATCACGGACAGAAACAAAAGATCAAAAATAGTACATCAATACAATTTATTGGAGGAAAACATGGGGTTGAAAATCTGCTTAGATCATAAAATATTTTGTCAAAACATTATTATATATGCCAACATATAATTAAAATTCACTAGCTCCTTGCAGACTACTTGCAGTAATAGTCACTGAATAAGTGAAATTTAAGCGTAAGTTAAGATTTTTAATACCATTCTCAGAAATTGCTGAAGCAACGGATTCATCAAGTTCTCCAGAATTCCCAATACATGTGGTGCAGCCGTAGCCAACAACATTGAAACCCAGCTGGTTCAAGTACTTCAGCAGGCCACTGCAAGCAGACACAACGTTTAGGCTTTCATACACTATTAGGCAACCAAACGATCGACCATTTTATGGCATACCTCTGAAGCAGATATTCTGTCACAACCCTAGAACCAGGAGCAAGACTTGTTTTAATCCATGGCTGTACCTGGTATAAAATCGCATTATCGTATTACTGTGTTAGAAATCCATATGTATAATGCACCACAACCTTAATACTTAAGGGCAAAAGTAAGATAAAATTACTCGTCCTGCATCAAGATTTTGTAATTCTACCAGTGGCATCAAATGAAACAACATATCAAAGTCAAAACCAACCTCCAAGCCTAGTTCACTAGCTTTCTTTGCTACAAGTCCAGCCCCAACCATGACAGTGGGACTGGATTTGATTGTGCAACTTGTAATTGCTGCAATGACGACGCTGCCATGCCTGAACTCAGCAGGTTGTCCGTGGAATGAAAACTTTTCCACTTTACCTTGTTCTTCCTTTGATACAGCAAACCCCTGCAATGGACAGGAAGAACACAAACAACAGCGTGGATCAGTAAACAGCCAAGCTAAGCTATATATTTAGAACCTAAGGTAGTATTTTTTAGATTCAAGGACCAGAACTACGAACTTGAAACTAATTAGCTATATTAAAGTGGATAGACTGAACTACAAGGCCAACTTTTGTACGAACCAACTCTTTGAATGGGTATATATAAACCACAATGATCAAATAATCAGCCTACTTGAAGATAGAAAGAGAATCTGACTCGAAACCCAAAAAAGTCAGAGTATGTTACATGATACGTTGCCAGGACTCACCTTGAATCCAACTTTTTTATCTAAACATGCATGCCAGTCTGCCTTCACGTCTTTCAAAGGTACTCGGTCATGAGGTCTATATATAAGTGGAATGGATTAAAATTACAGAATACAAAGTCTCATTTCATGGAACACATATGTGGAATGCAATAGATACCGCTTTGGTCTGGAAACACAGGGTTCAACATCTGCAAGGTCCAACTGCAGATAGGATGTGTATGCCCTTTCTTGTCGAGGCTGGCTACAAATCCCCTAGAAGTTAGATCCAAGCAGCCATCTCAAATCGGATACTGCAATGTAACATTATCTACTGGGAAGAAGCCCATGGTTGCTCCATATTCAGGAGACATGTTTGCAATAGTGGCCCTATCAGCAAGTGATAACTCACCCATCCCTTCACCTACATGCATATGCAAATGAGTTACTGTGTATGTCGATGTATGGAAACTAAAACTACAATCTTCAGCTTAATGATTACTGGACTTACCGTAGAACTCAACAAACTTGCCAAAAACACCATGTTTCTTTAACATTTGTGTGACAGTTACAACCAAATCTGTAGCAGTGACACCGTCACGCAGTTTCCCAGTAAGCTTGAACCCAACAACACCAGACAACAACATGCATATGGGCTGGAAAATATGAAATTTCAGTGTGAAAGACATAGCCAGGAGAGTAATTTAACTTTCACATTAAACATTCTAACCAAAAAGTGAAGGTGAATGCATTTTATAAGAATACGAGACTTAACGCTGTTCAGTTCTAGATACACTACCCTTTAGATAGATGTGTTAAATTAGACACTTATCTATGACAACACACCTGCGATGGAAAGACAAAGCATAATTAGGACACTTTACCTGACCAAGCATGGCTGCCTCAGCTTCAATCCCACCGACACCCCAGCCCGCAACTCCTAATCCATCAATCATGGTAGTGTGGGAATCAGTACCAAACACACTGTCAGGGTATAGAATTCCATTGGTGTTAAAAACAACCCTTCCAAGGAATTCCAGATTAACCTGCAAAATCATAATAAAGTGAAAATTGGCATGTTATACCTCCCATAAGTGAATTTTGCCAGAAATTTACATTCAGCAACTAGAAAGCCCTAATAATCGCACCTCAACAACTAACCTAAGAGGTTAAAGATTAATAACATCAGCTAGTGGGTAAGCCAAATGACCAACTATTCATGCCATACAACCAATTTCTTTGCCTGATGGACAATTCCACAACCGGGAGGTACAACGAGCATGTTATGAAAAGCAGATGCTCCCCATTTGAGGAAAGCAAATCTCTCTTTATTCCTCTCAAATTCAAGTTCCATATTTTCCCTTAGTGCATTTTCAGTTCTTGCTACATCAACCTGGACTGAATGATCAACGACAACATCTACCGGAACCTGATGAAGATGTTATGTCAAATCCCATGAAACTAACCACTAAATAATTTCAAAATCACAAATTGTAACCTCAAAAGACAACTGAAAAAAGTAATGTAGTACACTGCATCTCCTTTCACGATTTTAGCTATCTATCGATATTGAACTACTCAACAAGTTTGTGATGTGCATGATTGAGAGAAATTACAAACCGGATACATTGAGACGCAAAGAAAAGTAGTTTAAATGAAGTACATGTAAGTTTAAATTTTAGTAATAAACAACATAAGTAGTTTGCACAACATTAATATTAAGAACAAACCCTACTTTGTGGTAATTTTGATTATATTTTGGGCAATTTTGTGTCCAGATTTGTTATTTTAATATAGCTGGTCAGAACTAGTTAGTGTTAGGCGGAGCATGTTATAGTCAAATGTTCCAAAGTGTTTCTATAAACCGAGTGTTTATTTATATAACTGCAGGCACTTGGAATGATATGGCATACAACCTTAAATTTATTTCTCAAGACCTTGATCACACAACAAAATTCTTACGCAAGTCATAGCGACTTCGAGGTACATAAATGTAACCAAAATTGCAAGTCATAGCGACTTCGATGTACATAAATGTAACAAAAATTTGGTGTACAACTCTGTATTCACTTGTCAAAAAACTAAAAATGAAGGATGTATTGCGCTTGTTTTTTCTTTTATTTGGATCTCAGAGGGAAAGCAAAAATCAAATGCACTGCATTGTGCCACAAAAGAAGCTCCCTACAAGGCTACAATGATACGGAGCTTCGCCAATATTCTAACAACTCAGCTATACTCTGGCACCGGCAGAACAAATCCGTGCATTATGCTTCGACACAAGGGTTAGCGTGGTCGGACCCTTAATTATGCATTACGGCATTATCAACTCGACTTCATGTTGGTGGCTGCCATGTCCCTGGCCTGAATGTTTGACCGGATCCTGTTGGCTCTGGAGACCTGGAAAAAAAAGTTCAACATGTAGTATCATCAATCCAGCACTCATTTTTAGGGAAAATGACATTCATTTAATATATGTCGCTTTAAACTTGAAGATTTTGGGATTCTTTGTTTATAGATTTGAGAACAAGGGAATTCACAAATTCCAGTCATTATCATGTTATTTATGATTTCAAGATGTAATTAGCGATGCTTGCGCAAACTTGCAGATGAGGAATATGGAACATACTCTGGAACTTCTTTTGCTTTCTTTGCCTCTTTCTCTTTGGAGTTCCTGTGACATATTAACACAACAATGTAAGCATAAAGACATGACATGGCCATAAAGAAATATGAAATATGGGTGATAAAACAAACTTGAGCAGGATATAGCGGTGGTGGTGTTGTTACTCATGTTAGCAGACCTACCTCACTCCTTCTGTGGCAACAGATTCTTCCTGAATTACACCATCTTTGAGAAGAAACAAGGAAAACAAATTAATATGCCATATTCTACCTCGAAAATACAATAATTAAGGCAAAATTTTTTAATGCTCCGTAGAATCAATTAGGAACAAAGACTCCACAATCTTAAAAGATAGCCTTTAAATAAAAGTCCTCATTCTGCAAAACCTTTCTGTGAAAAAATCCATATAAACTGCCTAACTATATAAATTCTCATCCTAAACAACATGTGTGAGGTGGGTAGGATGCAAAAGACAAGTTACCTTCAGGATACCCAGGAAATTGCCAAATGAAACTTTTCAAATCTGGACCTCCGACTTTATCTATAAGCATAGCTCATAATAATGAATAATTGTATGAGCACAAGGGTACAGATATCATAAAGATTCCAGTAAGAAGCTGACCGGTGTTGATGATTTTGTGCGTACTGCATTCTCTTGCTTTCCTTTCCTCTTCTTCTTTCTTTAGAACTCTGAGAAATAAAAGGCATAATAGTTAAATATATGTTTCTTAAAATCTCTGTATCAAACAGAAAACCGAAAGTAATGCAAATCCAACTTATAAGTATGTGACACCAATTTCCCACTGAAACTTTAAAGATGTCATGATAAGGAGACAAACTTGGTGAGGGAGTTCGAGGGAATTTTCAGAAAATTATCAACAATGGGATTCATTGAGTAAAATCCAGAAAGCACTTAAAACTGATTTCAATCAACTTATCAAAATTATACGGCGGATCCCAATTTGGATCTGCATAACCCTTTCAAAGATAGGGAGAACAGTGCATTAAGAGTAATCTGTTGACTGAGATTAAAACAAAATAGTTACCAGCTAACTGCTTTAAAATTGACACATAAGAAATGAAAGTATGATAACTTCTTTTTTGCCACTGTTGCCAGCATTCAAGTATTTACCACTAAGAGGCCTATGTTAAGGCTGGTGAGGCTAATCTTGCACTACTAGCCATTATCTTTGGATGTGTGGACGTCTGTCACTCTCATTCTCTATATCTCTTCTCTTATTTCAGAAATTCATGACAAAGATATACCACCTTAATATGCAACTATTGCATCCCTCGATTCACTTATCATACATTTTGATTAAAATTCCAACAGAAGATGATCTTGTAATAAAAGCTTCTTAGTAAACCTACAACTCAATGGTAGCAGAAGAAACCAGAAACTAATGGTAGCAATGACACATACGAGCAACATTCTGCTGGACACGTTCACGTCTTGCTTCCAATTCTGCCAGTTCCTGAAGTGTAGAAAAGTTCAAACAGAAGAAATGAAACGACAATAAGAAAATGTCTCTTAGACAAGAATTAGACAGAGGAAATGATATCAGGACCATCTAGGAAGATAAGATGGTGATTAAAAAGAAAATATTTCAGCCTTTTTACCAACAAAAATAAACAATAACATAAAAATATTCCAGCTTTTTACCAACAAATTCCAAACAAATTTCTCTTCTTTATCACACCAAGGAATTAGAGTAACATGTGTCAAGATTACCTCCAGTGTTGGAGCCCTTTTCCGCTGCCCGTTGAGCCAACATATCCACCCAACTACAATGACCAAAGAGTAAACATAAAAAGGATAGAGGAAAAAATAAGGCCACAGAAACAATGCATTCCAAATGACATTGTATATCAAAAGTGTATATATGGATAGGTAGCCATATTTCAACAGCCCAAAATAGAGTACCTTTTTGTTAATATGATAACTCAAAGAAAAATATTTCTGAAGCAAGTGAACCAAGGATTTGAAACTGAACAAAAGTTGTATTAGGTCCAAAGAAAGTACCTAGAATTGAGGTCGGATCGTCCTCGCCCTTGAATGCCATCCATCTTTTCTCTTTCACCAGTGTGTCAACGAGAATGGACAAAAAGAAAAAAGAGCATTAGGTGTACTAGTACAGCTTCATATTCTTCATGCTATACCACATTGTAATCGATTATCTCACCTTCGACAAACAACTCAATGCAAACTTTAGTATTTCTTTTTCATAGAGAAGAAACACTCAGCTCAACTAATGAGAACACATGCCTTAGAAACTAATGATCGGTTAACAGGAGACAATAGCTATGATGGCTTCCATTTCATGAATCAGACAGAATTAAGAATATTGTAGATTGAGTTGCATACTTGCAGTATCAATCCAAGCGGGAAAAGGCGTCTGCCCGCAACCAAAGTAATAGCACAAAAAATTAATTCACAACTGTTTCAATGAAAAACGACAACGCTCCAGGCGCAAACTGTAACGCTGATCTTTTCTTCACTCTAACTTTGGCATACGGTGGAAATGAGGGAAAGGCTGCTATTAAATCTTTCCCTGGTCCAGCAAACTCACAACTCACAAGGGAAGGTGAACCCACTTCTCTAACTACAGTTCCTAGAGTGAAAAAACCTTTATCTAATGTGTTTGTTTGCATCCAAAACAAAATATAGGAACAATGCAATTACCAAATTAAGAAATGCAATCATAAATCAAAACAGAGTTCGTTTCACACCTAAAAAAAGTCAATGCAATTCCTTTATCCCAGTGTAGCAAATTTTGAAGCACAATAATGACAGCCCAATTGGCAAATTCAAGAGATTCAATCACAAAAACTCAAACTGAACAAAACCCATGAGCCATAATGCAGCATAAACGAAAGAAAAAAACAGTAGGGAGGGAGAGAGAGACTTACTGATGCCATCGACCTCCTCTTTTCTGGCGAAGTAACGGTTGCCAGCTCTGTCCATTCCCACCATGGTCCGATTGGTAAAGAACCCAGCAACCTTCTGAAACAGCTTCGACATTTCTCTCCCCCAATTCCAAATCATATTTCAAAAGGGATTCACTGAAACATTACCAGCATTGTGTTCGATGCCCAAGAATTGCAGTCCAATGTTTGGTTTGTGTTTCTACGGCAGTCGTCGTTTGCAGGAGAATGTGCTACAGCATCGTCCTGGAGTCAGTAATTAGTCCCTCCAAAGCCAGTACTCGTCGGCGGTCCATATAACACCGCATAGGCCTCCTTGTCGCGGTGGT
Source organism: Pyrus communis (assembly GCF_963583255.1). NCBI lineage: Eukaryota > Viridiplantae > Streptophyta > Magnoliopsida > Rosales > Rosaceae > Pyrus > Pyrus communis. The sequence continues at coordinate 18,211,519 of NC_084816.1, read as the reverse complement.
TGCTCGTTGGTGTTTCGGGGTGCAGCTTGTACGATTCAAAAATGTAAATTCTTTTGCTTTTACAATCCTTGTAATTATTTGCAGTCCTAAAATCTTAATCAAATTCACATTTTTACTCTTCTTATATATCTAATTTATTTATTCGATAAATTTTAGCAATTGTTCATTAATTTGAGAAAGTTTTAACGAAAAATTCACGGTACTGTTCATTTTAACGAAAAACCACATTTTTACACTAAAAAGTCAATCATGTTACTATTCACTTTCCCCTTTATTTTTTCCTTATCATTAAAACTTAAAGTTTTCAAGTCATTTTCATTAGTTTTCTTTTAATTTTAACTTAATTTGAGCAATGATCTCTTAATTAAAAACTATCATTGGTCTCTCAACTCACCAAAACATGCAGTTATGGTCCTTCAACTAAAAATTCATTACCATTAGTCCCTCAACTTTAATCTAACTGGAGAAATAGTCCTTTGGAGCAATGGTCCCTCAAACGTTAACCCAATTGTAGCAAAGGTCATTCTAAAATAACTCATTTTGACAAAATTTTTGATGAAGTTGAAAAAGATCATAGCTACACGTTTTGATTAGTTGAGAGACTCCAATTGTAGCAATGGTCCTTCCAACATAACTTGTTTTGACAAAATTCTGACGAAGTTGACAAAAAGCACCATAACTACACATTTTGATAAATTGAGGGACCATTGCTATAATTTACTTTATTTATTCTCATGTTTTTAATGAGATTTACATTTTCCTCTACTTCACTTAAAAGTAAGAGATCTTATGTACCGTTTGGTAAGCAGACGAGACGGAACGGAACGGGATGGGACAAGACATAATGGAACGGAACGGAGGTTCCGTGTTATGTTTGGTACGCGCAGGACGGAACGGGACGATTGTTCGGTTTTGCTTTTGGTATGCACAAGACGGAACGGAACCAAAGGATTAAATGACTAACTTACCCCTGTTCCATTAGTTGTTTGGTACAATGTTTATGCGTGGGATGGGACACGACATTTTTTTTTTTTTTTTTTGAACTTGTTCATATTTGAACACATATATGTTTATCTATGATATATTTTTTACACTAGCACATGGTTGAAGATATGTTATGCCATGAATTCCATCATTTTTATAACAATACCATGATTAGCCTTTGGAGATTGCAGAAGAACCAAAACGAAAAACAATGGCAGAGAATTTAGAGAGAGAAAGTGAATGACTAAAAATTGTATTCCTTGAACAATGAATGAATTACAGAAAAAGAGAGGTGTTTGTTATTTATACAAGTATTCTTTGCTTCACTCATCAGCTACCAACCATCACAAATTTGCCAACCTCATTTTGTATCTTAGCTATTTCATCGAACACTTTGTCCGCATTCAAAACCATCACAAACTTGCCAACCTCATACATGCTGACCCAACCATTTATCTCATTCAAATAAGCTTCATTCTAACCACCTTGCCATCGGTATAACACACAAAGAAACTATGGAAAAACCAATGCCACATGGCCTTGCGTTTTTAAACTTGTAAATCAAAGATCTCAATACCTCATATCTACGTTTGGTGGTGTTTGTATTCGTTGACAGTTGCTTGCAAAGGCAAAGAATCTGTAATTTGACGCTCATGTGGTCTCCATAGCCCTTAATGTTGAAGTTATCACTGGCGTCATGTAGTAACCATTGAAAAGGGCCTGAAGCTTTGGCTCCTTCATTACTGAGAGTTAAACCCAGACATTGCACACTTGTTGGAGTTGCTCAAAAATGGCTTGCTATTATTGGTGCAGGATGCCATTAAAGCGTTCGAGTTCGACTGTGGCTTAACAGACAGAGCTGTGATTTCACAACAATGGTGATGACGAAAACAACGGCGGAACGAAATGGACTTTGACTGGCGATGGAATTCTTGGTTGTTTGCCATCTCCTTGAAGTCTAGGATTCCAATACAAGAATCAGCATGCTAACTTGTAGGCATGAAAGTTTATAAATTCAGTTATCCGCACCAATAGATAGATAATAGATAGATTAACATATATCACAAGTTTCACTGTTAGCTAGAAATGAGATTCTTCTATTATACGAAATGTGAGACAGCTGCAAGATTGACAATACCCAATCAATTAAAACCCAGAAAACTTTCAACTAAAATGCAAAACAATGAAAGAAAACGAGTACAAAAAAATTTGAATCATAAAACATTCATCGATTAAAGTCAAAAACTCAGATTCAACAAGCTATCAATCGCATACCTAGGTTAATCTGCAACGCCACAGTAGTGGCTCCATGCTGCTGCATGCTAGCTGGGTGTAGTCAGCATCTATGGGAGAGGATAAGGAGGAAGGCTACGGGAAGAGAGGCAGCGGCAGAGAATGATTAGGGTTTGTTTTATGATTTGGATGGTAAATATTGAAAAATATAAGGGTCATTTTTGTCCTAAAATGTTTTAATTTTGTGTTCTACGGATGTGGAACGAGTAGTTCTAGGGGGTGAGGTGAAATGAAAATTCAGTCAAAACTCGTTCCGCTGTTTTTGGCTCATCAAACGTGGGATGGAACGCCTCATCCCACTGCGTTCTGTCCCGTCCCACATATCAAACGGTACCTTAGGTTCGATTGTTGTCAAAAACGAATTTGAACCACATTATTGCTAACTCATTGTAAGGTCGAATCCACTCATCATTTAGTGTAGATAATATTGTTTGTTCGGAAAAAAAAAAAAAAAAAAAAAACTACATTAGATAAAACTTCTCCTTTCCTACTTGTTCAATGTTTCAAACTCATTATCCCTTTCGATCTGGAAGAGGAATGTGCGTTGGTCTCGACGAGGGAGGTGGAAGCGGGTGGGACGATGGGTTGGGAATGAGTCGGGATGGGACGACTATTAGAGATAGTGGGGGTGTTTGACAGAGGAGAAAGGTTAGAGGAGTGACCGGAGTGGTCGGCGTCGATGAATCGACCATAATGAAAAAGAAAGGTAGTGTTTGGCTATGCGTTTAAGTAATAGCTGGTGTTTGGTTTGATAGCAAATATTGAGAAAAAAAAATTAAAAGACGTGTTGAAATACCAGTGGGCCACATCAAAGGGTCAGCAAATTGGGTATTGATTGATCAGTAAAGTTTAAAAATTAAAAGATATAGAAGTTTTGTTTTGTTTTTTTTTTTTTTTTTTGTCATAAAAAAAAAAAAAAAGAACATAGAATTTAACGATTAGTTTATTACTTAAGATTTGATAAACGTGTTTATTCCTATTGATGATACATCATTTACAAATTTTGTCTCTAAATTTAGTTTATTTAGCATTATCCTTTTCAACGACATTGAAGATTGGAAAACCCACGCATGCAAGTGTATCGTACAATGAGTAATGTTGGAGTTATCACCTATTTATATTATTTGTAATATTGTTCTAATAAAGGTAGAGTCCGTCAATGAATGTGGATCCCATTTCTATTAGAGATATGATACAATTAATGGAGAAATTTTTCAATGTAATGGGAACATGACTCAGTACAACAAGTGTCATAATTCAAGTGATTGGAAACTGAAAAAAAAAAAAAAAAAAAAAAAAAAAAAAAAAAAAAAAAAAAAATCTTCTACCACTTGTATTATGACACTTGGTGTACTGGTCTGTTTCCCGACACACTAAAAATCTCTCCAATTATAATACAAATAGGTGATGAGAGTAACATTTTTGTTATACAAAACTATCCAAAAATAAAAATAAAACCATATGCTCAGCTCCACGGGCAAATTGACTCCCGAGTCCACAAATCTCAGGAGTAAATTTCCACCAGCAAAGATACGATTTTCAGAGGGGGGGAAAAAAGGTTTCGATTGTGATGCTTTCGTAAAGTTCAATTCAATCCGATAAGGCTTTTGCAGAGATTTGAATTTCTTCAATCTATGCAAAAGTAGAACCAAAACCCAATGGCTGTGGGACTTGACTTCTCTGCCCTCCCAATTCCCATACACTCTCATTCCTTCCTATTTTATGCGGTCACGATTAAGCCACGTCAACATTTTATATTGATTTTTTTTATATAGAAATAATAAAACTAAAAGCAATAGTGATATAAAATGTTGACGTAGCTTAACCGTGACTGCACAAATAGGAGGGGATGAGAGTGTATGGGAACTGGGAGGGCAGAGAAGCCTGGTCCTTGGCTGTGTCCAATTCAATCATGTGGGTCTCTGCAAAACGAGTAGATATCAAATATAACAAAAAATTAACTCTTAATTTCAAAAAGGAATTGTTATTAGCACTCTAAAAATCTCATTTTACACTTCAAACTTTCTATATTTGGAAAGAAAAATACACTTGTGAGGAGTGTAGAATGAGATTTTTGGAGTGCCAATAATATTTCCCTTTCAAAAATGCCATTTTTTATAAAAACTTTCAAATATATTCAAAATTTCACTTAAATAGACACAAATGCCCTCAAATTTAACAATCAAATAAATTAAAGGTTTTTTAGCCACAGTCGCCCCAAGCTCCAGTCCAACTTCACCTTCGCTTCTACACTTCACCATTTTAACCTTATCCCCTTCGACCCCCTCATCACCGACATTGAGCGTTGTTGCGGTTACCGAAAATGGGAGCACTAAAATTTCAATTATGCCTTCAACGCATTCTTTCTTCTCACGACCCGAGTCTCTGCCCCCGTCGCCAATTCATGAATGCATAAACTCTTTCTGAATTGCATCAATTCTTTATAATCTTCGAACCCAATTGGAAAAGGAAAATTTTAAGAAATAACCACTAAAATTATCTCAGGGTGAGGAAATTTGGATTGGATTGTGAGAGGATAAGGGTTTAGATAGGTTAGGGTTTTGATTTGGGCATGCCTGTTAGATTTACCCACCAAATGAAGAAGACGGCTTCTTGCTTTAACCTTTTTTTTATTTTTTATTTATAATTTTAATTTTTCTTACTAATATCATTTTTAATTTTAAATATAAAAATAGTTTTTAAAGTTAATTCACATGTCGTTATATGATTGTATTTGTGAGACCCACATGGAGCCACATCATCGCAATAACAAGGCAATTGGCAAATTTTTTATGAAAAGACTAAAATGATCACGATGGATAAATTCAAAGAAAGACTAAAATGATTCACAATAAATAAATTCGAGGATACTACTATTGATTTTCATTGTTAAGGATTAGACTAAGGAGTTATGTCAATCTCACAAACTATTTTAGCTAAAAGGCTTTTAATTTATTTAATTATTAAATTTAAAAGTATTTGTTTCTATTTAAATAAAATTTTGAATATAACTGAAATTTTTTATAAAAATTGACATTTTTGAAATTAAAAATTAATTTTTGACTATATTTGATAAATACTACTGCAAAACCCCCAATTTCTAACACATTAGAAACCCTAAACCCCTGTTTGCGCTAAATCTACCCAGTCGCCCTAACGTCTCCGTTCTCAATCTTCAGCAATCCACTGCGGTCTGCGTGAGTTCCGGCCCGAATTGATTCCATAAAAAATACCCAGAAAATCACCGAAGCCATGAAGCTCGTGGCGGCTGCCAGGGTTCCAAAGGCCCAGGAAGCAGTCATCAATGGCCGACCCTTTGCTGAGACGCTTGTGGAGGTCCTATACGACATCAATGAGCGGCTTCAGTGTGGATGTCCCTCTCGCAAATGTTAGGCCTGTAAGGAAGTTGCCATTGTTGTGATCACCGCCGACCGAGGCCTCTGCGGCAGTTTCAACAACTCTGTGGTAAAAAGGCCGAGGCTCGAATCGCGGAACTGAAGAAATTTGGGTTCGATATCACTCTGATCAGTGTTGGAAAAAAGGGTAACTCGTAATTTTTATGTAGGCCTGAGATTTGTGTTGATAGGTTTATTGAAAGTGGGTTATTTGCAGCAACAAAAGAGGCTCAGGTCATTGCCGATGACATTTTTTCGCTGTTCGTTGGCGAAGAAGTTGATAAATTTGAGCTTGTGTAGACTAAATTCGTGTTGTTGGTGAAATCTGAACCGATTATTCATACATTGCTTCCATTGTAGCCGAAGGGAGAGGTTGTTGATGTGAATGTGAATAGCGTTGATGCAATGGAGGATGAGTTCTTTAGGCTGACGACTAAGGAAGGCAAACTGAGTGTGGAGGGGAGAGTGTGAAGGTAAAGAGGAAGGGCTTTCGCCGGTTATGGAATTTGGACAAGACCCTGTTCAGATTCTTGATGCTATGATCCCTCTACTGGAACAGTTAGATTTTGAGGGCATTGCAGGAATTAGCAGCAAGAATGAATGCTATGAGCAATGCCACGGACAATGCCTTTGACTTGAAGATGTTTACAATCGGCAACGACATGCAAAGATTACAGGGGAGATATTGGAGATTGGTGCTGGAGCCGAAGCACTAAAGGAGTTTGAGTAATCTCAGGATCTTCCTCTCCTTGTTCTTTGTCCATATTTGTGCTATTGTTCATGATGAAAGTTTTGTGATTGAATTCATTAGGCAATTTTCTAGACGAAAACCATCAGAATAGCTAGAGAGTTTCTTAATTGTAATGATCATCGGAGCTCTCACATTGACAACGAGATTAATAACACGGAGAAATATATCTCATTCTTGTTCGGTCCTAACAGTATAGTGCATTGCTAGTTATTGAATTCACCCTACTCTCACACAAACACAGAAAGTAAAACAATAGCAGATCCTGTTATTTGCGATTTTGTATTGTTTTCAGGATTGGAGCTTCAAATGTGAATCAGATATTTTCATCTTCTACTTCTCTGATTAAACTTGCTCAATTGATTGTGTCCATAGATCAGATTATGTGGAGGATATCACCTAGATTCTTGAAATCTGGTTCTTTCGTAGATGTTTCGGTTTCTTTTGTTGTATGCATAATCGTAGTTAGAAAGACTGTCTCGAGACACTGATGGGGAAATTTGGATAGAACTTTGTCATGCCTGGGAAAGAACTCGATCAGGAACTTATCATTTGGACGGTAATTTCTCATTTCCTAGGAAAAAAACAAGACAAAGTTATGGTTCTTATTAGCTCGACACTGTTGATTGTGACTCCGCTGTATATTTTGTACTGAAGGAGTTGTCTGTTTTTGGGGAAATAATTTAATTCATATGCAGCTTTCAAGAATCTACGACCTTGTCCAAAATGAAGATCTTCTCCTCCTAATATAACACGCTCCCATTGATTAGGATATATCATAATAGTGATTAGCGAGTAATATAAACTTATAATCTCAGAACAAAATTGCTAATCCTTTTCCTGGTGGAATCCGAACTCTTGCTCTCTGCCTGCATTTACATTATCCTGCTTTGCCGATTGAAAATTTCCAAATTCCAGCAGAAGAAAGCCGCCATGAATAAGGATGTTTACTTGGGCGGAACGAGTATTGAAATTATTTTGATCCTTGACTCTTTATGTGTTTATCAACGCATACAAAATAAAACAGTATGTGAATCCCACAATACAATCAGTAATTCAGTGCTTATAAAAGTCAAGAACTAGATTTGATTCAGAGGGGCAATTGATCCTCTGGTCTAGATTTGATTAAGAGGGGTAATTGATCCTTTTGTCATTTTCTCTTCCGTATTTATGACTTCTTCGATTCTTGATTTTCCCATGATATAAGTTTATGGTGTCAATTTGTCGCGACCCCACTTTTGGATGACGGTCACGGCCGCAGCCGTCTAGTGCACATCATTGCACCAGATAAGCAATCAGATTCAACAACTTGATTCTGATGTTTGTTGATAATTATTAAGTTTTAAGGACCCCTTTTCCCTAAGATTCTTTTGCTTCTTTTTCAAGTAATCTTAGGGGTGAATTTAATTGGAATTTTGAGAGTTTTTAATTATTATTTTTTACAAATTTAGGAGTACTCAGGATTTTAAGTGATTATTTGAAAGTCTAAGTATATTCATTCAAGATTTTAAAAGAGTTTTTAACAATCAAGGTGTGTATCTAGCAAGAATTGATTTTAAAATATTTTAAAAAGTTGGGGAATTTGAGAAAATTTGAGAGTGTATTTTAAACATTTACAAATAGCACCTCTACCCCTACGAATTTGAGGAAATTCACTCAAAATTTTACTAGAAATTAATTGAGGGTGTATTCAATTAGGAAATTGAGAAATTTTAATGGATTTTTATGGATTTTAACTGGTTTGGAGAGATTCCATGTAAAATTTTGATTCAATTCCCTCGAAATTTCATGGAGAGATGTGAGATTTCTGGATGTTTAAAATATATTACAAAATCTCTCCAATTCCCTCTCATTCCTCAACTTTTCCAAATTCTTTAAATTCTAATTCTAATTAAATACATCTATAATGTTATAAACTTCTTTAAATTTATAATTCAATACATCTGGATTTTTAAGGATTTTAATAAACTATTTTAAAATCTTGATTGAATACACATTGAATTCAGATAATCACTTAAAATCCTGATTGAATACCTCTAGATTCATTAAAAGAATTAAAATCTCTCAAAATCTCAATTGAATACAGATTCATCAAAATTCATCAATTTATAAATCCATTAGGATCTGTCAACATCCTAATCGAATACAACAACAAAATCTTATCTCACTAAATAAGATTCATTATATAAATTATAGAATATCACTGTGTTCAATTTTGTATTATATCTTCCGATCAAATAATGACAAGAAAATGACGGTATTTGCTCGTGCTTTTTGTCCTTTTGGCATGCACGAAAGATGCAACTTGGTACGTCCAAATACGGTGAATGACGGCTCGCGACATTACATGTGGGGACTCACATTGATGTTTACAACAGGACATTCCAAAATCTAGATTGGAGGTAGATTCTCTGTCTTCTCATGTTCTTCTATTTTGTATAGTCACGGTTAAATTTCGTCAATATTTTATATTATTTTTTATAAAAATAATAAAATAAAAAAGAATAGTAATATAAAATATTAACTTAACCGTGACCATACAAACAAAATGATACAGAAAATGAAAGGCAGAGAATCTATCTCCATCTAGATTTCCCTTTCAATCACACAATTTTATTTTGTTTTTGTCTTGATTCGACTCATCACTTCTTCGTTACAATTTACACGCGCATGCATCACTTTTCTTTCGTTTTTGTCCTTCTTAAAATGTCCTCAACGGCTCAAAATTTCCCCAAAAATCTCAAAATTCTTCTTTTGATATCTCTCTCTCTTGTATATGTGTTTATAAATTAAAGGTATGTTATGAACATCAAATATTTGAATTGAATTTTATAAATCACGTGATGCAGTTGTTGATAATTGAATTATTACTTAAATGTTGACTAACATGCTTATTTTATATTGGTGACATGTTATATGATTTGCAAATTTGGTCTACTTAACATTTGCTCATAAATTAAATAAGATTTGCATGCTTTGTGTTTTTTTTATTTTTTCAGCTGATGAGTAGTTCTCTTTTCTCTTTCATTTTAAATTTTTTGTCGAATTTTTTGTTTTAACTTCTATGTTTACTTTTTTGGGAATTTTAACGAAAAAAAACTTCTAGTACTGTTCACTTTAACGAAAAATCCATGTTTACACTGAAAAGTCAATCCTGGTACTATTCACTTTACCCTTTATTTTGTCCTTATCGTTAAATCTCAAAGTTTTCAAGTCATTTTCATTAGTTTCCCTTACTTTTTTTTTACATTTAGGGGATGTATCAATTAAGATTTTGAAGGTTTTTAAAAGAATTATAAATACCTGAAGTTCGATGGAATTCTAATGGAGTTTCATAGGCTCCATATGAATTTATTCAAAATCTTAGGGGAGAGGCCTGATTTCCTAAAACTTAAAATACACTATAAAATCTTTCTAAATTCATCAAAATTTTCAATTTTTAAAATACTTTAAAATCAATTCCTAATTGAATATCTGAATATGCACGAAATTTTATGAACTACTTCAATATTTTGGTTCAATAACCATAAACTTCCATAGATTCATTTAAAATCTTGATTAAATACCCTTGAATTTATCATCTCTTATAAAACCTTTTAAACTTGTAACTAAATATAACTCCTTAAGTCTTTCCATTCAACCATTTTCCTTTCCTTAGTATTTATGTAAATATTTGGTTACACCTTACAACAATTGCTTAAGTCATAGCTGTTGACTCTGATTCATTGCATATAAATGTATAATTATAGAATCTAACAATTGGGGAAGTAAACATTTTCCAAACAGTAATGTTGTTCATATCATGTTTTTGTACATTATTTTTATTTCATCTTAGGTGACATTTGATGTGAACAGCCACATCATTTGAATTAATCAGATTTTTTAATTTAGTTCATTATTTAATAAACTAATAATTAAGAAAAATTAGTTAATTAAATGATGATTGTAGTATTCGAGGAGTTTTTCTCCTTCATTTCTTTGGGTTTTGCAAATTTTTCAAATGATGTGGTTGTCCACATCAAATATTACTAAGTTGGTATAAAAATATGATATGAATATCATTACTCTTTTCCCTAATTTAACATGTGCACATCTGCTGCCTAAAGAAAAATGAGGAATCAAATCTGAGGAAGTAGACACAGCAACGGAAGGCAAAGAAAAATTTATTAATTAATTGTGCATCGGAATATTGCTGTATTATTTATTATAATATCTAAAAAAAATGAAACGATAAATAACTCAACAAATCCAAGTGGGTGTTGAAAGGAAGGCATCCCACCAACAACTGCGAATTTGAAGTAATCAATCAATTCAGCGTCCTCAGTACTTTAGCCACTCATTTGAGCATTTCCAAATGAGGAGTAAAATAATCTACATCAGCAATAACAGTAACAAAAAGACAGCATTAATGATTTTCAACTAAAATATCAATTTCTGTGTGGCATGATATGGATTGACAACAAAAGTGGTTGCTATCAAATTCGACAACAACTTCAAATATATTTTAAATAATTAATAAATATTTTTGAGAACTGTTATTAGCACTCAAAAAATCTCATTTTGCACTCTTAGTTTATTTTTCTTTTTAATTATAAAAAGTTTAGACCAACTCCAATGGTTGGGCTAAAAGCCAAATTTTTTAGCCCGGAAAATTTAGCTTTTAGCCCAGAAACAGCTTTTCTGCTCCAACTGTTTTGGGCTAAAATTTTAGCCCATAATTATTAAAGAATGAACTTAGACTATTTTTTTTCTTAAATTAAATTTAAAAAAAAAATATGTAAACTATCGTAAATTAATTTTATGAACATTTTAATCTAAAAATATTTAAATTCTGATAAATATTGAAAAATTACTAAATTTTCCACAAAGCAAGCCTTCAACTTTCATGTCACATCCCGCCCCCGGTGGGATCACTTCCCGGGCCCGACTCCACCGTAGCATGATATTGTCCATTTTCGGCACCAACCACGCCCTCACGGTTTTGTTTATGGGAACTTACACAAGAACTTCCCGATGGGTCACCCATCCTGGGAGTGCACTCGTGCGCGACTCGCTTAACTTCAAAGTTCCCATGGAACCCGAAGCCAGTAAGCTCCCAAAAGGCCTCGTGCTAGGTAGGGATGAGAATATACATATAAGGATCACATGACCCTCACGGTTTTGTTTCTGGGAACTTACACAAGAACTTCCCGATGGGTCACCCATCCTGGGAGTGCTCTCGTGCGCGACTCGCTTAACTTCAAAATTCCCATGGAACCCGAAGCCAGTGAGCTCCCAAAAGGCCTCGTGCCAGGTAGGGATGAGAATATACATATAAGGATCACATGATTCACTCCCCTGGGCGATGTGGAATGTCACAATCCACCCCTCTTAGGGCCCCGCCGTCCTCGTCGGCACTACGGCCAGGGTTAGGCTCTGATACCAAATTGTCACATCCCGGTCCGGGCGAGACCACTTCCCGGGCCCGACTCCACCGTAGCACGATATTGTCCTCTTTGGGACCCGACCACGCCCTCACGATTTTGTTTCTGGGAACTCACACAAGAACTTCCCGATGGATCACCCATCCTGGGAGTGCTTTCGCGCGCGACTCGCTTAACTTCGAAGTTCCCATGGAACCCGAAGCCAGTGAACTCCTAAAATGCCTCGTGCTAGGTATAGGGATAGGAATATACATATAAGGATTACATGATCCACTCCCTTGGGCGATGTGGGATGTCACAATTCACTAATCTTTCAACCTTGGGCTAACTTCAACTTTCACCAATTTGGAAATGGAAAGAAATGGTAGAAAGATAAATTGGAAGAATTGTAGGAAAAATTTGAGTTTTGTGTGAATTTTTGAACAAATACATAGGTATTTATAGAGTTTTTTGGTGAATTTTGAGTTAAATAATTTTTTTTAATTATTTTAGCTGTTGGATTTAAATTTGGGCTGTTAGATTTTTTTTTTTTTTTTTTTACCGTTAGATTTGATTATATTCGATCTCAATCGTTGAATTCAATGTATTTCAAAATGACATATTCTAAAAAAAATAAATTTGAATCTGGACCGTTGGATCAACCAACGATCCTTAAACCCCAGCCATTGGATGTCAATTATAACCGTTGGGATGATGATGTTGGCCGACAACCACCTGACTGCGGGGCCCACCCTTGTCGGGAAAGCATTGCAGGCCCAGTGTGTGGGGCGTGTACGCGTGTGGGCGGGCCAAGAGTGGCCCAAGTTTCAGCGAGTTCACTCGCATTGTGACAAACCGTTTCAAATTTTACGTTTTTATTTTATTTAAAAAGCGTGAATTTACGAAATTGCCCTAGAGGCAAGGACTTTGACTTCTGTTAACCATCGTCTAGAGAGACGTATGACTTATTCTTTTAACATATTATCGTAATACTCGTAGATGTGAACGCATAGGCGAAAGCCGTTTGCGAGTCCGGATTATAACGGTATAGTTACAGACGTTCGAAATTGGTTATTCAAGGTTTAGTGTTGATTAAATTAAATCCTCAATCAAAAATTGGTTATTTAAGGTGAAGCCCAATCAGAAAAAGGGAAGAAAAGAAAAAAAAAAAAAAATCCCAGCTTTCCCGTGGGTTTTTCCTCCTCGCGACCACCCACTTTCCAAGGCCGATTCCGGCCAACTCCGGTGGAGTTTTTCGATGCCACCACCACCATCTTGAAGCTCTCATTCCCCTCTACAAAACTCACCCAAGAACCACCTTGATTAACCATGGTATGAGGCGGTTTGAGGCCACGAAAGTTGACGAAAATCAATGGTGCTCCGGCCACCCTTCTCAATTTTCCGGCAAATCGGCAAAGCAATGGCCGATGCCACCACTTGGGCTTTGTAGCCCATCATCCCAGAAGCAAAACCCAACCAACCTTGACCCCGTTGGACCACCGTAGACGACGAATCGATGTCGGGAAGTTTTAGGCACCCGCCGGCTTCGTGGGCAAAATTGACCATCTTCCGTCCACTTTTGGACTTCATGGCAGGGACCAATCATTCAGGACGACTCGATGCGTGCGCTAGAGAATCATAGCGTGGACTCCAGGTGAGTGCATCTTTTCCTTTTTATCGTACATATTATTGAGAGTTCTATCGATACTTTTAAATTGATTAGGCATATTACTTTCATACATATTTATTGTGAATGCTTGAAGTACTATATGAACTACGAATGGCTTGATCCCTGTCTAGGGTACGTAGGCAGTCTAACGAGACGTTAGATGCAGCCATAAAATATTTGAGACAAAAGCCTTGCTTGGGAAATTGAGTAATGCGAAGGAAATTTGTAAAGGCAAGTTTTAGTTTTGTGAATTAGTTAGTTAAATTAGAGTTAATTGGGTTGTCATGAATAATTATCCCTGAAAATAAGTAGTTTGGGAGTAGGACGTTACTGATTGTACACTTCACACCATATTGTTTATAATTGAAAATGCTACGACATGGTTAAGTAGTAGATTGCATCATGATATATCTATATGTATATTACTTGCATATAATTATTGGGAATGCTTTCAAGTGCAAAGGTGAACTCAGGACACCCAGGTAAGTTCAGGTGAGTTTATGGTAATAGTTGAATCGATTGCGTTATAGCATGACTATAGTTATGAGTTAGGCAACTTCGATACTGTCGTACTGGTTGCCATGAGTTGCACTTGTTATATTGAGATGCATTGAGAGCTCATAAACCTGCACCACGGTGTTAGTGCTCCCGCCCGTGGCCAAGGCACAGTCCTTCACGTGATGTTCACCTCCCGCACCTTACGCTCACCTTGGATTCAAGGTAGGTGCACAGTTTTGTCGTACAGACCACTTTAGGTGGTTCCGACTCGTAGATGACCCGCGATTATTCGCCCAGTCTTCACGTGATCGTATCACTTGAGCGTATTTATTTACACCCAGTCCTGTCGTACATACCACTTTAGGTGGTTCCGACTCGTGTGCAGGTATACTTATTGAGCTATTGGCTAGCCAGGATTGATGAGATATGGATAAGTCATACAGGTCACTATAGGTGACTCCGACTTATATGCTAGCCATGATTGATGAGATATAGATAAGTCGTACAGGTCACTATAGGTGACTCCGACTTATATGCTAACCATGATTGATGAGATATGGATAAGTCGTACAAGTCATTTTAGGTGACTCCGACTTATATGCTAGCCAGGATCGATGAGATATGGATAAGTCGTACAGGTCACTATAGGTGACTCCGACTTATATGCTAGCCATGATTGATGAGATATGGATAAGTCGTACAGGTCACTATAGGTGACTCCGACTTATATGCTAGCCATGATTAATGAGATATGGATAAGATGTACAAGTCATTTTAGATGACTCTGACTGATATATCACTTTGTATTGATTTAGTTCATTTGGCCTACTTATTAATGTATGGTGGAGTTGATGGCAAACCGTGGTTTTGGTCATTTCTGAGTATGGTTTGGATATATGTATATATGTTGTACTGTCTTATGGAAAACGATACGGGTTTTACATTTAGGGGCATTACTTTTAGAGAGGTAGTAACTTTGGGAAGCTTGGTTTTATTGCTTACTCACACCTTCTGTTTGGTGCCCTCCAGGTTTTAACTGCTGAGTTTGTATCGACAAGAATCTGTGGCGAATCTTAGTATTGATGGATATTTTTTAGGGTATGATTCTTACCCACACTGCTGTACCTTACTTATGCTCTGACATCGCGTGTGAAATGGGTTCGCTCCCACTCGTAGCGCACTCTGGTATTTAGACACTTTTATATTCAAATTCATTCACTTTTTATACATTATCACATTTTATGGTTTCGTCACCTTCCAGGTGTCGGCCAGCACAGCTCGATTCAGGGTCCAAGTGGACTTTCTGGGTCGGGGTGTGTCACGCATGGGGGGGTATTTGGCCCAACTTTGACATTTGGCTTTTAGCCCAAAGATTTGGCTTGGGTTGGAGTGGGTTTGGGGGGGAAATAGGGGGAAATTTGGCATTTTGCCCATTGTTAGAGATGGTGTTAGAGTGCAACTGAGATTTTAGAGTGAAAATAACAATTCTCATGTTTGTTTTAATCATTTTTATTAAGAAAATGGAAAATTAGAATGCCCTACATCTTTTCTATAGTTGTCAGATTAAACATTCATTCATTTTAAAGATTTGATTAAGGTGCTTTGATCAATTGTCATCTCAATACTTTTCTATTTATTTAATTTTCATGTCATTAATTTAAATGCATTTATACAGAGGCATTGTGACATCCCACATCGTCCAGTGAAGTGAGTCTTATATGTATATTCATATCCCTACCTAGCATGAGGCCTTTTGGGAGCTCACTGGCTTCGAGTTCCATGGGAACTTTGAAGTTAAGCGAGTAGCGCGCGAGAGTATTCCCAAGATGGGTGATCCATCGGGAAGTTCTCGTATGAGTTCCCAGAAACAAAACCGTGATGGCGTGGTCGGGGCCCAAAGCGGACAATATCGTGCTACGGTGGTGGAGCGGGCCCGGGAAGTGGTACCCCCGGGCTGGGATGTGACAAATTGCCCAGGGAAGTGAGCCTTATACGTATATTCTCATCCCTACCTAGCATGAGGCCTTTATAGAGCTCATTGGCTTCGGGTTCCATGGGAACTCCGAAGTTAAGCGAGTAGCGCATGAGAGCAATCCTATGATGGGTGACCCATTGGGAAGTTCTCGTGTGAGTTCCGAGAAACAAAACCGTGAGGGTGTGCTGGGGGCCCAAAGCGGACAATATCGTGCTATGGTGGATTCGGACCAGGTAAGTGGTCCCGCCCGGGGTGGGATGTGACAATTTGGTATCAGAGCCTAACCATGGCCGTGGTGTGCCGACGAGGACGTCAGGCCCCTAAGGGGGGTGGATTGTGACATCCCAAATCGCCCAGGGAAGTGAGTCTTATATGTATATTCCCATCCCTACTTAGCATGATGTCTTTTGGGAGCTCACTGGCTTCGGGTTCTATGGGAACTCCGAAGTTAAGCGAGTAGCACGCGAGAGCAATCCCATGATGGGTGACCCGTTGGGAAGTTCTCATGTGAGGTCCCAGAAACAAAACCATAAGGGTGTGCTAGGGGCCCAAAGAGGAGAATATCATGCTATGGTGGAGTCGGACCCGGAAAGTGGTCCCGCCCGGGCTGGGATGTGACAGGCATAAGGTAGCTTAGCAACTAATTGCCTATATAGGAATTTAATTTTGTCAATCCCCTTCTACGCATTAGATGACATTTTTTTAATAAAATAAAATAAAAAATAAATTAACTAATTCCTCATTACCTTATTTTCAGTATTTTAAAAAAAAAAAAAAAAATCTCTTTCTATTAAAAATGTCTCAATAAAAAGTTTTCAATAAATATTTTTTCAAGTATAAATATATTAAAAATATACTTAAAACTTATGGTACATTTGAGAACAAAAGTATCGACTTTTGGTACGTTTAGATTTCAAATGTACCGAGAAACCAAATGTACCAAAAATTCAAATGTACCATAAAACCAAATGTACCCATTGTTATGTAACCCTTTTGGTACGTTTTGATTTCAAATGTACCAAAAAATCAGATCCACTATAAAATTAAATGTGTCCATATTATAGGTAACTAGACATAGCTATATAATCAAACAAATCTTTATTATGTATTGGTCTTCTAAATAATAAAATCTGACAATTTTATTATACATATTCTACTATATTCACAAAAAAAAAAAAAAAAAAAAAAAAAGTAAAATTATGACAAACAATAAAAAAAATGCATAGAGATGGATAATAAATGCATAAATATAGGGATAAGAGGAAAAGAAAGAAAAAAAAAACGAAATTTCCAGGAAAAGCTGTGAAAAACTAAAATTCTAAACAAAATTGAGCTTATGTGAAAAACTGAAATTAATAACCAAAATTTTAGGAAAATGTTTGATCAAATTTTCAAAAGGAGTGTTTGTTTAATCTAAAAAATTAAAAAACGAGGCGCCTATATCAAAACACCCCTTAAGAAAAACTAATGAAAAGAATTTCAAAATTTTGAATTTTCACCAAAAGTCATCTTATAATTTTAATTAAGGGGAGTTTTAACAAAAAGCTCACAGTACTGTTCACTTTAACGAAAAACCACATTTTTACACTAAAAAGTCAATCCTAGTGCTATTCCTTTTACCCTTTATTTTGTCCTTATCATTAAAACTCAAAATTTTCAAGCTCTTTTCATTAGTTTTCTTTTTATTTAATGATAAGGACAATAAAAATAAAAAAAAAATAAAAAAATAGTAGTCTTCAAGCGCGTGGAAGAAGCATTTATCCTTGGCTCTCCTTGCTCTCGTTCCGCCGTTCGTCTGTCCCATCTCCTCCCGTTGCTCTCTTGCTCCAGTTGTCCTTCAGAAGAATCAGAACAAGATAGCTGAACATGTGAAGGGGGATCATGAACCACAAATCATCGAAGCGTCCCAGTATTGTTAAATTCAAAGAAGTCAGTGAGCATAACAATCCTAGATATATAAATGAAGAAGAAAGCTTGCTGTACGATGGTGTATATAATCCATCCCTAAAGTATTAAAGCTCTGTCAATAAAAGTGGCAAGAAAGACTTTAGAGGTTCCAAATGCTTGTAGGCTTCTCGTTTGAAAGCAGCAACATGAATCTCTAATCATTTGGAAGCAGCAAAGAAGGACTTTAGAGGTCCCAATTGTGATTTTATAAACTCAAACATGAGTAATTAAAGTGTACACACAAATCATATATGTGAACTGATCTTGTTATGCTAACAAAACAAACAAGTGCTAAGAACATATGAGATTGGAATTATTTGGGTTCAGTTTCAGAAATAGTGTAGTGCTCGTGTTGAATTTTAGAAATAGTTGTAGTACTTGTGTTTAGTTTCAAAAATAATTCGTGTTTAATTTTCTGAAATAGTGTAGTACCGTTCAGTTTAAAAAAAAAAGTATATGTGATAGACGCGCAGGTACCCGCACGTCAAGTTTTTATTACTTTTTCTATTTTATTTTTATTATATTAAACTTTTGTCATTTTCATTAAAGTTTAAGCCTTTTTCATTAAATAAAGTTATTAGATGATTTTTTTCGTTAAAATTTTTCATTAAAGTTTAAGTCTTTTTCACTTAATAAAGTTATAGGATACTTTTTTAAGAAAACTAATGAAAATGACTTGAAAACTTTGAGTTTTAACGATAAAGACAAAATAAAAGGTAAAGTGAATAGTACCATGATTGACTTTTTAGTGTAAAAATGTGATTTTTCGTTAAAGTGAACTGTACCAGGAGCTTTTCGTTAAAGTTCCCTAATTTTTTTGTTAAAATAAACTTTACTCAAGTCTTTATCCTTAAAGCTCTCTTTTAATTATTATCTTTTGTTTTGAAAATACTTATCACAATTATGAAAAGTAAATTTGTAATTAATAATAGTTTAAATTTAACATATTGTCACATCCCCGTCCGGGGCGGATCACTTCCAGGGCCCGCTCCACTACCGTAGCACGATATTGTCCGCTTTGGGTTTACCATTCCCTCACGGTTTTGTTTTTGGGAACTTACGAGCAACTTCACAGTGGGTCACCCATCATGGGATTGCTCTAGCCCCCTTCTCGCTTAACTTCGGAGTTCCTACAGAACCCGAAGTGTCACATCCCGGCCCCGGGCGGGACCACTTCCCGGGGCCACTCCACCACCGTAGCACGATATTGTCCGCTTTGGGCCCCGACCACGCCCTCACGGTTTTGTTTTTGGGAACTCACGAGCAACTTCCCAGTGGGTTACCCATCATGGGATTGCTCTAGCCCCCTTCTCGCTTAACTTCGGAGTTCCTAAGGAACCCGAAGCCAGGGAGCTCCCAAAAGGCCTTGTGCTAGGTAAGGATGGGAATATACATTTAAGGATCACTCCCCTGGGCGATGTGGGATGTCACACGAAGCCAGTGAGCTCCCAAAATGCCTCGTGCTAGGTAAGGATGAGAATATACATATAAGGATCACACCCCTGGGGGATGTGGGATGTCATACATATCGTGTAGGAAACAAAATTTTAAAAAGATGAACGTGCCACATTTAGCCTTCAAATTTAAATTTTATGTTTAAAATTTGACATGTTCTTTGGAGATGAACTTAGTTGTTTGCTTCTTTTTCTCCAAATAATAAATAAATAGCATCACCCGGGAAGATCCCTCCTGCCCAAATTATATTCACCATGGAAGGCTACATTGTAGCAAAGTCCCTAATCTATACCACTAAGTTTAATCTTTTCGTTAACTTCGTCAATTTTCATATTAAGTTAAGCTTGGGGGTTAAAATAGGAATTTCATTCACAAAATAAGAATTTTTTTTAAAGAGAAAGACTTGGTTCCTGAAGAAAAACTCCCCCTTAAAGTATCTCGTGACTTATTCACAGAACTTTATGCTTATGATTGAAACTCTTTAAGAATTGACTAAATGATCTTAGTTTTAAAGGGTTTTTTGCCGAGATGATCTTTACATAATGATTTATAACATGAACAATTATGATCATAAACACAAAATTTTGTGAATACTGCCACAAAGTCAACTCATCTTTAACCTTAAGGAGCCAAGTAGTTCTCTTTTTAAAATAAATTAGTTTTGTTTTTGTGTGAAAAAGAGCACTATAGCCTTAAATTTGACGGAAAAGAAGGATTTGATGAAATGACCATTCATGCAAAGCATATTTAAGTTGGAGGATGAGAAAAACTAATATAAGAGCGACAAACACTAAATATTAAGTAAAGTTCAAAGACCTTTGCTACCACACACACCCTTAACGAGGAATATATTTTTTTTTTGTATTTATTTTCCTTTCTTCTTGAATTCAAAGTCAAAAGTTCTTGGGAACCAAAAGTAAATTCATGGAAAACCATCAACTGGGAGTCCTAGAAAAGGTCTGTCTTATTCATGCCACTTTTTCACCGCCCTTTTGCACCTGTGGGCCTGTGGCTGCTGCTTCACTTCTCCATAAATTCTACCCCTTCCAAGTGGGACTCTTTCAATCATCCCTCGGGTAAGATTCTTGTCAAAACCATTTTCTTCCTTGAGCTTTTCATTTTTCTGGGGAAAGAAAAGAAAAGAAAAGAAAATCATCTTCAGAAACTCTCTCTTTAACTTGATGTTTGCTTTCCCATGTTGCAGAGATACCCCTTTGATTGGAATCTTGGGAAAGTTGTGGTGCCTGGCGGTTCTCAATCATAGAAAGGTAGATTCTTATTTCCCTCAACTGAGACACATTTTTAAACCCTCTGAAGTAATCTTTGAGGATCTCTCTACATAATCTTCTTCTGAACCCGAGTTCGAATCTCCCTCTCCATAGTTTTGACTAGATTCAAATATCGCTCGCAGAAAAAGTAATCTCTGTGTTTCCAAGTTTTATTCATTTTTTTGGTATTTCAATTTCTGTGGATAGGTAGGCAGGGAATAATAAGCAATGGACAATAGGTATGGCCTATTAAGGCAGGGCAGTGGAGTTTGGAGGGCCTTGAGAGATGGAGACTTTGAGGAAGAAGATGTTTGGGAGGTTCTAAAAGATAGGAACAATAGTAAAGACATGGCTACTGGATCCAAAAGTTCCAATGTTTCTGTAGCAAGGCACCTCCCAACTGCTGCAAGAATGATTCCAAAACCCAGCAGCCACAATTACGCCAGTGGCAGCAGCTGCAGCAGCAGCAATACTACCAATCATGAAGCCAAAATTGTGCAGCAATCAGCACCTGTCAACATTCCTGATTGGTCCAAGTTGTACGGTCAGAAACCAAACAAGGCCTCCAAGAATGTTTCTTGGCGAAAATATGAGGGCGGTGACGATGATGATGAAGGCAGGGATGATGGCGGCAGAGATAGCAGTGATGATTATGAGGTGGTGGAGGAGGAGGAGGAGGAGGAGTATGATCCAAAGGAACCCCCTCATGAGTTTTTTGCTAGGAGGCTTGCAAGGAGTCAGATTTCTTCTTTTTCTGTTTGTGAAGGTGCAGGGAGGACCCTCAAAGGGAGGGATCTCAGCAAAGTGAGGAATGCTGTTTTATCAAAAACTGGATTTCTTGAGTCACTATGATATTTTGTAGGCCTTCTTCTCTCATCCAATGCAAATTACGAAGGTCATGTTATCATTTTCGTGTCATTGTATAGGGGTTTTTTTGTCAGATAATTTCATGTAGTTCATGTTTTATGGGAGCAAGAAATCCAATTTAAGTTTGTAGAATTGTCACGGAATTCATCTCCCCTTTCCCATGTTATAATTTTCATGTCATTGTATAGGGTTTTTTTTTTTGTCAGATAATTTCATGTAGTTCATGTTTTAGGGGAGCAAAAAATCCAATTTAAGTTTGTAGAATTGTCACGGAATTCATCTCCCCTTTCCCCATGAATTTAATTGCACATAATTCCCATTTTTCATAGGCTTTGACCATCATAATATGACGTTTACTTATTCGATATATGTATGAATAGCGTCTCGTTTGTATTCCCTCATTTATAGGCGGTTATTACTTGTGTATGAGTCATCATTGTAAGATGTCTACTCAGACTCTATTAGGAAATCTCGATTGGGCCAAAAGAAGACTATCATTGAATAACAATATAAAATTGTGGTCAAAACACCATAAGCACAGCACCAGGTAGATAAAGAAATTACATGATATTACCAATTTACGTGTGTTCTGATTGAATAAAAATTGGATCATTGAAAGAGTTTCATTAATTTACCAACAAATCATGAGATCACTATGTCAGAATTAAAATGATTATCCTGAGTATTATATCATAATGCTACTAACATTATCTTGTAAACTCTTTAGTTTCTCGTTCTCCCTTTATGAATGTGGTCAAAACTGGCTCAAATTATATAAACATTTTCGTGGTTTGGCCCCATCTCATCTTTATTTAAGTAATAAGGTTAGATTTTTCCAAAAAAAAAAAAAAAAAAGTAATAAGGTTAGGTGGGCAAAGACGTATTAGAATACTCCTTGTACACTGGCCACACTCAAAAATGATTTCTCTTACTCCATAATTGCAACTTAAAATTTTCTCTTACTCCATAATTGCATGACATCAACATCAACCCTCTATTTAGTGATAAAAAAGCTTAATTGGATTATTAGTTCCTGTGATAATAGGATAGTTGGAACATAGTTTATGTAGTAAAAAAATTACGACCCCTATGGTGAAACCTGTTATGATTTAGGTCTAAAATTAAAAGTTTTGCTAACTCTTCGTTAATTGTTGGCACGGGAACAACACATGTGAGGTTAACTTTATATTTTTAGCCTCATGTGTGAGACTTGCATGCTAACAATTAACGGAGAGTTGACGAAATTTTAATTTTGGGCCCAAATCCTAACTGACTTCACCACACAAGTTTAAACCTAATTTTTTTACTACATAAGTTATCTTTTGACTACTCTATCACCACGAATACTATTAATCTAATTAAGCCCTAAAAGAATTAATGTGCTGTCTTAGCACAGTAAATCCATTCTGTAATCTCTCCAAAGCAAGTTGCCTTCTACCCTTTTAATGCATCCAAAAATTGTTACTCTATGTCCATGGCTCCTAAAGTATATGGAGGAAGGACCTCACCACATATAAATCTGAGAATTGAAAGAGACCTGTTACCAAATTCATGGTATTAATTATTTAATTTAATCTAATTCTTTATGTTTCTTTTTGTTTTATTTCTTAAAAAATGAATAAAAATGGTGCAATCTCTGACTGGTTAAGCTAGAAAACAAGTTTCAATGAGCTTTTTTAATCTCTCTGCTCTTAACGTTAGTCTTGTTTTTTAACTGTTTAACCATCGTACCTCTTTTTGGCATTTGGCCTAAGACCAAGAGTTACATTTTGTCTCCTAAATTTAAAATCTCCACTCTTATTATATAAGCATGCCAACTGGTCACTTATTCTTAGTTTATTGGGCAATGAGTGATTGCACTTTATTGATCAAAAATATATTGCCTTCATTCTTTACAATATGGCAAATTCTGATGAGTAAATCACGATCATCTCAAGGGTAGATTAGAAATGTTATGATCAATCGTACACCCGAGCGAGAATTGATTTTGTGTGTTCATATTTGTCATTTTCCCAACACATCCTAGCGTTATTCTTTTTATTATTATAATTCAGCAATTGTGCAACACATCCTATCATTATACATTTTTTGAAACTCAACTTAAGTCTTACTTAATCATCTTAAATTCAACTCTTGTCTCACTCCCAATTTTGCAAAAATAGTTAATAAGTTTGTCAAAACGTTTAGGTAGCACAAATGAGACCCATTGTTGTTGATTTGTGTCATATAAGTGCCATATGGTTAAACAATTAGTAAAAATAAGAATTTTCATTCAAAATTTTCATTTCAAAATAAGAAAAATGAAATTCCACAACATTTTTTAGGGACACATTCAAAAGGTTCAATTAGCGCCACCAAACTTGTAACGGATTTGTTATAAGAGTTTTGATAATAAGAGGGGAAGTGAGACGAGTTGAGTTTCAGATAATTAAACAAATTTTAAGTTTCAATAAATTAAATGAGACTTGAATTGAGTTTTAAAGAATGTTTAGGTAAACCTTTTGAAACTCCTATGTTATAATTTAGAACAACAGTAATTGAGATTACTTATTTTACTTTAAATAACAGCTCTACGGATGTCTGGGAGAGGAAAATAAGAATAATCATTTTGGACTCAACCCTAAATATTTGAGAGAAATAAACAAATAACGAAATAAATAAAGCTTTACAGGTCACTTGGAGAACAATATTTATAATATTTCATAGGACATTACATAAAAACAAACTTAGCAGCCTTATATGGACTAGCAATAGGACTCTATCACATTCACATGCATGGCTCTAATGTTTAGTGCGATCTTCCCCCCTTTAATCCTCTTTAATCTATTACTTGTTGCCTGCACTTTACAGCACTGGTCTGTCGACATATTTGCTTATGTAAGGATAGGAAAATTAACTTTCTTTTCTTAGTTCAAATCTTTGCTGATAATGTATTTTCAAAAACAATCGTTCATGCACATATAAAAAAACGGAATCAGAAATTTGCTACTGTAACAGTATGATTGACATACTTTTGGAATTAAAATATTAAAATATTGACAAATGTGTGCCCTTTTACTTTTTGTAATTTATTATTGCATTCGTCAAACAACTTGACCACTTTGGTTTAAAAAGATCAAAAGAAACGTAAGAAACATTGGGGCTGTATTGCATATTCACAAAAGATTAATGAATGACTATTTCAATGTCCTTATATGTTGCGGCTTTGTCACGATAGATACACGCGTACAATGAAATTATTATACGATTCATATAAATTGATAATTATGAATCAACAGAATAAACAATCTTCGCCTTTTTATATGTATCAACATCAAGAGTTTGAAACATGAAGAAAACAAGATATTGCATCAGCCTTACTAAGCTTTTCTTCATTGGAAAAATTCTAATTTCTTGAGTGCCAAACTTCTCATTCCTTCATCATTTGTTTCCATCTCTTTTTCTTCAACTATTTAAAAATGCTTGTATCATTCTCACAAACTTCTCAACTTCTTTATTTGCTGCTCACTACAGCTACACACGCGTGTAGCACAAAAATGATCCGAACCGGCTTAGGCCGGATCCATTGACGTAACGGTTTAACCAGAACTATGGGGCTGGACCTTGTCTTGGGCTAGATGGACGGACAGGTGGGCAGATGTACTCATGAATGGAACTATGAAAGCTAACAGCATGCTTACGGTGCAAGGCAGCAGCTGCGGCAGCTTTATGGCTTGTTTACTTAGTAGCGGTGGGGTGGCCGCCTACGAGCTCAGCTCACACATGGCCCGGCACAAGGCTGGCGCGGTGGTTGGCAGGGCGGCATGCATGGGCTCAAAGACTGAGAGCGGAGGCCTCACAATTTATAAGTACATGGCATACTCTGCCTACTTTGTCACTGAGTTTTGTGTGGTTCCTTTTGTTTCCCTGTCACCTAACCTGAGGGTGAGGGTGCATATCGTAGACCACTGAAATAAGAAGGAAAAAACATGGGTAAGAAGGGTTGTGTTTGTAATGAAATGAATGGTTGTGAAATGTGACTGGTCAATCTAAACACAAAATGGATAATAATGTTAGAATAGGAATGTAAATATTGTAATTAATTCTATCGAGATTTCTTTTTATAATAAGTTTTCTGTATTAATTGTGACTAGGGTCGTAAAACTATTCACATTTCCTTCAAGTGATGAGAAGAATAATAGTGCAGCATTCATGAATTCTAAGTTGGCATCACGAGCCTAGGTTAGAAATCAAAACGACAAAAAAAAAAAAAAAAAAAAAAAAAGAAGAAAAGAAAAAAAAAAAAAAGAGAGAAAAACAACTGTTGTCGTCGCTTACCGATGCTGCCACACATGAAGAAGAAGCCATTGTTCAATTGGCTTTTTTAATTGTGAAAAGAATAAAATTGAAGCATTCATGAATTTTAAATAATCACTATCTACTAGATAATTAGCGTGTGACATACTTTGATCGATATAGTCTCGAAGATTAGATGGACCGATGCCTAACTCAAGTACGCTCCAATCTTCCATACTCGACTCCCAAGTTTGTAGTCATTCTCATCGACCTATATCTCATCACTTCAATTTGGCTAATCTTTTGCAGAGATAATCCATCCTCAACGCTTATCATATCGCAATAGCGTTGCAATTACCAAATGAGAAGAATGGAAAGGGCAAAATAGGAATGTAGAAATAGAAGGTACGTAGCTTTCTATGAACTTGTCTTTGTCTTAGAGACATGCATCCAGGATTAGGACTTATGATTTATGAATGTAAACAAAAGTTCGAGGTTCCGATTAATCATTACGACCCTAAAACGAAGGTTACAACCCTACACAAACGCACTCGCATAGTTGCAGGTACTGGCAATTCATTTGTTGGGGTCTGTTGATCTGTACAATCCATTATTTGAACCATGATGTTCTTTACACGTCCTCCACGTGTGCGTGCCACCTTCTGGTGTGTAATGGTAGTTGGGTTTTAGAACGTGAGATTATTTCGTATGCAATTAAATTTTAGTCTCATTAGTGTTATTATTTAGTAATTATTTGTTACGAGTTTAAAAAGTATGCTATTTGTTTAGACATTGTCACGTATGATGACATAAAATAATTTACAACACAGTTTTAACCCAATTCAAATTTTGTTTCCATTGCTATGTGTACTGTGCCGACCTTTTCTTATATATGTTTTCTTAAGGTTTACGCAATGTTCTTGTGATGTCAGGAAGTCCGAGGCTTAGACAATGACCAATTTAATTGACCTGAAAAGTTTACTATTGCTAGTGTGCTTTAATGAGTAGCTTCATTGAAAATTTATTTCTGTTTCGTGTTATCGACATATTAATAATATTAATCACCTACTTATTAAGAATAAACTTTTTTTTTTCTTTTCTCTATCATCACATGACATATTACGCAAGTCTTCTTCCTAATTGACTTATCACATAAACTAAGAGTAAAGATCTTTCCTACCAAAACGCTAACACAATTGAAAGAAATTTTCATAGGGTCTCAACAGGGCTCTAAAGAATAAAATCCCCTTCTCCCTTTCTCCAAGAATAAATGCAGCCATCTCGAACCCTAGCCAAGCGAGACAGAGAAAAATATTGTACTCACTCGGTTTCATATAAGTTTTTCTCGTCATTGGCAAACTTACTAATGTTCTGCTCATGCACATAGACGTAGACTCATAGACCTTCTGTATCAGGCCAAAAAATGACTCAAGACTCTGAGTCTCAAATGGAATTGGTCTGCCATATTTTGAGGCAGAAATGCTTCCGGAGATCATTGGGTAGGTAAGAAGTCGTATCAAAGTATGGAAAACCAAGCGGACAACTTGGGACATAAAATTGAATATGAAAGGTGTGTTAAGGTCAGTTACGTAATTTTGAGTCGGAAAACGCCATGGTTGTTGGGTCCTTTCTCCCACCTCCACCTTCTCTATAACTGCAATTTACAAACATAACACCCAGAAACCCACCGACAAAACCAGAACCTCCATTGTTTGAGCACTCGGAGGAGCCACTTGGGTGTTCCTGTTTTTTAAGGAACGTGGATTTCTGGATCTGAATTTTGGGTCAAACGAGTGCGTTGACTTCATTGACTTGGGATTGGTAAATGATTTAGCTTGATTGGTCGGATTTGAGAGAAGAATGTCTTGGAAGAGCAGAGAAGGAGAGGCATCGAAGAGTGCTTTTGTGTCTCGGAAATGGACCCTTTTGTTTTGCATTGGTTGCTTTTGTGCTGGGATGCTCTTCTCTGATAGGTAAATAATTTAAATTTCCACATATTTAAAGCTTCGATTATTCTTTGAAATCCCAGAGAAAATGATTGGTTTGGTGAAGTGGGTAGCTCTCTTCCCCCCTTAAATTTGCTCAAAGATTTGGGATTTGGGATTATTTTTGTAATCTGGATGTGGGGTTTGGTGGGTTTTGAATTTGATGAGTGATGATGGATTTTTGAGCGTTTTCTGGGTTTTTGTAATTAATGCATCATTGCTGTATTTTTTTAATTGTTTAGTTAGTATCTTCAAAGTGGAGATTAATGATGATGACAGACTCGTTTAAAATTTGATAGTGTTATTAACTGCTTCCTGGTTGAGTTCCCTTATCTTTTTGGCAGAATTGGTAAGTTTGTTGTGTCCCTTACAATGATGAGATTGGGATAGATCTGAATTTCATATAACAGATCCAATGCTTCAATTCAGACATCATTCTAGTAATCAGGTTTTGTCTTAATTGTTTTGTTCAAGAGATTAATCTGTTGTCCCTTCCTCCTTAAGTACTACGACATCACCTATTGCACCGCCCGCCCTCCTTCCCTAGTCCTTTTCTTTCCCTCCCTTTGCTTCTCATTGCCGGAAAACGTACTGATGGGGCGAGTCCTACATGAATTCTAAATTAGGATTGGTTTTTAACGTCGTTTATCTGCTTACTCTTCATATTCTGATTACTAAAATGTGCATACATTCCCATCAAAACATGTTATTACTTTGAACTTTACCAGAAGTGAATATGGCACGTTTATGCTAGAGTTTTTTTTTTTTTTTTTTTTTTTTTTTTTAAATTCCACGCATGTGGTATACTGATAAAAAAATAAATGAATTCTGCTAACAGAATGTGGTCAGTGCCTGAAATTGAAGACATATCGAGTACAACAAGGGTTGACGATGAAACACCGAAATTAGGTTCTGGTTGTGATCCAACAATCGTAAGTACATTTTATCTAAACAGCCGGTTCTTTACCTTTTTGTTATTTGTTTATTCATCTTTACTTTTCTTTTTGTTTAAAAGGATGTAGAAAATGAACCAAAGGATGTTTACGGGGAAGTTTCAAAGACTCATCGTGCTATACAGTAAGCCATGCTGGAGCTCATCTCATTTTGTTGAAGTTGACTCGATGTTCTGTCTGATGACTTGTAAAATTTGCAGCATGCTGGATAAAAAAATTTCAAATTTGGAGATGGAATTAGCTGCTGCAAGGGCTGCGCAGGAATCTATTCTAAGTGGTTCACCAGTTGCAGAAAATTTAAAAATTCCTGAGACAAGAAAGAAAAGAAAATATTTGATGGTTGTAGGAATAAATACTGCTTTTAGCAGTCGAAAGCGCAGGGATTCAGTCCGTTCTACTTGGATGCCTCAAGGTTTTTTTTATCTATAACCTGCTTTCTTTATATTTTCTAACTATATGTGAATGCCTCTGACATTTCCTTTCTACTTTGTCTTTACTATATAGCCGATAAAAGAAAGAAGCTTGAGGAAGAAAAGGGCATTGTAGTTCGCTTTGTAATAGGTCACAGGTGGGTATTTGAGCTCAAATTTATTGGTTTTACTTTTGATTTGGTGTTTTGAGTTTTTACTGATATGAATTTCATGAAAGTGTCAGTCTTTCAGTAGAATATCCTGGAATTTGATTCTATCCCATTGGGATCTTTATCATGGGATAAACAACAATCTACTTGGAGCACCTTTTATTAGAAACATTTTGGAAATTATTTTGATAGAGTTCAATAGTTTTTGTTCTCTGATTGTTTGGTGTCTTAGAATTGTGAATTTATTTTCCCCTCCCCTCCACCACCTGCATTATAATCCTACTCTCCATCATGTAAAGCAATAGTAATGCCAGACTACTGTCAGCTCCAATGTTTCTGTTATAGGTCTTTGTATGCATACGTACGCATTTTATTTTGACTTCTGCATTTCTTAAACAAATAAAAACCTACATTTATTCTGTCTTTCAAAGTTAATGTTGTTCACATGATTTGCCCTCAATTGTCTACGTTTTATTTTATCATACATAGTCACCTCAACGTTGAAATATTTTCCTTTTCTTAAACAAATAAAAACCTTTAACAAATAGAGCCTGATTTGTTTTTCTTTTATCGATTGCTAGTGCTACATCAGGTGGTATCCTTGATAGAGCTATTGAAGCAGAGGAGAATAGGCATGGTGACATTATGCGGCTGGTAAAGCCTTTGTCTTTTCAGCTAGTTCAGTTAATCTTTTTCATCTGGCAGAGGAACGCATATATTTGATGAAAAAGCTAATCGATTTTGTCTTCATATGAGGTATCTTCATAATGTGTTGGTCTGAGAAAAAGCTAATCGATTTTATCTTCATAAATTTGATGAAAGCAGGATCATGTTGAGGGCTACCTTGAATTGTCAGCGAAGACAAAAATATTTTTTGCCACTGCTGTTGCTTCATGGGATGCAGATTTCTATGTTAAAGTTGACGATGATGTACACGTAAATATAGGTATATAATCATCAGGCTTCTCTGTTCAAAATATGTCTTTTCAATGTTTACAAACTGGAAATGGGCTATTCTAGAACTCATCTGAAATGGCGAAATCAGTCCTGTTTAAGGAGTCACTTGTGTCCGGCATTTTTACTGGCACATTCTGATCTCCAGCTAGTGTGTAATAATTTTTGCTGTTATCATTCTCCCTTTTTTCTCTCAATCTTGATTTCATTCATCATATATAATTACAGGAACACTTGGAGCAACTTTAGCTAGGCATCGACCAAAGCCGAGGGTGTATATTGGTTGCATGAAATCTGGTCCCGTCCTTGCTCAAAAGTGAGCTGTGCACGCTTAATTTATTTCTTCCAGCTGGACATTTTTGGCAATCTCTCCCTTACCTTATTTTTTTTATTGACAGGGGAGTAAGGTATCATGAGCCCGAGTATTGGAAATTTGGTGAGGAAGGGAACAAGTATTTCCGTCATGCCACAGGCCAGCTCTATGCTATCTCAAAAGACTTGGCTACTTACATATCAATCAACCAGTATGTTTCTGTATTCTATATGGTAGAAGTCCTGCTGCTCAAATTATGTCTACCCTTTACTTATTTCTAATGTTATGCTAATCATCTAGGCATGTGCTACACAAGTATGTGAATGAGGATGTTTCTTTGGGATCGTGGTTCATTGGATTGGATGTCGAGCAGGTTGATGACCGGAGATTATGTTGTGGAACACCACCTGGTAATCTCATATCCATCTGTTTTTTCCCCCCTTTTCTTTTTAACTTGCTTGGTCTTAATGAGGTTCCAATGGCAATAGTTTTGGAGACAAAAAGTTCGGGTGCCAAACATCTGCTTTATATAGGCTGTTACATGTTCCATAGCTCCAACATTGTGTTTCTGTTACTTAAGAGTGGCAATAGATGACCAAGATATTCTTTGCTTTATATGGTCGTGTTTATTTTTGTCACCTATAGTAAACAAGTTGAATTATTTATTTTGGTTACACATTTTTAACTATGTAGCACACCGGGAACGGGCATAGTTTGGTGCTCGTGACATAAACTGGGTTACATACTATCAGGCGTAGCTGTGTATGCCCCCATGGGGAGTTATCAGTCATTTTATTGTTCATTGAAATGTCAGATTAACTTTAACTTCCAGAGCATTTAGAATTGTTTCATGGTTTGATTACTGCCTCTTAATTGCTACACTTAATGTTTAGCTGATACCAGTTGCAATACACACCTGATCATGGTGACGAGCAGCTCATCTAAGATATCATGAGATCTTAGTTTGGATCCTGAGATTGTTTGAGCATTTCTTACCATGAGAGTTCACTTATATTTATGATGTATATTCTCATATGACTTACGTCTAAGACTTCAAGGTCAGGGTTGATGATGCACGAAATAACGTGGGTGAGAGATGCCTGTGTTAATTCCTGTGGTGCTATTTCAATGTTACTCGTGTGGTTCAGTGTGTTTTGTGTGGGTTTACGCATTCATGCGTGATAACTTTTCATGTCCAGAATTACAAAGAAAACAAAATTGGAAGAAAGGTTAATGGTAGTTCAAGCCAGGAGTAAATATTATCATGACATAGCGCATAGTTACAAGTTTAATGCTGTTAATTGTTACCACAGATTGTGAGTGGAAGGCTCAGGCAGGCAACGTCTGTGTTGCTTCATTTGATTGGAGTTGCAGTGGGATTTGCAAGTCTTCGGAGAGGATCAAGGAGGTCCACAGGCGCTGTGGAGAAGGTGAGAATGCTTTGTGGAATGCAGCTTTCTAATTGACAAAAAGTTCTTCCAAACTCGGGAGGAACATGTAAATGGCGTGAGCTTGTATCATAAAAATCCACACAGAGAAATTTTTTTCAACACGACGATAGTAGCTGTCCTATTTCCTGGATTCTGCTCCATTTTAGACGAGGAGTGAGATACCCAATATCGAAACTTGAAAGAGGTGATAGATTGTCGTTAAAATCATTCTTTGATTGCTTCCGGGAACATTTGTATTGTAAGTCTTCCAATGTTAATGAAGTTCCAGAATAAGTGCCTGTTGGAATTTTTTCCATCTTTTTTTCATGTTGTAGAAGAAATGTTTACGATCTTTTTCCTTGGTGATGAAGCTTCAATGTGGCATCTCTGACCACTGACTAGTTGAGGGCCGGTTTGGTATTGCTATGATTTGAAAAAAAACTGTTTTTGCTGTGCTGTGAGAATAAGCAGCTGTGAAATAAAGTAGCAGAGTGTTTGGTAAACTTTTTTGTAAAAGTGCTTTTGAAAAGAAAAAAAAAAAAAAAAAAAAAAGCAGTATTATAGTGTTTGAGAAACTTTTATGTAAAACAGATGTGAAAAAAAACTGGTTTTTCAAAGTTGGGTTTTGCAGCTTTGTGTTTTTGGTTTTTTTTTCCACCTAAAATTGTGAAAAAAAAGTTGAAGTATGTTTACCAAACATAAAAAAGCTTCTAGCTTTTTTTTTATAGTAATTTTTTTTAGAATCACCTCAGTACCAAACTAGGCTTAGTTGATGCGCTCATATGCAATTACATTCTGTACCAAATGCAACTCACCATATTTATATCCCATCCACTCCCCAGACTGCAGTGAATTTGAGTAGGTGAACCAAGTGAATAAAGTGACGCATATTAACTTATTAAGTGACAAAACTCAACCATATTGGTCAGAGAAATTTTCCAAAAGAAAAAAAATGTAGGAGAAGTCAATAAGTTATTATTAATTGAAATTTTCATGAAATAAGTTTACTGTTTTCGTAGTGTTTTTGGCCACTAATACAAGACTATGTAACCTTGTATAAATCACTTGGAACGCTACAGTGATTGTGAACACGTTGCATATAAGTTCTTTTCACCATCACTTGGAGCATTCTTGGTGGGAAATCATGTTTTCCACTACAAAAGATAGTTAATAGAAAAAGGAAAAGAAGCAGAGAAGAGTTTAAAGATCAAACATGTCATGGTGAGATCATGTTTAGGGTGGATTTGTAGTTGTTGAAATGTCAAAAACAACGTTTTGTATCTATTTCTCTACTCACATAAACTATATACGATAAGATAGTAATACTCCATTACAAGGAAAGATGATGATCAAAATTGTTCTGCTGTCCACTTATAATTAGGGTTAACATTTTCTTGAAAAGCACAGCCAAATCTACTTTTAATCCGCCACGCCATCTGTTCTAGATATTCATCATAACGTCATGACATGATTTGCTGCGGCTGCACTGAAAAAGCAATGCCCCACTATCTTTCCTCTCTCCACTAACAAGGACACCATCCGCACCGAAAATTTGGAGCATTAGTTCCTAAAATTTGATTCAATTGGAGTTCTAGCTTTATCAAAAATAAAAAATAAAAAGTTAGTGAACGTTGGTCTTTGAAATTGTTATAACATGGAATATTAGTTGTTTTGAGTGATTATTAGAACTTCCATTTTCTATTTGAAACCTTTCAGTTTGGACGAAAGTTTTAACAACATTACTTAAAAGAATCCCTGCTTCATATTATAACAAGTTCATAAATGAATAGTCTCATATCTTTAATTCAAGAACTAAAGCTCTAATTTGTCACCCAAACATTTTATTTATTTATTTATTTAATTAATAAATAAAAAAATCATAATAACAAGACCAATAAATCCACATTGATGATTTTTCCAAAACAAAGGGAAAGTAAAGTAATGGTACATTAGTCATATCTAACTTCTTCCTTAAATGTTTTGTTTTTATTACCACATTACCATTTTAGTCTTAGTCTCACCAACATCTTCATCTCACTCTCCCACACACTCGTATAATATAAGACCAGCCAAGCCTGCCAGGGGTTTCATGTTGCTGCTGCTCTTGCATTACCTGCAAACATGTTGCTGAAGCTCATAGACTCCTCCCTCAGGATCTCTGTAATTCCTCTCAGTATTGCAACCATTTGGCTCACTGTCACCAACCACCAAGACAACCCCAGCTATGGCAACCTAAAATTCTCCAATTTCACAGGCCTCAAGTAACAACTCCATTCATTTACTTGGATAATTACTGTTTCTGTTTTTTGATACAAGCGATACTGAAATCCGGGGATTCAAACTTAGGACTTCGGGTGCATGAGTGAATGTTCTTAAACAACTAAGCTGGAAGCTCGTTGCGTTGATGTTTATATTTTTAAGTTATTGATTGACGTTTGAAGTGTCTTTGTTTCTGCAGGTACATCGTTTTCATCAGTACCATTTCTGGTGTGTATGCTTTTCTTGCAGCTTTGTCCTCATGGATCAGATGCTTTGCGACTAAAGCTTGGCTTTTCTTTGTCTCTGACCAGGTTCATTTTCTTTTTTCCTTTTGGCCCCATTCAATTTCTTTTCTTTTTCATTTGGCTTTTAGACAAAAAATAGGAGGTGTGTTTGACAATTGACAAACATGCATAGATAAAACCGGTTGCAAACGTTCAAGGAAAATAGAACTGGATAGACACTAAACAAACAAGTAACCCTAGTTTAGTGCCTTTTGTTGTCTGTTTAAAAGTTTTTATTTGTGCTCATTTCTCTTGAAAGTTTTGGGAAAAGAAAAATAGATACACACACAATAGAGTTCTTTAAAGATAAATTTGTGCTTGTTTCTTTTTGTTGTCTTGCTTTGTGTTGAAGGCATAATCATAATGTTTTAGCCCACTAATTAAGCACAATATTGGTTCTATATTTGATAAATGTATAATCTTTAGTTTTATTTTGAAATGCTAATAACAAGCTCACACGTCTCAAATTTAACCAAAAATGTCTCATCGATCATTTTGTGTAATATATTTCTTTCTTGTTTCAAATTTTGGGTGCAGATTGTAGCTTATCTAATGGTCACATCTGGGGCAGCGGTGATGGAGATAGTGTCTTTAGCTTACAAAGGGGACAGGACAGTCTCTTGGAGTGAAGCCTGCACTTCCTATGGGAAATTCTGCAGCAGAATGAAGGTGGCATTGGTTCTCCATGCCCTGGCTCTTTGCTGCTTTCTTGTATTGGCTGTGATCTCAGCTTATAGAGTGTTTAGCATGTTTGAGCCGCCTTCTATTTCTGAGAAGGAGGTGGAAGAAGAGAGGATTTAGATTCGAATCATTAGATGGGTTTTCTTTAAGTGATTTTTGTTAATTAATTTAGAGGTCTCTTGTGGTATACATATGTGACAACACGTTCTTAATTTTAAGTTTTATAAAATTTAAAATAGTGATTTTACGAAAATGCCCTTAGAGGTGAGGTTGTTTGACTTTCGTTGACCGTTCGAAGTCACAATTAATGTTTCCGAATAGATCTTGAAGCTACGAATGCATAGGCGAAAGCTGTTTGCGAGTTCGAATTATAATGGTATAGTTACGGACGTTTGAAATTATTTACTCAAATTTTAGTTTATAAACTAATTAAACTCCCACCATGTGGGAATTGTAACCAATCAAATTAAATAGAGGGGGAGAGAGAGAGCCAATCAGGTGAAGAGAGAGTGTAGCCCTTTTCTTCCCATCTACCCATTCGCGTGACCTCCCATTTTCCGTTGCCAATTCCAGCCAACTCCGGTGGAATTTTTCGACGCCGCCACCACCACCCTCTTGAAGCTCTCACTCCCCTCTACAAAACTCAACCAACAACCACCTTGATTAACCAATGGTGCTCCGGCTACCCTTTTCATTTTTTCGGTGAATTGGCAAAGCGATGGCCTACACCACCAATTGGATTTTGTAGTCCATCATCTCAGGAGTAAATCCCGACCAACCTTGACCCCGTTGGACCACCGTAGGCAACGAATCGACGCTAGGAAGCTTTGGGCACCCACCGGCTTTATTGGCGAAATTGATCATCTTCCGTCCACTTTTGGATTTCGTGGCAGGTATAAAACTTGTTCCTCTGGTTGAGCTCTATCTTCCTGTAAATTTTGGCAGAATTTGGAGTTAGTCGAAAAAGTGGGTTTCCAATCACCGGAAACCGGCGCGTGGGTCAAGACCTGACCTGCCCATCGTAGGTTAATTTGGATAGCCTCATTCCATATTTGACACCTGATTGACAAAATTTCATTGTTTGAGTATAATTTCGTTAAGGCCTGCCACTCAAATATTATAACAATCGACAATCTGACCATTGGATCATCACTAAACTTTACTATACTATAGTACGTAATATTTAAGGATCATAGGAACTTATGGATCAGGAATCCGAAGTACGAAGCTTCCTGAATTGGATTTGTAAGTTCGTAAAATAAAACGTGGACTGCCATTTGAATTGTGTTTGGCTGAGATCCGACCATTGGATCGTTTCGAAACTTTAGGATGTTGTTCTAGGAGTTTATTGAAACTCTTGGGAAGTTATGGATTAGAAATCCGAGGTGTGGACCTTTTGAATCGAGTTACGTAAGATTGTGGACCCTACCGTAGACCTTTGACTAACGGTTGACTTTTGGTCAATAGGTTTCAAATCATTCTAGAAGGTCCTTGGGGATGTGTTTTATGTAAGTTGCGTGTTCTATCGGTAAGAATTTTGAGACATGATTTGATAATTGTTCTAAGCGCCGATCGTTCATGACGTCTCGATATTTGTGCTAGGGAGTTATAGCGCGGACCTCAGGTGAGTGGGTATTTTCCTTCTTATATATGTGTGTGTGTGTGTGTGTGTGTGTGTGTGTGTGTGTGTGTGTGTGTGTGTGTGTGCATGATTGATAGTTTTCACAAATGCTTTTGAATTGATTCATGCACTTCAGGCCATGATTAAATTATGTTATGAGAAATGTTGCACTATTGTGAAATACCAAGATGATCCTAAGGGATGCGCAGGTAAGTTCAATAAGTTTATTATGTTGATTGGAATTATTTCATCATTATGGCATACTCATATTCATATAGTTCGCTCATTATTGCTGCACCGGTGTTAGTGCTCGCCCCAGACCAAGGCCAATCCTTCACGTGATGTTCACCTCGCACTCCATGCTCACCTTGGATCCAAGTAGGTGCTAGTCCTATCGTACATGTCACATTAGGCGACTTCGACTAGTAGGTGACACGCATAGCGCTAGTCTTCACATGATCGTAGAACTAGAGCGTATATTATTACACTTAGTCCTGTCGTACAGGTCACATTAGGTGACTCTGACTGCGTGCTAATATAGATTGTTGAGCACATGATTTTATTCATATTGCCGTTGAGATATTTTATTGTGGCATATTTTTGGATTTATTGTCGGCATGCATTTGATTTCATACTTATATTTAGTATGATTTTTGGGAAACTATACTTGTTTTACGACGAGGGGTTACAATGTTTTCAGAAAGGTTTTTATAAAACTTTATTTTTAGGCCCACTCACCCTTATTTTTCGCCTCTCCAGGTTTTAGCAGCTGAACTATCTTATCAACAAGGATTCTTGGCAAATCTCAGTACCTTTAAGGTATAATCCTTATTCTATCTTACTATACTTTACTTATACTCTGACATCACGTGTGAAATGTGTTCATTCCTACTCACAGTGCACTCTTGTATTTAGGCACTTTTAGTTTTAAATTTATTCACATTTTCCACATTACTACACTTTATGGCTTCGTCACCTTCCAGGTGTCGGCCAGCACAACTCGATTCAAAGTCCTAGTGGACATTCCGGGTCGATGTGTCACATATGATTCGACTTTTAATTAAACATGTATTTGATAATTGGATTGTGAAAAACACACTTGGAGGTTATATGCTTGGTGAAATGCTAATTGTTGTATGTTCAATCCAAGCTATTTCTCGGGAAAATTTTATTCAACTTGGTGATCACTTAGTTGTTGTTATGAATCAAACAAGTTGATGATTAATCATGAGGGTATTATTGGTTACAATAACTATAGATTTGTTCGATATATATAGATGACTAATTGGTCTCCAAGTTATATCAATTTTTATAGACATGATCTTTATATGAAGATAAAGAGAATGAATAACTTATATTATGAAGTTTGTACGATGAAATAATGTCACATCGTCATGTCAGGATGAATGATTCTTTACATGTAAGGAACCAAGTATTTTTGTTAAGGTATGTTTGGTGAGGGATTTCCAAGTCCCAAAAGACTAAGGCCAACTTCGTAAAGAATAGACCATAAAAAA
Organism: Pyrus communis; assembly: GCF_963583255.1. Taxonomy (NCBI): domain Eukaryota; kingdom Viridiplantae; phylum Streptophyta; class Magnoliopsida; order Rosales; family Rosaceae; genus Pyrus; species Pyrus communis. The sequence continues at coordinate 18,173,166 of NC_084816.1, read as the reverse complement.
ATTAGCAACAGAGGATTAGAAATGCTCTTCACGAGTATTACAAAGACATGTGAGATAGATTAATAAATAACACCTTCCAGGTAGGAATTTGCAAATCCCTCTCAATTACCTTTGTAATACTCATAAAAGACATTTCTAATCCTCTTTATCTAACATTTTAGTCCATTCCTTATTAATTTGGTCTCAATTCCTTAATATAGTGTTTGGATGAGGAAATTTAGAATTACTAAGGAAGGGATAAAGTTTTTTTTTTCTTTTTCTTCTTTTGTTTTTTGGGTTGCAGCCTTACAGCAAGGGGTTTTTTTTTTTTGGGGGGGGGGGGGGGGGGGGGGGGGGGGGGGGAGGAGGTTGGGAAGGGATGAGGGGTTTTTTTTTTTTTTTTTTTTTTTTTTTTCCCTTCATTTGTGTTCTAGGTTGGAGTTTCGCAGGGGGAGGGATGGAGGGAGGGAGGGAGGGAAAGAGTTGTTTCGCTTTTTATTTTTATTTTTATTTTTATTTTTTATAACTTATTATTATTATTTTAATATTTAAAAAATATTAAATAATTTTTTTTTTTTAGTTTTTAATAGTATTTTATTTATTTTTTTTAATAGAAAGTGGGTCCTGAATCATGCCACGTCAGTAGTTAACTGAGAAATTCACGCCAAGCAAACGGAAGGTATAACATTGACACAAATTCGTAAGATGAGGTATGATATTGTCAATTTTAAAAGATGAGGTATGAAAGTGTTAGGACACCAATAGTTGAGGTAGTTTTTTGTACTTTACCCAAAAAAGTATATATTTTCCATAATTTGTGATTTTTCTTGTTTGGTTAACCTAAAAAAAACAATGAAATTTGAATATAGAATTTAATATGTGTATAAGACTCATTAACATATAAATGAAAGATAACAGTTATGAAATGTATTAGTAGTGGAGGTGGCAACGACGATAATGATGGTGGGTTGTGGCAGCGGTGGTGATGGATGTGGCAGCGGCAAGGACCATAAAGGCATGTGGTGGTGACGGCATCCGTGATGGTGATGATGACACTTGTGCCACTCATGGTTGATTTTTTTTTTTTTTTAATTATTAGAAACTCTCACTTGTAGAAATTTAGAAATAACACATATTAAATGTTATGTGAACTTGTGAATTAGAGGTTCTAAATTAAAAAAAAAAAATCATGCATAAATGTTAAATTCTATATTTATAAATCTAAACAAAAGAATTGATGTATGTCAATCTATAATAAGTTTATTTTTCGCTTCTTGTTTTAAAGTAGGTCGGATCTCATGTGTCCAGGTTAAAATAAGGGGTGTGCTATCCACACATCCCATTTTACTTCTCACACACCTCTTGATAATTTATGTCTGTTGATCTTCTTCAATTTATCTGATCCGATAGCTGAAAATTAAAAAGGTATGTAAAATGTAAAATGGGGTGTGTGAATATCACACCCCTAAAATAAAAGTTTAAGCCCATGTTTCCAACAGAAATCACCTTTATTTTTATTTATTTTTATTTTTATTTTTTTATTTTTTTTAAAGAAGAAAAAAGTGAAGGGCTTCTAAAAATGTAAAGCACTAAGCGCACTACTGCCTAGTGCCCATCTCACCTACCACACGTCCATACCCGCTTTTGAAACAAAATGAAGGTGGCATTGGTTCTCCATGCCCTGGCTCTTTGCTGCTTTCTTGTATTGGCTGTGATCTCAGCTTATAGGGTGTTTAGCATGTTTGAGCCACCTTCTGTTTCTGATAAGGAGGTGGAAGAAGAGAGGACTTAGATTCGAGTCATCAGATGGGTTTTCTTTGTGTTTTTGTTAATTGATTTAGATGTCTCTTGTGGTATACATATGATTCGGCTTTTAATTAAACACATATTTGGTCATTGGATTGTGAAAAACACATTTGGAGGTTATATGTTTGGTGAAATGCTAATTGTTGTATGTTCAATCCAAGCTATTTCTCGGGAAAATTTTATTCGACTTGGTGATCATTCAGTGTAGTTAAGAATCAATCAAGTTGATGCTTAATCATGAGGATATTATCGGTTACAATAACTGTAGATTTGTTCAATATATATGGATGACTAATTGGTCTCCGAGTTATATCAATTTTTATAAACATGATCTTTATTTGAAGATAAAGAGAATGAATGACTTCTATAATGAAGTTTGTACGATGAAATGATGTCTTGCCGTCATGTCAGTAGGAATGACTCTTTACATGTAAGGAATCAAGTATTTTTGTTAAGGACCTTAAGGTATGTTTGGTGAGGGATTTCCAAGTCCCAAAAGACTAAGGCCAACTTCGTAAGGAATAGACCATAAAAAATTATATAGAGAGGATTGGAAATGCCCTTCACGAGTATTACAAAAGCATGTGAGATAGATTAATATATGACACTTAAATAGGAATTTGCAAATCCCTCTCAAATACCTTTGTAACACTCATAAAAGACATTTCTAATCCTCTTTATCTAACATTTTAGTTTGTTCCTTATTAATTTGGTCTCAATTCCTTAATATAGTGTTTGGATGAGGAAATTTAGAATTATTAAGGAATTCCAAAGTGACGGAAATAAAAAAAAATAATTTATTTTCCATAATTTGTGATTTTTCTTGTTTGATTAACCTAAAAGAACAATGAAATTTGAATACAATATTTAATGTGTGTATAAGACTCATTAACATATAAATGAAAGATAACAGTTAGGAAATGCATATAGTAGTGGAGGTGGTGACGACGATAATGTTGGTGGGTGGTGGCAGCGGCGATGATGGCTGTGGCAGTGATAGGGGCCATAAGGGCATGTGGTGGTGACAGGATCTGCGATAGTGATGATTACTCTTGTGGCCACTCATGATTGAGGTTTTTTTATGTATTTTTTATTTTGAAATTCTCACTCATAGAAATTTAGAAATAACATTTACTAAATGTTATGCAAACTTATGAATTAGTGGTCCTAATTTCTAAAAAAAAAATTCCATGCAGAAATGTTAAATTCTATACTTATAAATCCAAAAGAAAGAATTGATGTATGTCAATCTATAATAAGTATATTTTCTGTTCTTGTTGTAAAGTAGGTCGGATCTCATATGTCCAGCTTAAAATAAAAGTTTAAGCTTATGCTTTTAATAGAGATCATCTTTTTTTTAAAAAAAAAAAAAAGTGAAGGCTTTTAAAAATGTAAAGCACTTAAGCGCACTAGCGCCCAGTGCCCATCTCACCGACCACATCCAAACAAAAGCGCTTTTGTCCAAGAACTTGATGGAAAGGAACAGAAGGTCTTATGGAGCAAGTTAATTCCAATCCGTAATTTCGGTCAAACGAAACTTGGGCCACCACGGTGTAGCCCAGTTCAAATAGAACTCAACCATTTTGATCCTGGGCCGCAGGGCGATGTCGGTAAGGGTGGTTGTGGAGTCACGCTCTGGTTCTTTGAGTATTATCATCTCACTTTCCCAATTCACAAAGCTTCTCTCTCCTCCCCACTTTCTCTCTCTCTCTCCTCTTCCTTCTCTCCTTCCCAAATTTTGTTCCTTTCTCATTCAGATCTTCTGGTAAGAAGCTTATTTTAAAGAAAGGGGCTTTTGTTGTGATTTTTATTATTACCCTCGTTTTGGATCTGAAACCCTAATTTGGTTCTGTTTTTTTTTTTTTTTTTTTTTTTGTGGTTGACCGGAACTCAAGAAGTGCTACAGAAACAGTCAAACCTAATCCTCCATGGCCAAAAGCTCCTTCAAGCTCGAACACCCGCTCGGTTCTCTCTCTCTTTCTCTCTCCCCACACACACACACAAACAAGTACTGATGTTATGTGCAGTGATGTGATTGTGATTGAGCTTGATTGAGTGACCCTGAATTTTGTTGATCGATATGTATCTTGCAATTTCCCCAAGAGGAACCATTAATTGAAAATTTGTGTTCTTTATTCAATTAGGTTAAAAAAAAAACTCTTTGATTTGGGGTTTATGTGAAATTTAGTTATTTTCCCCAATTCTTGGTCTTTCCTGTGTATAATCATGAGTTATATGATCTGGGTTACTGGTGTTTTAAGATTTAGTTGAGATGGTACGAATATTACCTTTGGTTATGTGATTAAATTGCCGTAGGCCTTTCTATTTTGAATGTGAATCTGTAAATTATACGTGTGTGACGTTCCTTTGTCATAAATTTATTCAATTAGTTGTAGGGTGAGTATGCATGAAAAGTGAGAATTTTGAGCAGGTGAAAACGAATGGTCATTGGAGTCTGGGAACGAAAATGTAAGCGTATGAAGTAACAAACCACGCAGAGTGTCGCTTGCTTAGCTATTTATCTTTGGATGCGTAGGAATGGTCATGGAACGACAGCATCAAACTGTCTAGTTCTGCAAGTTATTCATTTGTTTCTTACGTTTTCATTTTATCTTCATTTTGGTACCAGAAAGGCGGCAGGCAGAAGCTGCTCGGATTAGGGAGAAGTATCCTGACAGAATTCCGGTATGAATATTGAGTATCATTTCTAGTCCATCAAGAACCAGTTTTATCAATGCTGAAGGCAGTTAAAGCTAAGGCCTTGTAGAGCCTAAACTCAATGTGATTGTCAAATTTAACTTCTTTCTCGAAAATTATCAAATTTAACTTCTGAAGATATTAATTAATACAAAAATCAGATCCAATTCCAAAAAGCTATTTTTAGCCTTGAACGTTACCAAAATAGCACATGCTTTTGTGTTTGAGTTGTGCCTCTCTCAAGGAGCTTCATCAAGGGTCATAAGTTCTCCATGTAAAACTCATTTAGCTCTGGACTTGAACTGCTGTGCCTTGTAAATAATCACACTCTTAAGATCCTTTTTCCTGTGATTTATGTCGTATGTGGTTCTTATTTAATTATGTAACATTTGTATTCTTCTTTAATTGTGTGTGTGTGTAGGTTATTGTGGAGAAGGCTGAAAGAAGTGACATACCAGACATTGACAAGAAAAAGTCAGTCTCTGTTTATATTTCATAGTCTCTCTATACTTTGTCTGTTCTTGATTGTGTTTTTTCCTTACGTCATAAGAATACATGTCTGTGCAATTGTATGTGCAATTGTATGTGTGGACATACTTTTGTAAATTCATTACGTCATAAGAATACACGTCTGTGCAATTGTATGTGTTGAGCATATGTATTTACAGTTGGATTATCTTCAGTAACTGATGTGACCAAACTGAGAAGTTATAATCTTTATATTATTTTGTGTGGCTGCTGAGATTTTCTTTCATTCTGTGTGAGATTCCTGTAGACCACCAGCAATTGCCCTCACAGATTCTCGCCTGATAGCTTGATAATATTTTTTTCCCGAGTTATACCGTACGGTTAAAGTAGTTAATGGGAAAATGAGTTAAAATTATAATGCTAGCAATACGATTAAGAAGAACTACACTTGATGGAAGCTGAAATATTGTTAACTTGATTTGTATTCTTTCACTATCTGTAAAACATTCTTTGTAATTTTTGTCATCTCATTGAATTGGTTATTTGTAATGGTCAAATGATGGAAACAGGTATCTGGTTCCTGCTGATTTGACTGTTGGGCAGTTTGTTTATGTGGTCCGGAAGAGGATTAAGCTCAGTGCCGAGAAGGCCATATTTATATTTGTGAAGAACATTTTGCCACCCACTGGTGAGAATAATACTCCAAAAATGTTTTATGTATACTGTAAATAACATGTCGGTCCCTATACCTGAACGCATATTTGGGTTTGTGGTATTACAGCTGCTATGATGTCTGCTATCTACGAGGAAAACAAAGACGAAGATGGTTTCCTCTACATGACCTACAGCGGTGAAAACACATTCGGTTAATTCTGATGCTGTCAATTCTGCATTATGTAAATAAGACTTTTAAGAAGCATGAAAGGTATATATTCTTCTTGGATTTCAAATTCGGCTACTGCATACTGCGGCTCAAAGTAGCCCCAAATTTGTGGTTGCTTTTCGTATGATAACTATTAACTGTTGTTGAGTCTATGACTTTATTCTGGAAAATGTTATATGGTTAATCCTTCAATGAATTCAGCTAGTAAATTATCATCGTTTCAATTGTGTTTGATGATATGATTGACTTTTCTATTGAATTTTGTTTTGGATGCCGAAGGAAGCGATGGCACGAGTTGTTTTTCGTTCCGCCTATTTTGTGTTCAAAATTCTGTTGTAATGTTCATTGCTGAAACCCAGGGCTTTAGTTATTGTGTTGGATGCCGACGGTTTAGAGAATTGAACACAGTTGTTGAATTCTTTGAACCATCTGAGTTACAAGCCAGTTACTGATAGATGTTCAATATGTTCTTTTAAGTGCTTGAAAATATTAAACATGCCGTAACGGCTGATTCTTCGAAGCGCAGCAATAACAAAGTTGAACTCGGAACTTGGAAGGCATCAGACCTTGCAAGCTGCCATGGCTCATTCTACCGCTATGTTTGCCATGTCTCAGCCTATTTCATTATAATTTTTATTTTGTGGAGTTGAGCTTTTTTTTGGCCACCTCGGACTCCTTTAAGTTGTCGTTATTCTGTACTAGTTTTTTCTTTTAATGAAATTTACTTTGATCGACAGAAAAATACTCTTAAAATTGTAAAAGACAAATCATTAGAATACGATACGATTCCTTCAGAAGAGTTGATCAATGGGGTGGTTGAATTTTGTGAAGCTTGGGGATATTAGCAATTGGGTGGTTGGAAGATGTGGGGGCAAACGTTCCTGCAGGGTGGGCATTGGGTCATGACTCATAACTCTCATTTATGACAACAGCTTATACGGTATATGAGGATATATAGTCACGATAGCTTTCTCGCGCTAATAAAATTAAACTATGTTTGAGTTTTATCAATATATCTTTATTTTATTAGTACGAAATGTCACGTAATAATTTACTCGTAATATATAAGTTGTTTTAATTTAAACGAAAAACTTAACAGACTTGCCAGGTGAGAAGAATAACAAGTCTTAAAGACTAGGGTGACACAGACAAATTAAAAGTCTCGCAGACAATTCAAACGTGATAAATACATGAGAGAAGAGACATTGCGAGAGGAGCATGAGAAACATGTTGAGAATGAATACTTTACATATGGTGTATTTTTAAACGCCACATATGGACAACATAAATTAGGTGACGTGAAATTGAGGTTCTACCATAAAAATCAATTGGCAATATGAGCCCATTCATATTGAAATCTCTTGGTTCAAACCCTTTGCTATTGGGTGGTAGATCTCTCTTCTTTACATTTATTACGACTCTTTCTTCACGAGTATTTTAATTGGAATAGTCTTATTGCTCCAAGAGTAACCCAATTTACTTATAAGTTCATGTAGAATTCCTCCTCTACATAACTTTAGCCAATAAGCTAACAATGTGTGGAGGTGCTCCCTGTGAGAGACCTTCCCTCTGGTTGAGGGTGATTCTCACTGTTCTATGTGAGTGGTTCCCAATCGAGTCCCTTTCTATTGCTGTCGATCCTAGCTACAGCTAGGATCCATGGGTTTTCTTTTGTTTTTTTCTTCCTCTCTTTCTCTTCTTCCATCCGCTGTTTTCTTCCTTGGGTTTTTTGGCTGATCTGCCTTCCTTTCTCCCCTCTACTGTCTCTCATCCATCTTCATCCAATTTCCGAGCTTCAGTCACCTTTGACCACGATTTGTTGCGGTGTTTTGAGTGGGTGTGTATCGATCTGGTGTTTCCACTGGGTTGGGTGTTCCTTGCACCGTCACCCTTTCTTTGTTGTCTGCCTTTGTTGGCAGTGTTGCTCGTGGACTCCCACGAGCTTCTTTCAGTTGGCTATAGGTTCTTGGTGGTCTGTGGCTATGTTCAGAGTGAAGCTTAGATTTGGTTGCAGGTATAGATGAGGCGTGGTTTATTTTGGGGCAAGATTTTGGATGGATCGACACGCACAGCTGCTTTTTTGGTGGTTGCAGTGGCGGTGGTGGTGGATGATGCAGCGGAAGCGAAAGTTTCTGGGTTTTCTTTTGTTTTGGTCTGAACTTTTGGTTGGGCTGCTGTTCTTTGTTTACGTGTTTCATTTTTGGGCCTTTGTGTTGTATATTTTGGCCCTTTATGCTGTAATGTTTGTGGTTGAATATATGTTGCCTTTGTTCCCAAAAAAATAAAATAAAAAAATAAAATAAAAAATAAAAAAAAATCCCTCCTCTCATCATTATGATATTCATTATCAACACTCTACCATTCCGGTTATGCAGTTAAGAGAAAAAGGACAAAGTCGATCGGTGATATTTTAATATAAATAAACATTAGCAAAAACCAAGAGAGCGAATATATAAAGAGTTCATTTTCTGCATACTAGAAACACAATACAGAAAATTTAGATTGTTTAATACATGTGCTATCATATGAAATATATAAATACATATGACGTAAAAATCACGTCTTGAGAGTTTAGAACAAAGTTCTAAACGGCGCTAGGCACTAATCGGGCTGCGGGCTGGGGCCTAGCGCCTAGCGCCTAGGCGGCTAGGTGGGGCCTAGCGCCTAGGCGGCTAGGTGGGGCCTAGGTAAACTAAGCGGATTTAAGTAAATCTATTATATTTTGTGTAAATAAGTGTCTCTTTATACTTAAAATATACATAATTACATCATAAACTACAAAATAGAATGACATATATATATTATGAAGTATTGGAACATAGTGAAAACATGGGGAACAAACATATAATGTCTGTTCATTTAAGTATTCAACAAGTCTTTTACAATTTATTGAAAAAAATAAAATGCAAAATGAAAGTTATCTATTTTCTGTCTAAGTGAGTCGCAACCTAGAATGGTCTGGGAGGTCTAGGCGGGTTGCTTAGGTGGTCTAGGTGGGCTCCTCAGCAGGCTAAGTGCCCTTTCTTTATTTTCAAACGTCAGACATAAATCGGGATGGTGGCCAGCCGCCTAGAGCCGAGGCAGCGCTATGCGGGGATTTTTAGAACAGTGGTTTAGAATAAAACATACTCAAAACTCATTACAGACACTCAAAACCAATTAGTAATAGGTGAGTCACTTAATACAATGGTGTTATATAATTATATATATATATATATAATTTTTTTTTTTTTGAGAGATTTTAAACTTGAATATCATGAATAGCGAGTTCAGTACCAATTTATTTTTCTAATTATGGTTGTAATAAATAATATAATAATAATAATAATAATAATAATAATAATAATAATAATAACAATGTGCAAGACACCCAATACTTGAGAGTTTGAAAGGAGATGAGACCAACACGTCTGTGGAAAACAATTTGTTGGAATTTTGAGGATGGCAATCAACCGTGTGCCGTGTGGTGTGTTGCTAAAATTAGATGAAGAGCCATCCAACATTGACCTAATTATTTATTTATTATTTTTCATACCTAATTATATTAATTAGGACATGTAATATGTGCACAGAGGGACCAAGACTATAATCTATTCATGTATATAAGTCCGTCTGTATTCATTCAGAAAATAAAGAGAGAACTTTATCAGTCTGTGTTGTTTAAATTTTAGCAGTCTTATCTGTATATTCAATGACTCTGCATTTTCTCCCAAACATCTTCAGCTGCTTTTCAGAAGCCTCTCACCGAAACAAACGTTACGTATGCAATGGCGATGTTTGTGTTCTCAGAAACAATAGATCGATGAAGAACAAGCGAAAACCGAGCATGAGGATTTCGTTCGCCCGCCTTTCTTTCAGAAGGTTAAAAGTTTATAGGCACAACAACTCAAGCTAATGAGCATGGAATTGTGTTTACGTACCGTACAAGTACGGAGAGCCTCTAATGGCAAAAGGATTAATTTGTATATCCAGGAAAACTTCTTGTCTCGTTTGTTTGAACCAGAAGAATCAGCTCAAGTACTTAACTGTTAAGTACTTTTATTTAGTTTCTAAGGATCTATGTCATCATTTTTTCCCCCAACTGTATGAATCATTATATTTATTTTTTCCGTTTTTCCTATTGTCGGCTTCTCGTTAGAGCTCCTCGAGCAACGCTCGAACTCCTTCCGGTGATTAAAATTCTAAAATATAATAACTTGGTTAATTTTTAAATTTCTTGTATAATTTATCATTCCATGCTCCAGCAATTCTGCATGTATTATCCATTTATTTCTGCCGTGAAATCGCACATGGCGGCGGGTTTGGTTTTGCAGATTCAAGGTCAGGCAGTAGGAAATGAAAAGTCAGAATGATATCATGTGAATGTGTATGAACATCCCCCGACTTCTCATGCTGCACAATTCTCAGCATGTTTCAATGCTATTTATGAATGTCATGACTGTTTTAACTGTTAGATTTAATTTCCACAATTATTAATTTTTTAATTTGATGCTCAACTATATGAATTTTTGGTACGTTTGAATGTTATGTACCATTAAACAAAAATTGGTTTATTTAAAATACATTTTTCATAAAATAAAAAAAATAAAAAAAAGTGATCAAGTTTTATACGTAAACACTGTTTTAAAAAACGCACCCCGAGGTACGCCTAGTCAACTTTGGAGGTGGGGTGGGAGTAAAATCGCAACTGCCCAGTTGTAGGAGTAGGCGAAAACTTACCTAAACATGGTCGAGGCACGCCTTAGGGCATCTTGAGGTGCCCAAAATCCTTGCCTGAAATTTGCTGGCACCCCTTGAAATCAAAGGCTGGGCCTCTAAGGCTCTGCCCTCTGGTCTTTTTTTTTTTTTTTTTTTTTCCTGCTGCAGTGATTGTCATCTGATTTTCTTTCTGTTGTAGTGGCTGCGTCTTCATGAAGAAGACAGCTGCAAAGAAGAAAAAGAAAGTTTTTTTTAAGACTCGACCCAAAACGACATTGTATAGATCAACCTTTTTTTTTTTTTTTTTAATACTAGTATATGCCCACACACGAAATGTGTAAAATGTTTTCTTTTTGTCTTTAAAATTGAAAGAGAGAGGGAAAGAGTGAGAGAAAATGTGAGCGGAGGGAGGGAGAATGGTTTAGATTTTTTATTTATTTTTAAATTAAAGATCTTAAAATCAAATTCCCAATCCCCAATACCATATTTCAATTTAACCACAATCTCATACTTCTATTTGTTTCAAAATTCTCCACACCCCCACAATTTGTTTCAAAATTCAAGTAAGTTTTTTAGTATTCTAATATCAATTTGGTCTTGATTGCTTGTTTGATTGTTGATTAATTTGTTCTATAAAGTATTATATTATACATACAATTACATGTATAATATATATTAAAAAATCTAGATTCCGTAAGGCTTCGCTTCACGCCTCAAGACTTTCACCTAGATAGAACTACCCATAAAACACCTTACCTATGCCTTTACCTTTTAAAATATTGATGTAAACACTACGTAGTGCTCAAAAAAATGATGTGGACTAAAATGTCTGCATGTCGGCATAGAGAATAATATGTTTCTCCATCTTTTTGTCCTCGTCAATATCTCAGTATTTGTTTTGGTCAAACGACAATGACTCTGTTCATAACATAGCTCAAGCAAAATCAAAAGAAACTGCATATGTTGAAACGTAAAGGGAGTTTCTATTCACACTTCCACTTTTCTCTCTTTCTATCCAACAACTTCTTCTCATTTAAACATAATTTTAGAATTTTAATTCCAAATCAAATTGGGGATCAATCACCCTTAATGGCCGAGCACAATTAAGCACATCGAGATATAACTAAATTAAATTCTTACTCTTTGATTTTGAGATTGGATTGTGACTAATTATAGATTTGGATTATCATGTAATGTTTTTTTTTTTAGCACAACGATATATTTTACACTAAGGGAAGGGGGAAATTCGGCTAAATCATACAATGGGCAATCTAATTTGTTATTGAATTCACCGTCCACGAGATTCAAACCACAGACCTCTCACTTATAAGTGAAGAGTAATATCACCAAACCGTAGTACTGAGTGATGGATTATTATGTAATGCGTAAAGTAGAAGATTTTCGAGTTTTTTATGAGAAAATCATGGCTTGTCGCGCAAAATGTTTGTCACTGATGCTGAATGTTCTTGCCGTTCAGCAGAGAGTTGTCGGAACTTCTTCTTGAAGTTTGTTAGGGATTTGTCGAATCTCTTCCAAAATTTTATTTCGGGTAGGTACTACCGAATCTTTCTCAAAACCTCAAAAGATTTTATAACTGCGATAAGATGTGTAGTACTTGAAAAATAAGTTGGCATACCTCATTTGGAGCTCCCCAAACGACTTATTGGTCTTTCCTTCGAAACTTAGTATTAATATATATGTAAGGTGAAAGCGATGAAGGTGTACATAGAAAGTACTGGTTTGGTACTGAGATGCTATTATAAAAAATGCGTATAAAAAAAAACTGACCTCAAAAAGATGTTTGGTAAACACTTAAAAATAGTTTATTTTCACAGTTTTGAATGAAAAAAAACTAAAAACATGAAACAGCAAAAATAATCTTATTCTCACAGCACAACAAAAGCAATTTTTTTTCAAAGCACAGCAATACCAAATCAACCTAAAGACTCTTGAAACCAAGATGCTCTCCCAGTGACACCACCGATCACAAAATTTCGTTAGTTTGCCGGTTGTGGAGAGAGATTATTGGCAGAACCCTTGACCGTGAACATAAAACAGAAACATTGAATTTTAGAGACAATAGTTCACATGTACATTATAAGCGTAGCAGTAGTATAAAGTGGAATTCTCAATGCAATTACATACATAAAATGACTAAATTCTACATAAGTAATTCTACCCATCAACCTGTAACAATGTACAAGGCCTCAACCAGATATATAACAGCTCCTAAGCGATTTGATATAAATCTTCAGATGGATCCTCCTCCTGCCGAGACGAACACCTGCGTCGACAAGTCTGTATTCCTTATCTGGGCCAGAAAATGAAGTTCTGTTAAACCTATAGCTTCTTAAGTTTGAGCTGATCATATCAGGTCGAGCAAGCTAATCTAACCAGAGACAATCCTTCGTTACGTGTGGACAACTCCTTGTTGAAGTCAAAAATGGATAAACATCACCTCTAAAATCATTCTGTCATAACAAGATCCTTGGCATTCTCACACTGGATGCAACCATGGCACCAGAGACATGAGGTGAATCCCTGAGACAGATGCCAGAAGCCAGAGACATCTCATCCTTTTACTCTTTTGTTTAATTCCTCTGAATACGTATCTAGACTCAGAGTTGCAACGCCAGGTCTGGCTGCTGAGAGTCGGCCAGAAGACTAGAGGGATGTTTTACCGGAGACCCAGGGGACTGGAAACCAATATTCAAGTCTGGAGGAAGGCTTTCCCGTTTCTGTTTTGGTCTTGGCTGAGCATTTGGACTGAGACCCCGCCAAGGTGATTGCGCCTGAAATCTAGATAAGTCAGCTGATGGTAACTGAGGAAAAACTGTAGGTCGGCCTTGAAAATGTGCTTCATTCGCCATACGAACAGGTTGTTGTAAAAAGGTTGGAAATGAAAAACTGTTCTGAGTTTGAAATTGCGTTGGAAACTCCCCACGAACTCGTGAAATTTGTGACTGAAAATCCCTAGCTGGGTTGTATAATGAATCTGCAGATATCTGACTTTTGGGTTTAGTGAGATCCTCTGTAGGCTGATTAAATGCTCCAGCACCTATAGACATCCAAGCCCGGGCAGCAGCAGCTGCAGCATTGCCAGAATCATCTCTTCTTATTGATGGAACCGATGACCCAATAGGTTGAGTATCAACTGATGATTGACTTGACGATTTATGTTGCTTTTGACTTGACGATTTATGTTGCTTTTGATTCTTTTCTGCCAAGTTTTTCAAATACTGTACAGAGTCGCTACGACCCTGCACCTGTCCATGAGGAAAGAAAGCTGCTGTCCTATCCATTTGACTATGAGCACTATCAGATGGACTAATCCGGTTGTCCAGAGAAGCACTAACATTTTTCCCATTAGGCAACCCTCGGTTAACATTTCCATTAGAATCCGGCATCTTAAAAGGTGCAGGTTGTGGAAGATTCATGTTCCTTGATACTGTATCTCTGGGCCTAGAAGCTTCTGCCTCCGATTTTCTTGATGATTGCTTTTCTGCAACAAGATTGGCATTATTGTGATTGACTGAGGGTATAGAGTTCAACTCAACTTCCTTTTGAACCTTCTTCTCAGGCTTGACAAACTGGGATTGCAGTTTTTTCTGTGGCTTAACTGAGGGTATAGAGTTCAACTCAACTGCCTTTTGAACCTTCTTCTCAGGCTCGATAAACCGGGATTGCAGGTTTTTCTGTGGATGAACTGAGGGTATGGAGTTCAACTCAACTTCCTTTTGAACCTCCTTCTCAGGCTCAATAAACCGGGATTGCAGTTTATTCTGTGGATTAACTGAGGGTATAGAGTTCAACTCAACTGCCTTTTGAACCTTCTTCTCAGGCTCGATAGACCAGGATTGCAGGTTTTTCTGTGGATGAACTGAGGGTATGGAGTTCAACTCAACTTCCTTTTGAAACTTTTTCTCAGGTTCGATAAACCGGGATTGCAGTTTATTCTGTGGATTAACTGAGGGTATAGAGTTCAACTCAACTGCCTTTTGAACCTTCTTCTCGGGCTCAATAAACCGGGATTGCGGGTTTTTCTGTGGATGAACTGAGGGTATGGAGTTCAACTCAACTTCCCTTTGAACCTTTTTCTCAGGCTCCCTAAACCGAGATTGCAGGTTTTTCTGTGGATTAACTGTGGAATTAGGTTTTGCTCCAACAGGACGGATCACAGTCGGTTTCCCTTCTGAGTAATGTTCCCTAGTAGTAGAACCAAGAAAAGATGGCCTCCCTCCTGAAGTAGGCACACTAACAGAGCGCTGTCTCTCTTTTGTAACAGGCCTAGTAACAGGGTGCTCCTTAGCAGGAACTGAAGTCCTAAAAGTTCTGTCATCCTTTCTCAATTCCGGGCATGAATAAAACTTTGAAGCCAAAGCAGATTGATTTTGGGTACTATTGTCAACCAGTAATACAGGGGTTGGAAGTGGCTCATATTCTCCAACCCAGCCACGGCCAAATTTACACCCATCAGGTAGTGCTTGTTCGATCCTCTTTGACGCAACTTTCCAAGCAACAGATCCAAGATTTCCACAAAACCGAGCAAGGCTCCTAGCGTATGAATATTCTGCATGAAGCCCAACCTGATTCGATATGGATAAATATTATTAAAATAAGTTAGTACAAAAGCCAACTAGTAGGGAAATAAAAGATTAAATGTGAAGACTAGATTCCTTGTTACATACTGCAACAAATTGCTTGATTTCACTGTCAAAGGTAGTAAATACAGATTCTAATCTGACCACGGGCTGAGTGGATATGTTGTAGGTTGCACGGCGGTTTTCATCAACCACGGATGGCTTCCTCCCAACTTTCGATATGAGACCCTTCCCTAGAAAAAGTACAAGAATAAAATAATTAGAGGTGAATCCTCTCCTATGTTACAACATTATGATGACCAAGTTTTTTCAGATCCTTTTTGAGATAAGATAATGCGTGTCTATCAAAGGAGAGGGGAAAGAAACCAACTTTGCCAATTAATCCACTATTTTAACAAGAACATTGAGATCCACATGTTCATTTTTGTGTCAAATCGTAATTCTACATTACCAAAAAGGAAAACAAACAGTTCTGTGCACCTGATGACATATCTTCTGGCTTCTCCACATTAGCTTCATTCAAAGAGGAATTACCCTCTACAGGTCCATCAATGTTGCTAGGTCTCTCACAACCACTACCTTGTGTTGGAAGGGAAGTGTTCTGGACATCTACAGCAGTGGCAAGAGTGGCACCTGAGGAGAAATCAGAGCCAATGGGTTCCTGTAATGTTCGACACAAAGGCTTCTTTGTCTGTTTCTTGACCAAAGAATTGGACTTTGTTTTCTGCACTAATTTGAGCTCCTTTTCCGAGCGTTCATGTTCACTTTGCAGCCTATCAAATTTTCTCTTTGCCAGCTCTTGTATTGAACATGCCTTTCAAAAATATCACAAGACAGTGGTAAGAAACAAACAAGATAAACCAGAAGAAGACGACTTGAATAATAAGACAGCAAAAGTTAATTACCTGTTTATAGTATATCGTATCTGATGAATTGTATTCCATTGCATTTGAACATATTAAAAAAACATCACCCTGCAGCCAAGAGGAACAGATTACCAACAAGACACTTCTCTCCTCTTGTAACATAATTTCATGGAAATGAGCTAGAGTAAGAAAATTATTTAATTATTCATTCTAGAGAGAGAAAATGTGTGTTTAGGATAGAGAGAGAGAGATACAGTAGTGTAAGAAAATTATTAAATTACAAGAATAGTCAATTTCAAATGTGAATTTATGCACTTTTCTCTCCCTCGCCCCCCTTTTAAGCATATAGCAAGAATATCTTCATAGATTAAATCCTTCCATAAATTTCTTTAGTTCTCTTGAGAAAGTGTAGTCATCTTAGATTGTGTGTGAGAGAGAGAGAGAGAGGGAGAGAAGTGTTATCTTAGTTTGTACGAAAGATTTTGTACAACTCTTTGTACCTAGCATCGACCTAATAGAATGGATATAATGATCAACACAAACCAAAAGCATGATGTGCCTGAAATCCGCAATGGGGTAGCAAAAGAGATGGTGTGATCCTAATTCTTCATCAAATTATATCAAACATTGAAGCAAACATCAGCTATCACATTTGACTCCAAACCCTGAGAGTGCTAAAGGTGAGATGTTTTACAGTGTCCCCCTCCCCAACACCAACACAACCCCCCCCCCCCCCCCCAAAAAAAAAAAAAAAAAAAATTAAGGGTATGTTGAACAGAGAAAGAAAAAAGGATATCAACATTTCTATCCTCAATTGCATATCCAAGGAAAAATCAGGCAAAATGCAATCCTATATTAGATTGAAGATACTGTGAAATTTTAGCCAAAATTTATTCCCAATTAACACTGGTCTGACTCCACTTCCCCAGTCAATTGTGAAGTGTTATCACTAACAATTTGCACAGAATACACATCCTGCGCCCTTAAAACTTAGGAGCTTTAAATCCAATATCCTCCATCTCTCTCGCCCTCCTTCTAACATATGCACAACACAGTTTGCCCAACTTGTTTTCAACTAGTATCTAAATTACTTGTTCAGTACTCCCTCTTTCACTTTGCTACCCAAATTCCCTGAACTAATTAACAAACACCACAACAGTATATACAGAGGTGATCACCGTAACAAAAAACTAAAAAGGAGGGAAAAGTTGAAGAAAAATTATTCTGCCCCCTCAGCCCCCACCCTTAACTTTAAGAAGATCCTATAATGTTGTCGGATATTGAGGAAAGTCATGCAGTGTTTCTACAACAAAGCCTATTTAATCCCCTGAAGATTAATGAGAGTACGTGGTTAGTAACATATGAGCACTCACCTCAAATTGTTCCAGCGTAGAATACAATCCGTTTGCTAACTGCTTTCTCACCGTGGCAAAGTCCATTGGACGCTCAATGACCTCGTGATAATCAGGAAGCTGCAACATTAAAACACCTTATGAAACTCTAACCCCTGAAATAGCGAAGAGCTCTGAACGAACACAGAACGATTTCATGGCGTAAAATTAACCGCACCTCTTCAGGATCAACTGGTTCTGCATATACACCGTAAGTGTCTTTCCTGCCACAACGAGATGTGAGCGTCAGAAAAAGAAGCATTTAGCTTTGAAATTAGCCAACATTTAATAACAGAGGGCAAATCCATACTTTTGAAGCTTGTCAAGAATCAACTCCAACGTTTTCTTATCCGGCAACGGAATCGCAGCATGAGGATCAGACGGCGTTCCTGAAACAAACCCAATAACAATTCAACAACCCCATATCAAATTCACAAATCAGAAACTCAGAACGAAAAACAAAAAACCAAAACCCATACATCCAATTCACCCAGAAACCCGAAAAATCGAAATGCAATCAACCAAAAACAAACCTGGAGGGGAATCAGGCCGCTTCGAGTCAGCTTTTCGACCCCGTTCCTGTCAAAATCCATAGGCCCCATGACAACCCCAAAGAAATAAATAAACAGTCCAACGAAATTAAAATGTAAAAGCAAGAAAGACTGCGGTTTAATGTGACAGAGAGAGAGAGAGAGAGAGAGAGAGAGAGTGTGAGAGAGAGAGAGAGAGAGAGAGAGAGAGAGGAACGTGGGGAGAGCGTGATCAGATTCGTGTTGGTTTTTGACAGTTGACTCCGACCGTTATTATCAACAGACACAGAGAGAGAAAGAGAGAGAAAGAGAGAGTGTGTGTGTAAGAGTGAGAGAGAAGCTAGAAAGAGAGAGAGAGAGAGAGTGTGCAATATTGAAGTCTGGACCAATCAGAACACTACTTTGAGCTGGACTCGCGCGCACACAATCTCCCTCTCCCCATTTCAAAGGAGCTCTCCTTCTTTCATCATCAGATCCGTGCATTGGTGCTAAAACCCTATCTACAAACACATACCTCACAATCATCATCGTCGTCATCAATTCCGTCATCATCTTTATCGGAATCATCGCCGCCGTTAATCCGGCGCCTCTTCTGCTGCTTCCTCTCACTCTCGCCGTCCTCCTCATCCTCATCGCCGCCAGAATCATGCGCGTGGGAATCACGCGCCGAACGGTTTCCGGCCTGGTCGAGCTTCATCACCAGCTTCACCTTCTTCTCTCTCCTCCTCTCGTCTTCTTCCTCGTCTTCCTCGTCCAAGTAGTCGTCGTAGTCTATGGTGTACTTAACATTTCTCCGCCGCAGGCTCCGCCGGACGTCCGACTCTTTCTTCGTCGGCTTCGCCGGCAGCTCGCCGGACCGGCGTGCCAGATCTGCCTTCGATGGCCTCCCCTTCTTCTTCCTCCTCACGATCTGACCCATCCCCCACTTTTTCTCTCTCTTACTCTCTCTCTAAAACCCTCACTCTATCTCTCTGTCTTTCTGTCTCTCTCTCTTTCTCTCTCTAAAAATGCGCTCTGTTTCTCTCTCTATCTTTTGCTTTGCCTGCATTATTTTCGATGCCAGTGGCTTGGACATTTCGAAATGTGAGGTCCGAGCCTGACTCCGAGCCTCAGGTTCGGGTGCTAGTAGGTCAATAAATCATTGATTACCTTTTTTGCTAGTGTTTGGCCGAAACGGCGTCAGTGGCTGAGGAAGACGGCGTTTGGTGCTGCCCGTTGCCCGGATTGCCTTGCGTGCTACCCGCGATGCTTTATGTCAATTGTCACTTTGCCCTTTTCCTATCAATTACTGTTAGCTCGTCTTTGGCGCGACATTCCACGCCCCGCGAACTTACCAAATGAATTTAAACGTGTGTTTCCAACTTGAATTATGGCGAAGAAAAAAGGATTATATATTTTCAGAAATTAAAAAATGTGAGAGGTTTCTGATTTGATATTTTGAGTTGATGAGTTTGTTTGATTGTGGTTACAGCAAAATAAAACTCCTTATAATCTCTACAAGCTTTGAAGGGATGGATAATCATGACTTAAGGCTAGTTGTATCCTTTTTATTGAAAAAATAAAAAATTAAAAAACTATAAATATAGTAAGTTAATGAAAAATGAATTGCATGATCTAAATTAGAGGATGAATTTATACAAGGAAATGTGAATTTGAATTACATTATTGCTAATCATTGTAAGACTTAACTTACTCTTTTGTTCTTTTA
This sequence comes from Pyrus communis, assembly GCF_963583255.1. Taxonomy (NCBI): domain Eukaryota; kingdom Viridiplantae; phylum Streptophyta; class Magnoliopsida; order Rosales; family Rosaceae; genus Pyrus; species Pyrus communis. Next base: position 18,153,539 of record NC_084816.1, on the reverse strand, counting down.
ATATAGATAATATCGTTTGTTTAAAAAATAAAATAATTTGTGTATTCCTCTTTCCCTGTCTTGTGGTATGACTAGATGACATAATCTAATTCACAATGCTATGTTGGTGGACCAACGGTGTTAGAGGGATTATTTGCCCTTTCCCTTCAGGACCACGTAATTGGAGGAGTACAATGTCAAAACATGACATTAATGCAAACAAATTGACATCGCACAATAAAAATCCTCCAACAGGAACTGGCGGTTTATTTTGCGATTCATGACGAAACAAAATGTCATTGTCGTTGAAGAAAGGAACCGTAAACATGAAGAACGGACCAAATAAATACAAGAAGAGATGAATAATAGGAATATACAGAGGAACACTTTGAATTACACTCCAATGAGTAAGGTCTATTTTGATAGGAAAAAGAGGAAAATTATGGTCCAACGACAGTTGTTTACCTCTGACTATACTCTTATAATAGCGGATGATGAAGATGATGATGATTATAGACTTTAAATTTAAGTTTTTGTAGTTTTTAAATTTAAGTTGTAGCAGTTATTAGATTAAAATAATAAATTATGTTTGACCTTATGGCATTATAGTTCCTCGGTTGGAGATGGTTTTTTGTCACAGAGCTATGTTTGGCTTATGGCCCTCTGGCCCCTCGGTTGTAGATGGTAAAAAATATGACCTGACACTATTAATTAAAATATTAATTCTCTTAGAGAGCTATACGGCTAAAACGAGTCATCTAACCCTGCTTCGGTTAGAGATGACTTAATTTTCAAAATATTGAAAAGAATAAAAAAAATATGAGCCACGTGGAAAAAGAAACCTTGCCTCAGCCCAATGTCCATTTTATCCTTAAACTAAAACGACAATTGAAATTTGATTTTCCCGCTCCTCTTGTATGTAGTGCTTGGATTCATTGGTCATTTCATTATGGTTTTCCATTTGATGTGATCAACTGCTGCGATGTAATTTTATAACAATTCATATATCTGCTATGACTAATCAGACGGTGATGAGGTCTTATGGTGGGCCATAGGTTTAGACTGAAGAATAACAAATTAGTTGGTGTAGGCCGCCTGAAATTCAACGAGTTAGTACTATGTATCCACATATGTAACATGGTCCCACGTAATTGAGAAATTATGAAGCTAATTTCTGCTATGGGCCCTCACAAGTTGTTGGATATGTATTTTATTTTGTTTTGTTAAGAATTTCAAAGAGTGCTTTGTTCAACTGTCGACCGCCATGCTGATCACGACAATCTGAATTACTTATGGTTAGATGAGTTTAAAAATTTATGTATTCATGTGTTATGTATTTTGACATGAGTTCAATTTTTGTTATTTTTTTTTATAATTAATTATTCGGTAAATTACATAGAACTACCTTAATTATTAGGTCATTAATAGTTTCATACGTCGTCTTTAAAAAGTTTTAAGGTCATATCATATCTTCGAATTTGTTGCAATGTCATACCTTCCGTCAGTTGTCTATCAATTCCTCCGTTAAATGCTGACGTGGCTTGTGACGTGGCACACTTTTTATTAAAAAAACTAAAAAAATATTATTAAAAACTAAAAAAAAATCATTTAATATTTTTAAATTATTATAAGAATATTAATTAATTAAAGAAAAATTATTAAAAATTAAATTATTAAAAAAAAATAATAAATAATAAATAATAAAAAAAACCCACCCCATGTTCGTCTTCCGCCCACCCCTGCAACCCAGAAAGAAAGAAGAAGAAAAATAAATAAATAAAACCCATCTTCATCTTCATCTTCCTCGACCCCTTTTCCCTGCAACCCACCCATTTCTTCCTCTTCCTCCACACCCACCCTTGCACCCACTACCTGCAACCCAAAAATAAAAAAAATAAAAAACCATCTTCATCTTCCCCGATCCCCCTTTCCCTGTAACCCAAATCCTGTCTTCCACCGATTCCGCGGGTAAAGAAAATGGGGGGAATGGGTGTGGATTTAAGGAGTGGGGTGTGTAGAGGAGGGAAGAGGGTGGGTGCGGAGGTGGAGGGAAGGGGAAGACGGGAGGGGAAGACGAGAGGGGGAAGAAAGGGGTGCGTTGCAGGGAATGGGGGGTCAGCGAAGATGAAGATGGGTTTTTTTCTTCTTCTTCTTCTTCTTCTTCTTTCTTTCTGGGTTGCAGAGGGTGGGGGGGGGGGGGGTGGGGGAAGATGAACATGGGTGGGTTTTTTTTTTTCCTTCATTATTTAACTCCAGTAACATTTATTGTGGATGCAAATTTCATACACAGTTGATATGACGAAATTCTACCTACAAAAGAATAAACATTGTTACCTTAATTAACGAGCACCCTATAAAAAAGGGGAGGGTGCACACCAAATAGCCTCTGATGCCTAGTCAGAAAAGCAGTTTAAGAGAAAAAGAGAACTTAAAGAGAGTTTTGCGTAGTGAGTGGTGATTATCGTTCCTCTATTTAGCTTGAAACACTATCAGGTAGTTGGGAGGGGAGTGCATATCATACTCTTAAAAATCTTGTATGAATTGAACTTGTGAGATGAAGAAAAAAGAGCTCAAATGTATTTCTCTGAATATTCTGTTTTACAATATGACTGACTTAACTAAATGAAAAGATAGGGAAAGCCTATTTATACAATAGTTCAATGGTAGCTTATATCTGAAGCTAATGCTGACATGGCAATTGCCTTATATGGCACATGTATATCCAATACCCCTCAATCTTAACCGGGGTACCTCATATTAAGATTGTGACAATGTCGAAGAAAATTAGTTCCATGTAAACCCTTTGTAAGTATATCTGTTATTTGGTCTTATGTAGGCACATACTGCACATCCGTGTCTCCTTTTTGAACACGCTCTCGAACAAAGTGAAAATATGTTTCTAAATGCTTGATCCTTGAATGATGAATATGATTCAAGCTCAAGCCAATGGCAAATTGATTGTCACATAGTAAAAGAGGTGGATTGGGAACAACAGCACATAAATCACTCAAAATCAACCAAATCCATGACATATTAGCAGCATGTGCAAGAGCTTTATATTCTACTTTAGTGGAACTACGAGAAACAGAACTTGGTTTCTTAGATTGCCATGAGATGGGATTGGCACCACGATAGGCGACATAAACTGTGATAGACCCTCTGGTATTAATATCTGCATCCCAATCAAAGTCACTATAACCTTTAATATCAATCTCATTCCCAGAAGTAAATGTCAATCCATTCTTCATTGTGCCTTGTAAAAACCTGAGAATTCTCTTTACCAAACCAAGATGAACATCAGTATGGGCATTCATAAATTGGCACACGGTGTAAACCGTAAATGCAATATCTAACCTTGTAAAGAAAACTGAACTAGAGATTGAGCAATAGGATACTGAAACTGAGAAGAATAATCCTGAAATGCATGGTTAGCATTGAGTAAATGAGGGGGATGAGCACCTTGGTAAGCATAGTTACCCATGTGTCTGCAATCAATGACAATATGACATCTCTTACCACAAATTTGACATTCTTGCACAACCTGAGTAGTTTCATTTCTGTACAGATAAGTCACTGCAGTATGCCTCTTCCTTGAACAAATGTAACGTTCAGGAACTACATTTTGTTTACTAGAAGTGTTACAGACCAGTAATTGCCAAATCTATTACCATTGAACTTATGTTTATAACCATCATTACCTTTACCTCTGTAACCATTACCTCCAAAATTATTACCAAATTGATTGCCATAGTTATTTTCAGAAGAAGTATAGCCATTATTACAAAAAATACTTAGGTCCCTGATTGACAAAATGATTTAAATACCCATTAAAACCATTGGCATTAGTAGGAGGAAATTGTTGATAAGACTAAGAAGTTAAACTACCTAAATTAGAAGAATTAGGAGCAACAAGACCAAAGCCAAAGTTGGGTGGAAATGGCACAGAAGAACTAGAACCAGTAAAAGAACTAAATACCTGTGAAACTGACTGATATGCAGAATTAACATAAGAAGAAGATGGAACTAAACCATTAACGTACATATTGGTCATGCTTTGAACAAGAGAATGCATCCTAGTTCATATAGTATTTTCAACCCCTAAGAGTTGAGCCATGAATTCTTTCAATGAAATAGGTTTTTTTCTGGTTAATACCACAGTTCTAATCATATAAAAATCAATAGGCAAACCACTCAACGCAGCAATAACCAAATTAATATTTGTGATCTTTTCACCAGTTGCAATAAGTTTGTCTTTAATTGTCTTTAGCCTCAACAAATACTTATCAACATTATCACTTCCTTTCTAAATAATGTGTAACTCAGCCTTTAAATGATTCACACTAGCACTAGAGACAAACATATACCTATGTTGCAAGGCAGTCCAAGATTCATGAGTAGTTTTACAACCAACAACATATTCCATGGCATCATCACTCAAAGTGGGAATAAGAAGACTCAAAAGAGACTTATCAGTTTTAATCCATGCTTTATATGTAGTACTAATTTCAGTGGCAACCCCTTATTCAGGAGTAAGAACAAACTTGGGAAAACAATGAGACTCACCAGTAAAATGATCAAACAAATCATAGCCACAAAAAACAGAGCAAAATTGAAAATTCCACTTGATGGCATAGTCGTCATTCAACTTAATAGTCAACATTCCCAAAAGATTTTCAAGTTTAACCGAGTCGGTCATCATGCTTGAGTAGAAATTGACACAACACAGAAATATGAGCAGAAAAACCTATATGTAAAATTGCAAAAAAATCTCCCAAATCGTAGAAATTAACAATAAGAATCTACAATCTTGGTGAACAATTGGTTCTCGACCTTAATTCGTCAACCATTATGAGAATAATTGGCATTGGCCTTCAAGATAACAATCAAATCTTCAACTAAAAACAAGATATGTAAGGTCATCTCCAACCGATCCGGCCAGAGAGTCATAGGGTCGAAAATAGCCCAAAATGACACGAAAGCTGTTTCCAACCGAGGGCTAGGCCAAATGGCTCGTGGGCTCCACCGGGCCAAATGTTTGAAACCAACGACTAGTTGCTGACGTTAGCTAGCCGTTCTATTTGAATTTTTATTTAAGTTTTTTTTTAAATGCTATTTTTTTCCCTATAACTTCCAAAGTCATTAAACAACATTAAATAACATTAAGTAACATGAAACAATAGTGTAACATCCCACATCGCCTAGGGGAATGATCCTTAAATGTATATTCTCATCCCTACCTAGCACGAGGCCTTTTGAGAGCTCACTAGCTTCGGGTTCCATAGGAACTCCGAAGTTAAGCGAGAAGGGGGTTAGAGCAATCCCATGATGGGTGACCCACTGGGAAGTTGCTCGTGAGTTCCCAAAAACAAAACCGTGAGGGAATGGTAAGCCCAAAGTGGACAATATCGTGTTACGGTGGTGGAGCAGGCTCGGGAAGTGATCCCCCCCCCCCCCCGGGTTGGGATGTGACAATTGGTATCATAGCCAATCCCTGGCCGGAAGTGTGCCGACGAGGACGTCGGGCCCCTAAGAGGGGTGGATTGTAACATCCCACATCGCCCAGGGGAATGATCCTTAAATGTATATTCTCATCCCTACCTAGCACGAGGCCTTTTGGGAGCTCACTGGCTTCGGGTTCCGTAGGAACTCCGAAGTTAAGCGAGAAGGGGGCTAGAGCAATCCCATGATGGGTGACCCACTGGGAAGTTGCTCGTGAGTTCCCAAAAACAAAACCGTGAGGGAATGGTAAGTCCAAAGCAGACAATATCGTGCTACGGTGGTAGAGCAGGCCCGGGAAATGATCCCCCTGGGCCGGGATGTGACAATAGTAAATAATATTAAACAACATTAAACAACATTAAATAACATTAAGTAACATTAAACAACATAAAAATTATACAACATAAAAAAAATATTTAACAACATGAAACTTAAACAACATTTTTAAAAATATTTAACAACATAAAACTTAAACGTCTACTCCATGCTTCTTTTGGCCCACAACAAGATCCTATTATAGGTACTTATTTGTGGCACGAAAACGTATCATCTTATGGCGCCTCATGTACTCATTCAAAGAGATATTACTAGTTCTTGGATTCAAAGGCAAATTAGGCCCATCATATATTTTTGCACAAGCCCTTCTTGACCTATTTGGATCATCTTGGTCGTCATCAAACTCTCCATCAATATACTCATCTCGCTCATCTTCCACAATCATGTTGTGTAATATGATGCAAGACATCAGGATGAAGTCTAAATTTTCTCGACTTCACCCCCTTGTTGGTTCCTTAATGATCTTCCACCGTGCTTGTAGAATACCGAAAGCTCTCTCAACATCTTTCTAGTATGCTTCATGGTGTAAGGTAAATCACTTTTCAACATCATTCGCAGGGTTTGCAATTGCTTGGACAAGTGTCACCCACTTTGGGTAGATGTCATCTGCCAAGTAATACCCCATGTTGTATTGACGCATGTTGACGTAGTAGTCAAGTTGAGGTGATTTACCCTCCGCTAGGTTATTGAAGAGGGGTGAACAACCAAGAACTGTAATATCATTTTGGGATCCTGGGACTCCAAATGAAGCATGTCAGATTCATGTGTGAAATGATGCAACCACTTCTAACACAATTGTTGGCTTTCTCGATCTTCCGCTAAAGCCTTATTGCCATCAAATTGGACAATTTTTCCACTACCAATGGATGCAATCTAGTGACCCTATCATGCTCGGAAAGCCATGATCTTCAGCTTTGTGAAGGAGCTGCTCTAGATCTGCTCGATTTGGTTGGCAGAGGTACTCCTCTTTGTAAAGCTGAACAACTGTTTCACAGAATTCAACAAGAGTATCAAGGCATGTAGACTCAAACATACCATATGTATCATCCATCGCATCAACTAAGGAAGCATATGCCAGCATTCGGAGTGCAATAATAACCTTCTGATGCGGTGAAAAACCAGGATGGCCTACTCTGTCCATTTTCTGTCTAAAGTATAGATTGACATGCTAGACATCATGAAGTACACACTAGAAGACATGACGCATCATCCGGAAGCGACGTCTGAAATCCTCTTCGTTGTACATCAAGTTAGGGTTGAAATAGTTGTTCATCAGATTCTGATACGCCATCTCTTTATTTTGTGGCTTGTAACCACGACCAACAATAGAGCCACCGCATTGAGGTTGTTCTTCAGTTGCCTGATAAGCCATGACCCCAACCATGGCTGCCATATATGATGTATTGCGCCATGCTTCATCTTCTTCATCGGACTCCTCATCTTCTCGCCTCATCTGCACCCATTTGTCTTCCAATTCAAAATTGGAAAAGGACCACCAATTGGAACCCGAAGAGGATCCAAAGTTGGAATTCATTGCAAACTTGAATTGAAAGAGATATTGGAGAGGGCAAAGCTGAAAGTGTGTGAATTATAGGCCAATATCCACCATATTTATGGACATTTGGAAGAAAATAAAAATCCTATAAAAAAAAATTCCCATAATCAATTACATCTCGCCACGTGACACTCGAAATCCTATTCGAAAAATTATTGAGATTACATATCGACAAGAAATCTAGAGAGTTACTCACAGATAGATACATGACACTCGAAATCTAAGACGTAAAAATGGCCTGACACTGTTCATTAAAATATTAATTTCTTGGAGGGCTATATGGCCAAAGAGAGCCCAACACAGAAATATGAGCAGAAAAACCTAGATATAAAATTGTAGAAAAATCTCCCAAATCGCAGAAATTAACAATAAGAATCTACAATCGTGATGAACAATTGGTTATTGACCTTAATTCGTCAACCATTACGAGAATAATTGGCATCGGCCTTCAAGATAACAATCAAATCTTCAACTAAAAGCAAGATATGTAATGATTCATCGAGGCATTGGCCTTTAACATAGATGGATCCAAGATTGTAAACAAACAATCGAAATCCGAAAAAAAAAAAAAAAAAAAATCCTAAATTTTCGCCACAACATAAATCTGAAATCGAAAGAGAGAATCAAGAAACTCTCACTGAACGGAGCAGCGGAAAGAACCATCCAAAATCAATCGTGCAAGCATATCTAGCTCATGATACCATCTTAACAATCTTGTATAAATTGAAGAACCTGCGACCCGGGAATTTTTAAGCGCATGGATCCTTATGAAGTCTTGGCACTTTGTTCTGAATTAAAAGATCATACCTCGCGGTGAACGCACTGAGGATAGCTTCAAAAAGCTGTTGAAGGGGATTTGAAAGAAAACTTACAAGGTAGGAACAAAATCCAAGTTTGCTCAGTCATAGTAAGGGCAAAATGAATCATTAACCTAAAAACAATAAAGAACATAAAAGAGAAAACCTAATAAGGATGCAGAGACATATAATCGGAGAAAGTTAATACGATCTTATAGTAGGTTTAGTTACTGGTTCTTTTCTTGGATGGATTGTTAGTTGAATATTGACTAGAAACAAATACACATTCGAATCAGGGCTTCTTTATTCAACTAGAATTACATGAGCAGAGTACACAAAAATTACAAATACACGAGCAATACCAAATGCTAAGGATTTTGCTTCATCTCTCTTTCTTCAATTCTTTTCTGGTAGTCTTCATTGTCTACCAACACCTACAGGGTTAACAACGAAGAGTGTTTCTGTAAGCTTGCGCCCATAAAAAAGAACATATCTTTGAGTTATGTAATGAAAGGAGGTTCAGGTCGCCTTTGCGGGTAACTCAAGTCATTTGAAAGTGTGACGCAATGAGTTAGGATTATGATAGACTCAGGTTTCAATTCTTTTCAATGTACATAGCAAAACGAAAGCATGACAGAATCAAATTATCAAAGAACATAGTTTTCATGTGGTTTTCTAGCTCCTTACCGTTTGAAAGCCATCTGTATCAAGGAATCCAGTGATTTTGGTGTCGATTTTTGGGATTGGACCTGGTGGTAATATTATTTCCCCTCCAACTTCCTTGATTACCAGTCTTACAGCTGCTGCGCTCTTGTACACATCATTAGTGCCAATAGCAACCTTCAAATACAATTTTTGAACAAAAAATAAAATTAGAACATAGAAATCAATGACCAGGGGCTTAATTTTTAATTGGAGTTACTCAACAAAACCCAAGACACAAAGGGAAAAAAGAGAAGAGAATGGGATTTAATCTCATTCGGGATGATGACTCTTAATCAAGAGAAATTCTTTAGTCCAGTTTTCAAATTATGGCCAAATAGAGAGAGAGAGAGAGAGAGAGAGAGAGAGAGAGAGAGAGAGTGAGAGTGAGACTACGGGGTTTGGTGGGCCTGAAAATCAGGGGGCAAGGCAAGTATGATTTTTGTGTCTGTAGAGTTAACGTGATCCGGTTTCTAGACACTATAACTTGAGAATTCGAATGAGATGTAATCACATATTATTGAAGACAGGTTCAGGATTTTGCTTCGAGCCATAAAGCAAGAAAGCAAGAAAATCCAAATTCCTTGGATTTTGAATCTCACCTGTGCATAACCATTTCCTCTTCTATATGCCGTCACATCATAATTGTATTTCAGCTCGATAACAACTGTTTGAGTAAGATTGGATCCGTACCCCACCATACCTACGGTATACTGCACCACAAGATATAGTTAATATAACATTTGTTTTGCCTAGATTCTAAAGTATAAAAATAATTCCATCACAATACTGTAATTTAGTAGTTTTTTCTCAACTTATATGTGAGACATAGGTTTGATGTCCTTGGTGACGAATTTGATATCAATTTATGGCTGACTTATTGTTTAACTTAGTCCAAATTTTCACTTTATATCAATTTATAATTGGTTCATAATGTGACTTAGTCTAAATTTTCGTCGAAAATATCATTTTATAAAAGAAAGTATACAAATGAACTATAGTGGTAAAATAAAAATATATATTTACCCGCTCTTGAGGGAAGTCAAACGTTTGTAGTAGGTTCATGCCCAAGGACTGCATGGCGTTTCAGCATAAAAATGCAATTGTGTAAGCATTCTGATGGTCATAGCTAAGATCAAATAAGGGCTTATTTATTTATGAGAAAGTACGCAAATAAACCTTGTTGTAGAACTCAATAGAGCGATCTAAATCAAGAACATTAAGACATATATGAGAAAGTGGTTGTGGAGTTGGCGGCCTCTGGAGGAGCTCCAAACTGTAGCCGTCGGGATCGTTCATGAAGGCGAAAACGGTTCCCTCTCCCCCATCTACGAGCGGCCCAGGTTCACGAGTGATCACACCACCACTAGCTCGAACTTTTTCAACAGTGTTGTAAATCTGAAGGTTGATTAATTCACAGAAACGAAAATGTTACCCAACGGTTAGTACTCCTCAAAAGCTTAAGCAAAAGTTTAATGAACAAAATGATACACACATCTTGGGTTGAAATTCCAAAATGACTAAAGGCTGTCCCAATGTCTAGCTTGTCCACTGCATTGTCTGTGAATTAAGATTGTATGAGTACATACATGCATAAAATATTAGGGTTTCTGCTCTCGAGTTCAATGCTTCCTTACCAGAAGATCAAATTACCAAATATTTATTGAGCGATTAGACAAAGTTTTGGAGTGAAGAAATTAACATACGATGGTCTGTGAGCCCTATGACAAACTGAGATTCTTCAGGTCCAAACCCAACGACTGCATTCGAGTATTTTTCTGCTGGGAAATTTTTTTTACTGAGTACTTTCATTCCAAAAAATTCTGTGTAAAACCTGACAATTAATATTATGAGAAAAAAAAAATTAATTAATTATATATTAAACAAGCGTAAACTAAAACAAATTTGCATGCATGCAAGAATATACTTTGCCAAGGTAAATACGTACTTAATGGTGCGATCGAGATCACCAATTCGGATATTGGCACGGAGGAAACTATGATTATCTTTTTGTATCCATTCTAACACATCATCATGGGCTACTGCCCTAGCTACAAACTGAACCGTATATTATATATACACAGTTACACATGTACACAGCAAGACAATTCAAATAATTTAATTTTTGAATATTGTAGATATCAGTATTTTGAGAAAATGGGAGGAATGATCCCTGAACTATGATCTAACTGTAGTTTTGGTCTCTAAATTAAAAATTCATTAAACTTAATAAAATGTGGAGGAATAGTCCTTCGTTACCAATTCCGTTAAATGTTAGTTAAAAGTGTTTACTCGTTAGTGAAAACTGTTTGCAACAGAAAGTGCAGGCCTACCTCATCCCACCAACCCTCGTAGCCCACCCTTCGCCTTCAATCTTTGATACAGTACTCCCCACCAACCTCCCACTTCCAACCCCCTATCGCTAATGCCCACTCCCCAGCGGACACCAATCTGTAGCCCACGAACCCGAACCCCGAACCCGCATCCCACAAAATTCTTGAATCTTGCCTGTCGAGACAGCGTGGACGGATGTCATTGTGAATTCGTTTGCAAAGGGAGATCCGGAGAAGTGTTCCGAATTTGGATTAGAAACTTTCTTTTGTTTTGGTTGTTGGGAGAGTGTTACAACGTTGTGGCTGGGGTTTGGAGGAGGGTGAGGCGGAAGGGAAGATCGGGGGGAGAGAGAGAGAGAGATAATAGAAAATATGAAGCCCACAAAGACCACGTCATTAAATTAACAGAAAATCTCACGGAGTTAGTATAGAGGGATCAATGCTCCACATTTTGTTAAATTCAGGGACCAATTCTAATGAACTTCTAGTTTAAAGACCAAAGTTACAATTCAATCATAGTTCATAGACCATTTTTCTAATTTCCTCCATTATTTTTATAGAACGCAGAAGAATAGAATTTTAAACAAACAATAATATCGACATTCCTCAAGCCTATTCGACTAAAAGTACGCCACAAGATTAACGATTCTAATTAGAAGACGATTATGAATAATCTGTATAATTAAGTTGCTTAGTTACAAAAAACTAGAAAAAAAAAATGTAAATGATGATCTTGACATTGTACATTTTACAAACAAAGATACAAGTTAGGTCATAAACACAGAGAGCTTACCAAACAGAGGAACAAAAGAATAGCACAGACCAACTGCTCGTACTTGATCACCATCTTCGTATTCATATTTTTCTGGACGCTGAGGAAAATGTTAGAATTAATGTAAGAGATGATAGTTACAAAACTTGTATAGATTCTGATATGTTCTTGTCCTCTATATATAAACTCATGGGTTTTTCTGACTTTTCATCGATTGAAAAATGGGTAGACCATATTGCATATATAATAATCCTCGTCGATATCGTGGCTATGTATATAATTCCATCTTGGCCAAATTATGAAACTTAATATAAAGTTGAGCGGTTCTTTCGTACCCTCTTTGACTTGGCTAGATATTTGTCTCTAGGTTGATCACAATTCATGTTAGACGGTTAGTTATTTACTCTTTAAGGATCTTTATTTTTTTTCTAAAATAGGTATTACTTGTGAGACTCACTCTATATCGAATTTCAATGAGTCGAACCATACATTTTGTAAGTCTTGATTCATAAATCATTGTTGCAAAAAATCAATTCAATCTGAAACTATTTGTCTATTTAATTATCACAATAAAATTCATTGTTTCTTATAAAACAAAGTATTCCTTAATTTCTTTGATTTTAATTAGATGTTTCAAATATTTCCGAATTAATTGATATTTTACAAGGATGATCTAAGAGGTGTAACTTAAAAAATAAACGATTCAAATCGTTGAAGTTTGATGTGATGTGCGTCCAACAATTAATCGTTTTTATATAAAAATTGAAATATCCTCCTTTAAAGGCCTCTTTTATATATATATATATATATATATATATATATATATATATATATATATGAGATTTTGAGGTTGATGCACTTAATTTAGAACTATTGATTTTACATAAAGTGAAAAGGATGGCATAGATTTGTCTTTAGATTACGTATACTTTTTACCTAATTAATTCTCTGTTTGAATTTTCTCGACTATGAAGTATTCAGTACCGTCATCAAAAGAGAAAAAATTCAACATACAATGAATTCTCTGCCAAATGTCTTTTTTCTAAGCACTCTAATAGAATAACTGAAAATATGGTCTGTCAAATTTCTTTTTTCTTAGCCCTCTAATAGAATAACTGAAAATATGGTCGGTCAAATTTCTTTTTTCTTAGCCCTCTAATAGAATAACTGAAAATATGGTCTGTCAAATTTCTTTTTTCTTAGCCCTCTAATAGAATAACTGAAAATATGGTCTGTCAAATTTCTTTTTTCTTAGCCCTCTAATAGAATAACTGAAAATATGGTCTAATATGGTTTCGTTTGTTAGCTCAGATTATATTGACTATTTTAGTCAGATATGATAAATAATCATCGAATAATACTCATTAAATTAGTCAGGCATTTAATTCTATATCGAATTATTTGTACATCGAATAATAGGTCGAACAACAATAATTTCTAGAAAATTAAAAAATTATTCCTGTTAAAATGGAAAAAAGAAGAAAATCAAAGAAACAGAAGAGAAACAAAAATTGATCATCATTACACCAACAAAATTGAAAAAATAAACATTAAAAAAAAGAAGGAAAGAAACCCAGGTTCTCTCAAAGGAGAGACTTTTCAGTGTAACTAGCACACGAGGTGTTACACCACGTGGCATTATATAAATGGTAGGATTTGTGTGTTAAAAAGTTAATAACTTAAAAAATAAAATTTCCCACCACTTATATAAAAACACGTGATGTACCACCATGTTCCCGTCACAATGAAAAATTTCTACTCTCAAAGTCATCCTTTCTTCATCATCTTTCTCCCGCATCAAATCTCATCCTCCCATGCGAACCCACTTCCTCATTTCTTCAATCTCCCAAAACCCACCTCGATTCACCAACCAAAACAATACTACTAAATAAATTGAAGATATAAATTGATGAAGAAAAGACATCAATTTGCAAGGAAAAAGACAGATCAACTAATTTCAACATAGAGATCAGAAAGAGAGCGGAGAAATAGGAGGAAGACGAACCAAGTATAGCAGATGAAATTCGTGAGAAGGAAGAAGAACAAAGCACATCAAATGGAGTTTGCAATGAATAGGAAAAGTGAAAGGAAAAGGCGCATATTTGTAACTGTTTGATCAAAATCCAACGGCCCTTGTTGTTGGGTCAGAAGGATCCTGATCTCCTGCTTAGGAAAGGATCCGATTCCCGAAGAGAGAACGCAAATTAGCTTTAGCTTTTGAACCTGCTTAAATATCCTTAGCTTTTGGTGAGTATTAAATATTTAGCAGGTGTGAGCCGGACTTAATGAGTGGGCCCGAGATATTTAATCGGCTGGCTATTTACCAACATGATCCTTTGTGGATTTTTTTGGGAGGATTCTGGGAATTCGTAAATTGTGTTTGTTCATTGTACATCATGCTGTTTGTTTTTGTCAGATATTGTTGTATTTAATTTTAAATAAAAATATTTAAAATGATTTCTAACCACATGATAAATGATGAACGAATATGATTCATGGATCCCCGGGATCCTCACAAAGAGGATTCGGCTATTTAATCCAAAACTGCACCAAACAAGTCTCCCACACTATTATTCCTATCCGAAGTCTAATACGGCGTACTAAACGAGGCATATAAGTACACCCCTTGGAATTCCTTGACTAAAACCCATCATGGTAAATTTTATTGACAAAAACTCAATGACTAACCTCCAACTAAGCAATATCTATAATTAAGTTTTTTTTTTTTTTTTGTTGAAAGGGAGATTTTATTAAACAACCAACACACAAAGGCCCAAGTACACTTACAAAAAAAGGGCCTAAGACTAAAGACAAACATAAAGAGAGCCCAACAAGCAGTATGACCCAAAAAAATACACAGTAGTTGAGAAGCTTCCACTGTCATCTCCACCATCAGATTTCCAGTCAATCCAAACGATTCCCTGTCCATCGCCGAGTATTGCCTCACCATACGCCACCTCCAACCCTGATATGCTATCTGAGCACAACCATAAACAAGGGATAGTTGGCAACAAAGTGAGAGAAGCTAACTACCAATATGAAACTTTATGGAAACCCATGAGCGACGTTGCTGGAACCGGTAGACAACAAAGAGAAAGTGATGGTGTTGGAAACACCCGAGTGTAAACACCAAAACTCTACACACAATCTCAACAGGAAACATGGTTGCATATCGAACCAAGGAAGAGTCAGGAAGAGGAATAACCTTGGGGTCAAGGAATTGGACATACCAAAGTTAAAATTTGGGAGAAACAACAGTAAAGGCAAGGAAAAAGAAGGAAAAAGGAGAGAAGAGGACACGATAGCTGACCTCGGTCGAAGCTGGGGTCAGCGCCACTGAAAAATCTTAGGTGTAAAAGTCTCATACAAACAGTGAGAAAGACTTTCAGTTTCTGAGAGAAAATCTCTCGCCTTGGAGAGAAAGGAAAATTTCATATAGCATATCTATGATTAAGTTTGACTTGGCAAAATTTGCATCTTTGGATTTCCCAATTACGCCTAATAACATTGACTTTATATCCTTTACTTATTATCTATATTTATTCTACATTATTTCATTCAATTAAATGTTTTCAAATAGCATAGGGGTGTTTTCATATAGGTAATTAATTAAATAATGTAGACTAAATATAGATAATAAGTAACAAACTCAAAGTCAATGTTATTAGGCGTAATTTGGACATCTAAAGATTCAAATTTTGCCAAGTCAAACTTAATTATGGATATTGTTTTGTTGAAGCCTAGTCACTAGGGTTTTTGTTAGGAAAATTTACCATGATGAGTTTTAGTGAAAGAAAATTGAATTCCAAAAAGTGTACTCATATTTTCAGTTAGGGATGTTTTCATATGGGTGTTTTCATAACTAAAAATTGTACTTCTATTTTTTCATATACATTTTATGATTTGCTAAATTGTATATAAAAAATGAAAGTACAATTTCCTATTTATAAACGAAGAAGAATATCGTATTTGTAGCAAAATCATAACTGAAAATTTGTCTACAAAATATTTTGTAAAGTTATGATTTTGGGTGTTGCTAATCCTAGGCCCATGGACGTTGACGTAATAACCTTTGTTGGGTCTGGGCTTAGCACCGCAACCTGGTTTTATTTTGTTTTATTTTTAGCATTATTCTTTAAATAAAAATGTAGAAACTTCATGAACGAACTCGCGTCCAGGTTCAATGAACCGTGACACTCGTCAACTGTTTCCCGTACCCCATCTTAATGCTTTTCCTGTGCCCTCCACGCCAACACATTACAGACCCTCTCTCTCTCTCTCTTTCTAAGCATTCAAATTTCTCTCATGGCTTTCGTAGCTACGTCTCCTTCCACCCAATCATTGCTTCACGCTTCGCTATCTTTCCACGAGCCCAAAGGTAATTCTCTCTCCCTCCTTTAATTTATTTTTTTCCATTTTTTTGTTGATTATTTATTTATATTTATTATTGTTTGCAATGTATGCGGTTCTTGATAATGGGCTGTCTGAGCTAACTCTGATCTCATCGACTTTACTTGTTGGTTCTGAAATTTGAGTTGAATTGGTGCTCATGATCATGCAATGAGAAATGTGAATACCCAAATGATAAATTTGTTTAATTATTTATTTAAATTTTGATTCTTTGGGATTGAATTCTTGGAAATTAAGGTTAATTTTTCTGGGTTTTGTGTAATTTTCTTCTCTGCTCTGCAATTTGTTTACTTGAATTTGAATGGGATTTAATGCATTTTTTAATTTGTTATTTCAAACCCATTAGCTCAATGGACATCTTCTGTGAATCCGTCGGATCAATTTTCGTTTGCATCGACGGCTGTGGCCTCTTTCCAGAGACCATCATTGGCAAAACCCCTTTCCGCAGAATCGAAAGGGAGCAAATCAGTTGTTCCGCTTGCTGCAAAAATGGCATCTCCAGGTATACATGTGTGAACTTGTAACTGTTGTATCATTGTGAGAAGCTTGAAATTAATCTTTTCGTTTTCTCCTCGAGCGAGGACGTGAAGGAATTGCTGTGTAAATTGATTGTCGGAATTATTGTAGATGTTGACAACAATGTGGTAGGAGAAGATTACGAAAAACTGGCAAAAGAGTTGGAAAACGCTTCCCCACTTCAACTCATGAAGAAGGCTCTTGACAAATTTGGGAATGACATTGCCATTGCTTTCAGGTAAATCCACTTTAGTACTAATTTCTTGTTTCTGGTAAATGAATTAAATTACTAAAAACTGAAGCGCGCTCAGTGTGGGGCTCGAACCCACCAACTAAACTAGACGGGCTTGTTATCTGTAATACTATTTTACAGAGTGTTTTATGGAATCTTTTCCATCTTACTTTCGAGGTTTTCAAAACGAAAGGGAATTAAACTTTTTCGTAAGTAAATCAGGACAAGCGGCTAAGAAAATATTTCAATGCATACGTAACAATTAGCGGTAACAATTTCTAGAGGTTTACCTGAGTTTATTTCATTTAGGATGACAGAAATTAAGTTTAGTTAATGTTCATTTGTGCAGCGGAGCTGAGGACGTCGCCTTGATCGAGTATGCCAAACTAACAGGTCGGCCCTTCAGGGTATTCAGCCTGGATACTGGGAGGCTTAACCCAGAGACATACCAGTTTTTTGACACTGTTGAGAAGCACTATGGCATTCACATTGAATACATGTTTCCTGATGCTGTTGAAGTTCAAGCACTGGTGCGAGGCAAAGGACTGTTCTCATTCTATGAAGACGGCCACCAGGAGTGCTGCAGGGTAAGGAAGGTTAGGCCTTTAAGGCGAGCCCTTAAGGGTCTTCGTGCCTGGATCACTGGGCAGAGAAAAGACCAGTCTCCTGGCACAAGAGCTGAAATTCCGGTTGTCCAGGTGGACCCATCGTTTGAAGGAATTGATGGTGGAATTGGCAGCTTGGTGAAATGGAATCCTGTTGCCAATGTGGAAGGCCATGACATATGGAACTTCCTCCAAGTCATGAATGTACCTGTCAATCCTTTGCACTCGCAAGGATACATTTCAATCGGGTGCGAGCCATGCACAAGGCCGGTGCTGCCAGGGCAGCATGAAAGGGAGGGAAGATGGTGGTGGGAGGATGCTAAGGCAAAGGAATGTGGCCTCCATAACGGAAATATCAAAGAAAAAGAGGCGCTGCACCTGAATGGCAATGGGAATGGGATCTCAACAACAAATGGGAGTGCCAATGTCCCAGACATCTTTAACAGCAAGAACTTGGTTTCCTTGAGCAGGACTGGGATAGAGAACTTGGCTAGACTGGAAAACCGAAGTGAACCTTGGCTTCTTGTGCTTTATGCACCATGGTGCCGTTTCTGCCAGGTGGATACTATTCACATTTTATTAACATGGTTGCCTTGTAAAGCCGAAAATGTGTTGAGTTTGATTGATCTAACTTGCTTCGTTTCTCAATTGTTTGCAGGCAATGGAAGGATCATATGTTGAATTAGCAGAGATTCTGGCAGGAACTGGGGTGAAGGTGGGTAAGTTCAGAGCTGATGGGGAACAGAAGAAATATGCACAGCAAGAACTGAAGCTGGGGAGCTTTCCAACAATTCTCTTCTTCCCCAAGCACTCGTCAAAGCCCGTCAAGTATCCATCAGAGAATAGGGATGCAGCGTCGTTGTTGGCCTTTGTGAATGCTCTCCGGTGAGAACTCGATGCACCTGATAACTGTTACGGGAAAGCACCGGCACAAGAAACTGTTCTTGTTAGTCTTAGACAAATTTAGGCAGTCCTTATCTGAATATCAATGGAAGTGTTTGTGGTGTACTTAGGCAGAGTAGGCATGTAGTGTAAATATGGTGGTAAGATCTCTGCTGCATGTTTTGCTGAATAAAAAAGGGCCTTCATCTTTTGTAAAACCATCCTTTTGGAGCTGACCAGTGGATTCCATCCTCTACCTATTCCCCCAAAGTTGCAGTCGATGAACTTAAAGCCTTAACAGTATAAACCTAAGGAAAGAAGTAAATTTTAATATGCAGTACTCCGCCGATTTAGTTGCTAAATTATTACGCCCAGTGAAATTAAGTTCTTGAACTATATTTTTTAGAAAATTAAGTCCTTAAAATGTATTAAAAACTGCTTATTTCGTCATTGCTATAATATTAGAAGCTATTCTATTTTGTTTATTTAAGTCGCCTGAATTACACATGACATGTTTTAAAGGATACTACAATTATTTTCTTGGTCATAAGCTCTTATCGTTGTATATAGGTTAGCGAATCTATTTGACAATTTATTCTTTAAAGTTGACTCCATACACTATTTATTAAAGAAAAAAATTAGTTAGTAAACTCATTAAAAACTGCCGAAGTATTCTCCAAAGTGTATCACATACAAGTCAGTTACTTATGGTAGAGGTGAAGTTGACAATTAAAGGGGGGAAATTAGGAACTTAATTTTTGGTCGAATAATATTTCAGGACGAAACCGACACATTACTCTTCAATATGTGAAAGCCTCTTGGGTATTGGCAGATCAAGAGTGAGCGTTTCAAATGAAATCACAATTGAAAGCATCCACTATATTGGATTCTGACTATTTATTTTTTATTTGTTTTATTTTTTTAAGTGGGAGGTCTGTGAAGTAGATCATACGACAGTAGAAAAAGTTTATGATTTTGATGAAATGGAAACATCTCTTTTTCATTTCTCTTTACCTAGTTCATATGTTTGTTTTGTGTGTTCCGGCAAGGAATAACTCGGGATATCTAAATATGGTTGCTGAGTTAATTGAGTGTTTTTTTTTTGTTTGTACTACAAATTATTTTTATTGATCCAAGTCATAAAGGAACCACTAGTGGTGATTCATGAGAAACAGTACATCCGATTGTTCGCATTTTCTATCGAAAAGCCTAACATATAGACATTAACCTCTTGTCACACACCTATGCATATGGTACTTAGCTCACTTTCTATTTGAACGCCTAACATATAGACACTAGCTAGTCTCTTGCCACATACTCACACATGTGGTAATTAGCTCTTTATTACTGTTTTTGTCTTAATTTTACTTATTTTAGATATTATTATTTTGTATTAATATTTCAAAAAATAATAAATTTACTAACCACCCTACATGGTTTTTTCTGTAAATTTATTTTTTGAAATCTTAGGGGAAGAAGGACAATTGAGTATCATGAAAGCTTCACCTTTTTATATCTTTTCCTTTTGTATGTATATAGATAACCGGTAGTCCGGTCAATGCAAACAAAGGAGCACTCAAACAAACGAAGGATCACACATAGCACACTGTATTAGAATGCAAGCTGGATTGGAATTTTCGATTTTGCCATTAAAGTTTTTGTTTGAGAATTTTTGAATGGAGGTAATTTTCACATACTTTTTTAGCTTCACACACACTTTTCTTTACTTATGGTCATCAGATTAAACAAATCAAGCGAAATCAATGATCAAGATTTAATAGGAGTGTGTAACAAGCTAAAATGAATGTGTGAAATTACTTCTCTTTTCTAAAAGATTAAGTGAAAATTAAAACACAATTCTAAATTTCAGAAAACTAAAGAATCACACAAGAACTAGTGTGGGTCTGGATGCTTGCATTGCGTATGAAGATGAAATCCTCTTCTTATTTATTCCAAATTTTTGGGTAGCCATCCCAAAGTTGATAAACTTTGAACTTTTTTTTCTTGATGTGGCGTGCCGTTGATTTTTCTCAAAGATTGGTCGACAGAGACAAATTAAATATAAAATAGCAGCAAACTCCGAGTTAGCATGCACCAATACGCGCGCGAGCGCCACACACACATGTATGTATAAAACGAGGACTCACGAGCGACAACAAATAGTATAATCACCCAAAATCTTGTTTTGTCAGGAACCTTCCTAATCTCTTTTCCCTTTTATCTCTTTTTATTTAAACGGTTGCGATTACGCCGCGTCTATATCTTGTTTTGAATTTTTTTATATAAAGAATAAGACAAAAAGAAGAGTATTAGAAGAAGGAATGGAAATGGATGGTAATAAAAAAGAAGAGAATCCTACTCCGTTTTGTTAAGCATCCGGATGGCAGTGCATTGCTAATTAATAATATATCAATCGTTAAATGAGATCGAACCACGTATAAGCCTTATCGAAGCGCAATGTAGGTAGATTAGAAGACCAAGTGTCACAAAACAGTTCCATCGTCATTTACATATAGAATGGACATTGCAGAGGACGCATGAATTATGGTCCCACTTGTTACGTGACTCATATAACAATATACATTTTTAATTAGAGAATTATTATTAGCACTTCAAAAATCTCATTCTACACTCCTCACAAGTGTATTTTTCTTTCTAATTATAGAATGCTTGGAGTGCCAAATGAAATTTTTGGAGTACTAATAACAATTCTCTTTTATTATAAGACATAGACTTACATGAAACGATGTTTTCCGCTAGTTAATTCTCTTTAATGAGGGGGCTTGTTGCTGTTGTGCTTAATTTATTTGAGTGATTACTCTCTTTTATAAAATCATAAGGGATTTTAATTATAGTGCTTTCAATGGAAGCACTTTTGTTAGAAGAGTGTTGAAACTTTTATTAAAAATAGAAGAAAAGCACTTGAAAATACTTTTTGAAGTGGTGTTTCTTTGAAAAAGCAACATAACCTAACTACTTTGTAACTTATAAACACTTGTAACTTTTTCTTTCAAACGTTGTGAGAAGTACTTTTGAACATCTAAAAGACTTCTAAGAGAACTTCCAAACATACAAATGTCGCACTGCTGAAAACTACTCAACATGGACAATTCTTATTCTATATAGGGTTAACTCTTCAATAGTTCGAACTATTAGATAGTCCGACTTTATATCCATTAGATTAGGAAGTAAGCAAAAATAATATTTCCTCAATTCAATTTTGCCCCTTCATTTCTCGTACTACTAAATAGTTTGGACTATTGAATAATAATTGTTCTATATTGTTGGCCCTAAACCCTATATATATCTCGGATAAATATAGGTTTGGCACCCTATGAAATTTAACAATGTTCTTGCTTTATCAATACCAAACTCGAAGGATGGCTTCGACAATGTAGCACACCTTTTTTTTTTAAAAGATGCATCTCCCTTTAGACGGTTTGGAAAAACATGCATATCAAGCATATGTTAAAGATAACTTTAACGAAAAGTTTCCGGTACTGTTCATTTTAACGAAAAATCATATTTTACACTAAAAAGTCAATCTTGATACTATTCACTAACTTTACCATTTATTTTATCTTTATCGTTAAAACTCAAAGTTTTCAATCCCTTTTTATTAATTTTCTTTATGTTAAATGCCCTTTGCTAGGGCAATAATGTAATAGAGGATACATGATACGTGCTATGAAAATATTTGGAAAATGATTTTGTGTAATTTTTTTTTTTAACAAACGATATTATCTATATTAAGAGGAAGGGGTGGGCTAATCCTTACAAAATTATCTATATTAAGAGGAAGGGGGTGAGCTAATCCTTACAAATAGGTAGCAATAATGTGGTTTAAATTCGTCTTTGGTGAAAATCAAACCTAATACCTCTCACTTACAAGTGAAAGAATATTACTAAACTGTAGTACTAAGTGACTGATTTTGGGTAATTAAGAATATACAAATATAAAAGGGAAAAAGAGAAGAAGAAAAAAAAGGGTCGATAAGATATATGTTTTTGCAGGTTCGTCTCAACCAAATATAAAAGCAAACTACATTTATAGCTTTCATTCCGAATAGGGAATACGGGATGCCATTTCATTTGACGAGTAGCTAGAGGTTGCTTCAATGAGACTTTAAAATCCCACCAAACTTCGGATTTGGATTCTTTCCTGAGCTTAGGAGGCTGAGCTTCCTGAGCAAATCACACAGGTCGTTATATTTTGATCCAATAGTTACAATTATTATAATTTTTAGAAGGACCCTGTTTGTAGTCGTTGGATCAAAATCTAACAGCCCATGTGATTTGCTTAGGAGGTCCTCCTAAGCTTAGGAGAGGATCCAAATCCCCAAACTTCATTGACAAACGCAACTTATAATGGAGATGTATTGCTCTATACCAGGACGTTATATTAACGTTGAATCTGTTATATGTAAATTGTTAGGGAACTGTTATTAGCACTCAAATAATCTTATTTTACAATTCTTATAAGTCTATTTTTCTTTTTAATTATAGAAATTTGGAGTGTAAAATAAGATTTTAGGATTGTCAATAACAATTCCTAATTGTTATACTATAATGAAAATTTTGTATCTTAGTGGAGCCAAGATAACCAGTCAATGAAAACCGATTAGATGTGGGGTTCTATTTTATCTACATCTTAGTGAAGCCAAAGATATGCGAATGGGTAAATTAATTTTTGACTAAAATATCTTATAAATCCAAAGTCAAAATGTGATTAGAAGCATTTTAGACATCTAAAAAGACAAATTAGATGTTAAACTTAATTAATGAATTTGTTGAACAAACGAGTTAGTGGTTGAGGAGTGGGAACTTAATTAATGAATTTGTTTAATTGGAGCTAGTTATTGGTTTTTTTTTAAGAGAAAAATTAGCATATGCCCAGTGTGTGTGAACATTTTATTTTTGTTTTTAAAATAGGAAGGAGAGAAAGAGAACATGGGGCCAATAGGATCCTCTCATGATACTTTAGATGAGGATGTTGAGGATTCAAAAATCGTATTCGTTCATCATACATTGTGCGGTTAGTTTTTGTCAGATACTATTTTTATTTAATTTTAAATAAAATTATTTAAAATAATTTCTGACTACACGATGGACGATGAACGGATATGATTTACGGATCATCGGGATCCTCACAAAGAGGATTCGGTGAAAATTCAGATTCAACGTGGGGGGAGGGGGGTGAGGACTGGGAAGAGAGGTTTTTGCTTTTTATTTTATATTTTTTTTAATATTAGATTTATTTTAAAATCACGTGTAGGTAAGATTTCAATAAAAAATAACAAAATTTGGTTTTGTAAAATTACATTATTACCCATTATTTTTTTTTTGTTGTGATAAAAGACTAAATAATTTTTTTACTCTTTCTTGGTTGACAAAAATGATTTTATTAATTTGTAGTTTGGATATGTTAAAATCATATGTAGGTGAGGCTTTAATAAAAAAACAAAATCTGGTTTTGTTGCCTATCATTTTTTTGCTGTGAAAGAAGACTAAATAATATTTTCATTATCTTTTGGTTGACTAAGAGAGTTTTTAAATAAAGAAAATTAAATTACAAAAGTAAATTCATATTTCAGTTATATATATAGAAATAGGATCCTATCCAGATCTTCTTTGTGAAGATCTTGAGAATCACTTCATCTTGTTCATCTATTATCCTGCTGTTATAAATTATTTTAAATATTTTACTTAAAATTGAATAAAAAAAATATCTAACAAAAATTAATCATATAATGTACAATAAATAGACAGAATAAAGTGATATTCGGAATCTTCACGGGAATTCTCATCCATATGTATAGACTTTAATTTCATAAACGGACATGTACACCTCATTTACTGATGCTCTTTATGTATAAACCAAACTCCTCACCTCCTTACACTTGATATATTTACTAGTGTAATGTAATGGGGGAGGGCAGTGTGAATGTGAGAGCAGCAGTTACAACCATGGCTTCCAGACTTTTCCTTCTCATGAGTCTGATCATCTCCTTTCTCTTCTCTCCCTCCAACCTTCTGGGATTCACTGTCACGGAGGCGCGTGTAGTTCCGGCCATGTATGTTTTCGGGGACTCGTTGGTAGATGTGGGCAACAACAATTACCTCCAGTTTTCTCTTGCCAAAGCAAACTTTCCTCACAATGGCCTCGACTTTCCGACCAAACAGCCAACCGGCAGATTTTGTAACGGCAAGAATGCTGCAGATCTTCTCGGTAAGTTGTAATCTTAATTTGTTACGGCTTGTTACTAGGAAAATATCAGCTTTCATTTCCTTGCTAAATTGCAAGTTTTTGGTTATAGTTGTTAAACATTTAGCATGCAACTTCATCAGACTGTCAATTTATATCTCACTATTTGGATTAACGGTTCAGATTCACAGTCTAACAACATAGTATTCTAAATTGCTTCACAACAGAATTTATATGTAGTGATGTACCTTGTTGTTATGTGTGTCCGGGATTTCTTCGTGTGTAGGCAATGCTGCTACTTTTTCAAGGAAAGAAATCGTAGAAAGTATTTGAATTTGAGACTTCCTAGTCCAGTCTTTCCAGTGCCATAAAAATCACAGGATATCTAGTATAATCGGAGTATCCTATATTCTGAATGTTTTAATCGTTAGATCATATATTTTTTATGTGACAGTTTCTGGGTTTCCTGGTTGAGCAGACTCTCGAGCTGGTTACTGACCAATGAAACGGCATCCGAAAGCTCAAAAGGCCCTTCAAAATAGCAGTTAGATAATAAATGCTCCTCACATTATTAGCCGTAGAAGCTATTAGTAGTTGGTTGATAAGGTGCAGAAGTTAGTTCAAACTAAATTTGAGAGTGCATATATATTTTTGCCACACCTTCACTTTTAACATAGTAGTTGGTTTCTTACCAGGAACAAGTCATCTCTTTCTAATGTAATATAGTTGCATAGTGTTATTAATTAGCCTATGTTTTATAATTTGGTTGATGACATTGGTTGTAGATAGGGTATTGTATTGATAAATAAAACACGTCTAGTTTTCTTTTTGTTTCTAATGCATTATTTTGAAACGTGTCTAGTTTCAACCTAGCACTCAAGAATTTTCAACCTTGCACAATCGCAGTTTGAAACATGTCTAGTTTTCTTTTTGTTTCTAATGCATTATTTTTGTATTATGTGTATTAACAATACATTATTATGATAATATTATTTAATTTTAAAATGTTGGCAGCTGAGAAAATGGGCTTACCTACCATACCACCATATCTTTCTATGGCATCTAAATTGAACAAGAGCTATAACCTCTTCCTAAATGGTGTGAACTTTGCTTCTGGAGCTGCTAAAATCTTCAAAGAGGATCAACAATATGTAAGTCAAAACACAGCTTTATATGTATAGACACACAGACACACACAGACACACACACACACTAAATTGTTGATAATATTAAATCAGTTTAATTATTTTTCTTTGTCTGATCAGCCCCAGTCAATATCTTTGGGAGAACAAGTAGATTATTATTTGTCAGTGAAGGAAGGCCTTGGGCAACAGATAGGAACCTTCAAAGCACAAAAACATCTATCAAAATCTCTCTTCACCATTATCATTGGAAGCAATGACATCTACACCTACTTTGACTCCTCCACCAGTAATAGGAGCACACCTCAGCAGTATGTTAACTCCATGGTTCTCACACTTAAACAACAAGTGAAGGTAATTAACACAATAATTCCTTCAATATCAACGCCTAATATTATCACATTTATCTTAATTTAATTGTCTTTTTGCAGCGTTTATACGATTATGGCGCTCGTAAATTTGTCATCGTTGGAATTGCGCTTATCGGGTGCACCCCGTCAGAAAGAAATGAGCGATCCGATCAAGAATGCAAGGCTGACGTTAATCAGTTGTCAGCTAAGTACAATAAAGTTCTTATATCAATGTTGAAGAACTTGAAATCGGAGCTCAAGGGCATAAACTACTCCTGCTTTGATGGTTACAGCGTCATGCACAACTTCATTCAGAATCCAACAGCTTACGGTAATTGAAATTCCATAAAATATTTTCCTTCTTGTGCACGTTATATCAAATTCAATCGATTGGATAAAGTTTTCTTGCCAGACCAGATGATGTATTGTCAAATAAGAATCCGCATCAAAATTAACAGTTCGAAAAGAAAAATATCTTACTGTCTTAATCAGTAATTACATTAATTTATTCAGGATTTGCTGAGGTTAAAGCTGCTTGCTGTGGTCTTGGGAAGCTTAATGCGGATGCTCCATGCCTACCATTCGCAACGTACTGCAGCAACAGAAGCAACCATCTCTTCTGGGACAGAACTCATCCAACAGAGGCAGCACATCGCATCTTTGTGGATTATATTCTTTCTGGTCCTTTACAATACACCTTCCCAATCAACGTGAAAAAGCTAGTTTCCATTTAATTTATTAATCTGGTTGACATGTATGCATCGCACTTAAGTAATTCCTTATCACCAGTCGTAACTTCTAATACAAGTATGTGATTATCTCCCTAGGGTACTAAGATGCATGCACACGTACAAGTACACTACCGATGACTTGGAAGAATAGTTTTATCTTTCAATTATGTTATTGGTAGCAAGTTTAAGGTGTGTTTGGTATTCTATTAAAAAACTTTGATTGTCCCTAAAATCATTTTTCAAGTACATCTCTTAAGAATAATTTTGGTTTTAAATCTCAAAATTTTGAAAACTTGTTTGGTTAAATTTGTGAAAATAATATTTCTTTGGTTGAATTCAAACTAGCGTGGGCACGAACTCCTTGGCATCGGAGATGAAACCGACTTAGACCCATTCTTCTATGCAATAGCGTGTCAGTGGAGCTTCTCCTTCAACATTGTGTCAAAATCGAGGCGATGTCCACCGATGGGTTGATGGGATTGTTCGGAGGAACAGTGTTGTGGAGTCTGAACCTGATAATAATGAGAAGAGAGGCAGAAATTGGACGAGAGAGAGAGAGAGAGAGCAAAGAAAAGAAAAAGATGGCGAGGAGAGAAAGATCAGAGACAATGAGAGATGATAATATGGAGAAAGGAGAGCTTTGATTGAGTTAAAATCTTTAAAAACTCATATTTTACAAACAATGATTTTCAAATTGAAAATTAACTTCATGATGAGCAACATTATTAGCCATTTTATGACTAAGTTCTTTTTCCTTTTCACTTTGTTTTCTGATTGCAGACTTGAAGTTCTGTAATAAGAGTTTATGTTGCTTCTGAGTAACTCAACTCACCTCCCATATATATCGTGTGACAAGGTCTATTTGCAAAATATCCTACTAAGCATAGCTAGAAAAATATTAACCTACCATAATGGTTGGTGCTTGTGTCTATTTACCACAAACACTCGTGCAAATTTTATAGGAAAATTCATGGGTAAATTACATTTTCATATATCAGGTTTGAGGTTTATTTCAATTCCTTACAACATTTTCAAACCATTTCACTTTCATACCTTAAGTACTATTTTATTTCAAAATAATACCTCCGTTACATTTTTCCATCCATTGATCCGTTAAGTGCTGACATGGCTGCCAAATGTCTGTCACGTGGCAATTTTTTTTTTTTTTTTAAACCTGAATTTTCTCAACACAAAAAAAAAAAGAAAAAGAAAAAAAAAAAGAAAGCCATCCCATCTCTGTGCAACCACCGCCCACATCCCTAAACCTGCAACAACAAGAAGAAGAAGAAGAAGAAGGAAGGAAAAAAAAAAAAAAAAATTAGCCCAAACCCAGTCGAAGAAGAAGAAGAAGAAGCCGATGGTGGCGACCCACCTGCCTTTCCCCCTCCCCCCGCGGTGACCCAGCTGCCTTCCCCACCCCCTGGCACGACCATGAACCAGCCGCCTCCGCTTTGTTGGAGTTGAAATTGAAATCCATTTCTCACTCTCCTTTCTCTGTCTCACTCCCCCTTCTTTGTCTTTGGTGGTTTTGGGTGGCGTTCGGACAAAGATAAAGGGTGGGGGTTTCTTGGGTGGACGAAAGAAGACCTGGGTTTTGACTCAAATGACAGGGACTGGTTGATGGTTGAGGTGGGAGAATGGGAGCTGCAGTTGAACTCTTCTTCTTCTTCTAGGTTGAGGGTTTTTGGGTGTGGAGGGACGAACTCAGTTTGGCCATTTTTTTTTTTTCCTTTTCCTCCTCCTACTTGTTGTTGTTGTTGTAGGTTTAGGGATGTGGGGGGTGGTTGCGGGGAGATGGGATGGTTTCAATATTTTTTTTATTTTTATTTTTTGTGTTGAGAAAATTCAGGTTTTTAAAAAAAAAATTATTTCTTTTGCCACGTGGCAGACATTTGGTAGCCACGTGGCATATATGTGGCAGCCACGTCAGCACTTAACGGATCAATGGATGGAAAATGTAACAGAAGTATTATTTTGAAATAAAATAGTACTTAAGGCATGAAAGTGAAATGTTTTAAAAATGTTGTAAGGAATTGAAATAGACCTCAAACCTGATGTATGAAAATATAATTTACCCAAAATTCATTATCAAGGCATGTCCCATGATTAATGTGGCTTAGATAAACAATAAGAAGGAGTCCATTGGATTGGATTTTTGGATTTTGTTGTTTTTTGCTTAGTAAATAATGTATTTTAATA
Organism: Pyrus communis; assembly: GCF_963583255.1. Classification (NCBI taxonomy): domain Eukaryota; kingdom Viridiplantae; phylum Streptophyta; class Magnoliopsida; order Rosales; family Rosaceae; genus Pyrus; species Pyrus communis. The sequence continues at coordinate 18,124,294 of NC_084816.1, read as the reverse complement.
TGAAACTATATAAAATGACTTGTAGATTAAAGAGTTAAATGAATATATGAAAATAAACGAAAGAAATTGAGTAATCAAGTTGAAGTACCACATAATAAATGAAAATAGTTTTTATTGTGTCACTGATTTTCTTTTTTCAAATAAAATATCAAGTTTGAATCTCTTGATTGTATTTGTGAGAATATGAAGGACACAATTCTGAATCGGTGGTTGACCAAATTTTGCAAGAGCTTATAAGTAATTGGGCTACTATTTATATTGCTGACTAGTTGCAACCTCAACTTTGTATAGGAATAAGGGTGTTTTTATCACATAAAGGAATTATGAAGATTATGTTGTAAATACAAGGCTTATTTACACTGTGTCACATCCCGGCCCAGGCTCCCACCATATCCCGCGCTCGACTCTATCATAACACAATATTGTCCGCTTTGGGCCCTACCACACCCTCATGGTTTTGTTTCTGGGAACTCACATGAGAACTTCCCAGTGGGTCACCCATCCTGGGATTGCTCTCGCACGAACTCGCTTAACTTCGGAGTTCCTACGGAACCCAAAGCCAGTGAGCTCCCAAAAGGCCTCGTGCTAGGTAGAGATGAGAATATACATATAAGGCTTACATGATCCATTCCCTTGGGCTATGTGGGATGTTACAATCCACCCCCCTTAGGGGCTCGACGTCCTCGTCGGCACACTTCCGGCCAAAGATTGACTCTGATACCAAATTGACACATCTTGGCTCAGGCCCTCACCACATCCTGAACTTGACTCCATCGTAGCACGATATTGTCCGCTTTGGGCCCCTACCACACCCTCACGGTTTTGTTTATGGGAACTCACATGATAACTTCCCAGTAAGTCACCCATCATGGGATTGCTCTCGCGCGCACTCGCTTAACTTTGGAGTTCAGATGGAAACCAAAGCCAGTGAGCTCCCAAAAGGCCTCGTGCTAGGTAGAGATGAGAATATACATATAAGGCTTACATGATCCACTCCCCTAGGTGATGTGGGATGTTACACATTGTCTCCCGAAACTCAACTTATTCTCGTTTTGCCCCCTGAAACTCAAAAAGTCACACTCAATCCCTTGAATGTTAACTTTCTGTCTCACGTGATTATCCCATTCTATTGACTCAGTAAAAAAATATGTTAAAATCTTTTGACATGGCAAAGGTGGGGACCAGTAATTCGTAGAATTGTAGCCGTGTCATTGCCACATGTACAATGTTAATTCAACTTGACACTCAAGAGGTTAAGTGAGACATTTTAAGTTTCAGAGAACAAAATAAGATTAAATTGAGTATCAGAAGACGACGGTGTAAATAAACCTAAATACAATTAAAAGGCCATTTTCTAGCCCAAAATAAAAAACCACAACTAGAATAACAAGTGTGGGTGGTTTCATACACGACACTAGAATCTAGATATATTAACACCAAGAGGCCCAACCAACAAGCCAAGCTTTGGATTATGAACATCTAGAGAAAAAGAATGGATTCACCTATTTACATGATTTGCCTCTTTTTTTTTTCGGAGGTCGTTAGGGTTGACTAAAGGATCTTGTCCGGAACTCCACATGCTTCATGCCAGGGCCAATCTTGGGATGATAGACGAGACGTATTCATGTGCAACACCGAAAACTTTGTTGTATCAGCCTATCCTATTTTAACAACAGTTTTTATCATAAATGGTCCCTTAGATTTATCAAACTCATCATTTTGGTCTCTCACTTTCAAAATCAATCAATATCATCCCTGACATTCACTATTCCGCATCAATTTGGTCATTCCGTTAAGATTCTGTCAACTATTCAGTTAGTTTGTATGTGGGACCCACAAATCCAATTAAATTGTGACCTGTGGATTTACACAAAATAAGGGTTTTTATCGCAAATTGTCCTTAACATTGATCCAACTCCTCATTTTGGTCCATGAGTTTCAAAAATCGATAAATTTGGTCTCTAACTTTCACTACGCACATCAATGTACTCATTCCGTTAGAATTTCATTCATATTTTTCGTTTATGTGCTGATGTGGTCCCATTAATCCAATCATATGGCTCCACGTGGATGAAGTATTGGAAACTATTATTTTTAAGAGTGAACCAATGAACTAGTATTCCACTATGGTATTTTTCTTGCATCTCACAACCCCAATTTGAAAAAAAATTCAATCTAAATTCGATAAAACCAAATCCAAATTCAATTCAAATTTGATAGGATTATAACCGACTATAAAGAATGATGAGTGAGTTCAGGAGGCTAAGTACTAGTGGTGTGTGCCTTCCTTTTCTTTTTGAGCATACCCTAATGAAAATGACGATGACTTTTTTTTCTTTTATTTTTGATTTTTAGTTTCTTATTTCACTTTTAGTTTTAAATCTTAAAAAAAAAAGAAAAAAAAGTTTCTTGTAGTTAATCCACATGGTAGCATATGATTGGATTAATGGGACAAAAATAGTTATGAAACTTTAACAGAATGATTAAATTGGCGTGCCGTATTGAAAGTTAGGGATCAAATTTATCGATTTTTGAAACTCAGGGACCAAAGTGAGGAGTTGGATCAATGTCAGGGACCATTTGCGATAAAACCCCTTATTTTGTGTAATCCACGTGTCACCATTTCATTGAATCTGTGGGTTCCACATATAAACTAACAGAATAATTGACGGAATCTTAACGGAATGACCAAATTAGTGTGCAGTAGTGAATGTCAGGGACGACATTGATTGATTTTGAAAGTGAGGGACCAAAATGATGAGTTTGATTAATCTTGGAGACCATTTGTGATAAAAACCCTTTTAACAATTTTGAAATAAATAAAATGTGGATTGACAAAGTAAGGGGCAGACTAGATCTCACAGTGATTAAGATTTTTTTCGTCAAGCCATTGTGTCAATCAAACCCTCCTCGCTAATGTGGTGAGAATTCAAGACTAACACTTTGTTCCTTCTTTATCTCTAGTCCAGTGAGAGCCTTTCTTTCCTCCAGTGAGAGCTATTCTCACCTCTGGTGTGAGTGCCTTTCGTTTTCGACTCTTTGCTTTGCCACTGGCCCTAGCTATGGCCAAGGTCGGTGGCAGTTCTTGGTTTTCCTTATGTTTGCTTTTTTTTTTTTTTCCCTTGTGCTTATTGTTTTTGGGCGAAAGCCCTGCCCAGTTTTCATTCCCATACCAACCTACCCTTCAAGCTCTCTTCGTTCTGTCACTTTTTGTGCCTATAATTTCACCATCTTGACCCCCGAATCCAGATCACCTGTTTCTTCCTTCTTATTCGATCCTTTTTCTCTCTACCATCTTCAACAATAGGCTATGTTATTTTTCCACAAATCCTCACTTCGATTCGGCTTCCTTTTACCACGATTTGTCGCGTTTCTACAGGAGGGTGTGTACAACGTTGGTTCAGGTGTTCGCACCACCACCCTTGTTGGTGTTGTTACTCATGAGATCTTTATTCCCGCGAGCTTCCTCTATTCCTTGGCGTCGATCATTTTGGCGGTATGTGGAAGATGGTGTGGGCTTTTTCTTCCTCAAGTACAGGATTCAGGATGGTGAGATCGCAGGTGCTGGTGCTAGGCGTTGACTTTAGTTTGACATGTGGAATTTTGACAGCGGGTGGAGAAACTACATTAGCTGTTTTTGCTTAGGTTTTTCTGTTTTGTGGTTTGTGTGTACTGGGCTACTTTGTTTACTTTGGGCTTGGTTATGTATGTTTTGGCCTTTGTTGTGTGTGTTTATGGGGTCCATTTTGTCTGTTGCACTTAGTTGTTTTGGGCTTCTTTGTTTGTAATGTTTTTTTTTTAATAATATATTTACCCCTTCACTAAAAAAAAAATTAAAAAAAAAGAAAAAAAAAAAAAAACCCGTCCTCGCTGTACATAGTTTGTAATTTACTGTAATAAGCTTGTACTAAAAATCTGTCGATTGACAAACAACATAGTTGTAAATTTGACATCCAAAAGATCAACAAAATAGCACACACAAGAAAAGTCATGTATATTGAATCATCCGTGGCCTCCCTAGATGTCCACCCTATCCACGTCATCTTCTTGTGGAGTATACATATATGTTCTCTAAAAAAACTGTATACATATGTTTTTTTTTAACTCTAGAGGGGTTTGAATTCGGACACTTATTATTCCAATTGGTAATCAACCAGTGTCATCCTCACATTTACAATAAGGCCTTGTTTAGCAGGTCGTATAAGTTACTAGAAAGGACTAATAATACGGACTCATTCGTTGAGCACCATCCCGTATCAAATTAGACTAAATTAATTTAATATGATCCACTTGTTTTATACGACATACACCCGAGTAATAAAACCGTCCAAAAAGCCCGGATTATAAGTCGGGTTCTTTTTGCTCTCTCTCACTCGAACTGGCCTCTATTTCTCTCGCGCGAAAAGGCCCGTCTCCTTCTCTCGCCGGCTCTGTTCTCCCCGTTTTCTTCTCTCGCCGGCTCTGTTCTCTCTTCATCTTCGCTCGGTGTCTGATAATTGGAGACGCCCACAAAGACAGAAAGACCAGTCGCACCGACCACTGCTTCTCTCTCGTCTCACAACATTCGAATCATTAGTTGGTGATATTTGGGAGATTTGGTCATTTGGGTGTTTGAACTTAAGTGGGATTTAGGTTAGCTTCTTGCTGCTTTTTGTGATTTGGGTATTTTTCAACTGGGTTTTAGAATGTTGACTGGGAATTGATGATAGGGTTTAAAGATTAGGAAACATGTCGTCTGGGCAATGTTCATTTGAAATTAGGTTTTGTTCTAATTTTTGGGGGCTTTTTTATTTGATTCTAATTTTGGGGGTTTTGTTTTAAATTTTCTGAGTAGTTGAGAGTGGCGTTGACGCTGCTTCAGCATGGCCGACGAGTTGTCGGCTGTCGGATCCGGTCAAACCTCCATGGCTCCTGCTTTTTATTCAATATTTAATTTTACGTTTCTGGTAAGCGGTGTCGATGGCTGTATTTTGAAGATAATATTTGAGAAATATTTAGGTTTTTTTAGATATAATAACATAATTTAAAAAAAAAAATTTAGTACAATGATATATCATGTACTTTACCAAACACAAGATAAATAATACAGTCATTAGTCCGATACCGTAAAAAACGGCCGAACAATTTAATATTCAACAACTATTTATCCTATCTGACAGAAATAATCAATATAGCTTCTGCAAGATGATGGCAGATGATGGCTCGTGTTACAATTAGGCACTTTGTTTAGTCAGTTTAAAAGTTGGATTCGGTGAATAATTAATTAATCAATGCAAGAGAAGAAAATAAATAATTAACTGATAACTGAAGTGAAGGAGTAAAAAGAACAGTTGAAGATGAATTTAAGGACAAACAAGAATCCAAAAAATCCATCGATGGATTTGGCCAAATTTCCCATCACACCAGATAATGGCAAACCCATTCCCAACCGAACAAGTGTGATATTGACACATTGGCCGCTACATATTTCTTAATTTACTTATTTTGTGAAGGATTTGTATAAAATAAGTTCAATATTGTCGTAACGTTCTCGTGCCATAATACAATGTTATAGAAAATTTTCTTTTTACATTGACTTATTGGACCAAGATGCTATGTAACCATATGGCGGTGAAATCCGTCTAAAGAAAAATATTTAACACCTTGTGTTGGTGATGGTTTTGTTTGAGGGAGATGATTTTCACATTTTTTTTTTAGCTTCTCACATATGCATCTTAATTTTTTGTCATTAGAGAATACATCAAATGAAAACAGTAGATATGTTTGTATAAGAGATTAAAATATCTGTTACCATCTCATGCTTTAAAATATACACCAGAAAATGGTAAACCATTCCGAACTGAATTAAGAGTGTAATATTGACACATTGGCCGCACCGAATATCGACCATCCCCATCCACTGACCCGCTGCCAAATTGCCAGTCCATCTAGTCGAGGACAGTAACGTTTTGTATTTTATAATTCAGGCACACCATAACTCTGTCAATTATAAAATACCACAAGCATGCAAGATTGCAACATATGAGAAATCTGTAAACAATTGTTTTGGGTCATCAAATAAAATTGAAATGCACAAAAATACAAACAGGTGTTCAAATATGGAAGAATAGCGAAAGAAGAAGATAAAGGAAAGTTTGATGGTGCGTGGAGTGTGGAGTGTGGGACTCGGGACGGTGCATCCACGCAGCAATCAGTAGATTAGACTCCGGCAGCAGACAAGGATAGAGATATGTGTTATGAACTGTGAAGGATGTCTCTTTCTTCTTCTCTATATCCTTTTTCCCTTTATTTTTTTTATTTTTTTTATTTCATATTCTATGATGTTTTTTCCTTCTTTGAAATGGGAAGGAGAAGAATGTAATTTTAGCAACAAAAAAAGATGTGATTAATGTTAATTCTAAGGATGATAAATTATAATCGAGAATAATCCGGTAGAATTCGTATCTCGTTGATGACAAATTCGTAACCAATTTATCTCCCACGCCCTTGAAAATATATAGTTGTTTAAAAAAAATTATAAACGAGAATAATTTGGTGGAATTAGATGTTTATTCTTTCATTAAAAAAAAATCAATATTTATGCAATGATTATGTAACTAAGAAAGGTACGTAAAATAGCAAATTCAACGAATAAATCAACAGAGAAATTGGTAGTTAACCAAAAGAACAATCAAGAAATGATGAGAATGATCAATGGTGATAGACGATCATGATTAATGAAACTGGTAACGAGATGTTCTAACAATTAAATCAAGAAAAAAAGGATTAGTTATTCAAAAGACATTACTTGAATTAATAAAAGTAAATTCCAATGACAAAAGTTTGATCTTTTGGGAAGAGACAAATAAGAGTTGAAGAAAAATGATAAAATAATTATATGTAATGACAATATTAGTGTCAGGATATAAGAGGTTTCGATGAGTGCTACTGATCGAGCCCACACGGCAAAAATGTCTCCTTCATTCGTACGTAACTCATCAACTTATCTCCCCTATAAGAGGACACCGATTTGTTCATTTCCCTCAAAACTATCACACAAAAACTTCGCATACCAAATTTTGAGGGAGCTTTTACACACAGTTTGTCCATAACCATGGCTAAATGTCACACTAATGTTTTGCCTAAGGCTTTCTTCGTCGTTGTCTTCTCGCTCGTCACTTTTGGTTTCTTCTTCACTCTCTCAGAAGCTCAGATGGTTCCGGCCATATATGTGTTTGGAGACTCGTTAGTTGACGTTGGTAACAACGATTACCTAAAAATCTCTGTCGTCAAGGCAAATTTTCCTCATAATGGGGTTGATTATCCTGACAAAGTAGCAACTGGGAGGTTTGGCAATGGAAAAAACTCTGCAGATTTTCTTGGTAGGTTTAATATTATTTCAGTTTATAAAACATGACTAGTGACATTATGCATGTTGAGAGAACGAGAGGCACTTACGGTATGTAGTATACAATATTGTTATCCTTTGTTTGGCAGCTGAGAAAGTCGGGTTACCAACATCGCCACCATATCTGTCACTTGTTTCCAAGTCCATCAAGCAAAAAGCATCCTTCGTCAACGGAGTTAGCTTCGCCTCCGGAGGAGCTGGAATCTTCAACGGCTCAGATGAACAATATGTAAGTGAAATGTTTTCAGCACTCTTTCAAAAGAAAAATCACTCTTTATTCAGCACTTGTAGTATATTCCGTTCCACTAAAAATGCTTTAGAACCCAATTCCTTTTTTTATATTAGTTGGGTGGGATCCATTTAACCCTACTTCTCAAAGTTAGTGAAAAGCTTTTAAAAGAAAAGTTGGGTGTTATTCTATACCAACACCTAATGTGGTTCAAAGTGAAGTCCGCAAAATCAGGAGAAATTTTTATGTAGCAGAAATATTGTGATGTGGTGTTACTATTTACGTTATAATTTGAATAAAATAATAATATTATATGGTAGTGTGCACTATAATTTTACTTTTAAACAAGAAGCTATGTCAAGAGAATCTAAATAGAAGAAATCTAATATATTTATCATTAAAAATATATCTTATTTGAATATAACGCTTTATAATGTGATTTGACGTGTGAATGACAAATAGAATAGCTTTGTCCAACGATTAATGCCTGACCTATATATATTGCCCTTGTTGTCACAGCGTCAGTCGATACCTTTGTCATACCAAGTAAACTACTACTCAGAAGTGCATCAAAACATTGGGCTACAATTAGGATCCAAGGGCGCCAATGACCATCTCTCAAAATCTCTGTTTTTAATTGTGATTGGAAGCAATGACATATTCGACTATATTAAAAAAACCAAACTCCAAAATGAATACACACCGCAGCAGTACGCGGATTTGATGGTGTCGAATCTAAAGGAACAATTACAGGTAACAAGCACGCATTATCTTAGCTCCATGTTTGCATGGTGAAACTTCTGTTGCACTTCAATGCTTAACGTGTTTCTTGCTTTGTTTGTTGTTCGGCAGAGAATACATGCTCTAGGCGCGCAAAAATTTGTAGTCATCGGGACTGGGCCGGTTGGATGCTGTCCGTCGCAAAGGAATTCAAGTACAGGAGAGTGCAATGATGGTGCAAACTCATTGTCTGTCATGTACAAGGAAGCCCTTAAGTCCATGTTGCAGCAATTGAAACCCGCGTTGGGCATAAGCTACACCCTCTTTGACACTTACACTATCTTGACTAACATCATTCAAAACCCCGCTTCTTACGGTACTCATATGTTCATTTTCTTCTTTATAAGCGCAAACAACCTATGGCCAATCCGTCTGGCATGTGTTGTCAAACCGTCAATTTGAACATATGCGGTTCATGATAAGCTAGATATTTTCCCACCTTTGTAAGAACTAAAGGATGAATTTGAAGTTAACTGACAAACCAAAAATTTCTCATTCGATTTCAGGATTTACAGAGGTTAAAGCTGCATGCTGTGGGATTGGGAAGCGTAATGCCAAGGGTCCATGCACACCAATTTCATCTTTGTGCTCCAACAGGAGGGACCATGTCTTCTGGGATTTTTACCATCCTACACAGGCAACTCATGGCATCATAACGGATAAACTTTTCGATGGCCCTTCAGAATACTCATCCCCAATGACTGTGAAGGAGTTAATTGCTCTATAAAAACTCGGCTGCTCGATATAATAGTCACCGTGTAACTAGAATGTCTAATAGTGTATAGATTGGCCTTCTTAGGAGGTTATACTTGGGCTAAATTCGTGTGTATTAAAGCGTGAATCAATGAAATTCTGTCTGTACCATCACAAAAGAAGCAAAGCACCATGACAGATTTCGAAAAGCAAAGAAAACGATTATATTCCTGCATCATCCACTTCACATAATATCAAAATCGATCAATTTGAGTTATATAAATAGGAGAAAATGTGATAAAAAAGAAGTAAATGGCCCAATGATTCAACCTTTCTCTTGAATGGAGATGGGAAATAATACGTTGTCATCCATCGAACAGTAGAGAATGCTTCAGTCTGCATAAATTGCCAGCCAGATACATTCGTTAATCTTCCTGCACTCATTCTTGGGAAAAATTTCTGCAAAGCAAAGCATAAAGTTTCTTGAAAGAAAAAAAATGGATAAAGAAACAACTTTCAGGTTTAAATAATGTATTTCTTTTCGAGAGTTGTCTCACATTGATGAGGGACAAGGTTTGCTATGTGCTTATATGATCTTGGGCTACTCCGCATATTGCCAATTGGTTTTATAGTGGAACCTCAATTTCATCATTTCTGATTCATGTTCTTTTCAGAAAAAAAACTTATGTTGCGTTTGTGAAGATCAAATGCCAGCATCTTGTCCTCTACAATCTGCATTTAAATGAAGAAGAAAGAAAAAATAAAGAAAAATGTTATTCCGGCGTATAATGGTATTGCCGCATTCCATCTCATGGTTTCGTAGAGGCAGTGTTCCTCTATAATATGTCATGGTTCATACATATTCAGTTTTGGGATTAAAACCTGGTAAGAATTGCTGGCCCATAGCTGATACATTCTCATTGTACAGCACTGCAACCCTTGGGGGGTCATCATGTGAAACCAAGTAGTTTATGGTTCCACCAAGCAGACCAACACCATCTGATACAATATTGAGAACATTACACAACACTGCAACTGCTAAACTTGGACCCAGAATCATTACTTATTTGCGAGGGAGTACCTTTACCAAATTCATCCACGAGGCACAAAGACCTTTTCCCGTTGTTCCTCTTGCAGTAACAAGTACTCTGCCTTTTTAAAATACTCTTAGCACTAAGAATGATGCCTAAATTACTGATCACACACAATATGTTTACAATTTAGCACACGGAAGCCTATTTGAGTCATCTCTACTTATGCAAATCAATCATAAGTGTTGACTTTTCGGCACACATAAGCTTGCTTCCAATTGCGCAGAATATTCTCAAAGAGAAACAGAAACTACGATTGTTATTCATATGTCAAATATCATACAAGCACAACACTAACGTGAGAAAGATACCATCTGTAAAGCTCCGTCCGCACCTTAGAAATCACGGTTCTCCAAATTCGCTTGGTTTTCTTATTGGGTATTTAATTTTGACACAGATCAACAGTGATCAACCCAAAGTTTTAAAGTACTTTTGACGTGGCATGTTTGGGTGGTAAGGTCACTCTCGTTCACACAGAAGAGAGGATTTTGCAGTCTTGTTTTACAGAGAAAAGCACCCGTCCGATAACAAAATCGTCGATACAAGGGCATCAAAGCTCAAGTATCCAAGTGGGAAACTCATCCAACAAGATCACATCAACCACTTGGACCTGAATTAAGAACTTACTTTGAAAGAAATAGACAATTTCTATAAAAAAAAAAACAGCAGAGGCATTGAAGAAAGAGAGCACCCAACTAATCTGCACAAAAGATCCTAATAAGAAAATGTCCTTGTTACATAAATTGTCACTAGCTTCATTAACCTTGTCTATCTTATTAATCATTTATTTGTCACAAGTCACAACCACCTGAAGAATGTGCAAGAGAATAGATGCTTGGAAAGAAGTTCCAATATTTCATATCTAGAGAAAATATTGTGAGCATGTAGAACTTGAATGAACGATGGAAACATATCCCCATAAACACAGATTACGTTTATATAATCTAATTTTTTAACCAATTTTTTTTTTCAATTAATAATATAGCTAACTCATTCAATTATTCTTATGTCATAGTTGATCAAATATAAGATTTGATCAACTTTAATTTTGAAAACCTTTTTTCTACATAGGCAAATGTAAGTGGTATAGTTAACAAAATTTTATAAGCAAAGACTCAAAAACTCAAAATCTGTAAACTTCTTATTTGAACAGGCACAAAGAATGAAATATTAAATTATATATATATATATATATATATATTAAAAAATTGAGGACCTCTCCGGAGTAGGGGCCCTAGACGGCCCCCCTACTCTGACTACCCTCAAGACCGACTTTGAATTAGGTACTAGAGATGATATACCTAGCTCCAATACTTTAAATTATTGTCTATTTTCACTAGAAGAATGTGTTAATTTACTCCTCAAGTATTATCATACAGTTTAATGCATAAACCCTCTTCAATTCAAATAATTTTATATGTATGATCTTTATATAGGATTTGTTGACGTACGAAACCGAGTGGACCTCGGGTCAATGTAAGATAGGGGGTTAGGATCTTCGCGAGAGCCTTCCACTCAAGAGTAGCTAGAAGAAGCAACGTGCAAGGAAGGTAGAATAAGTATCAAAGCTCACCGGTGTGGTACCAGACTAAGAGCCTCTATTGCTTAAGCTAGTAAAGTATGTTTAAGGCGCCTCATGGGTGAGTTTAGAGGCAAGGTTGGAGGAGAATTCTCAAAATTGGCCAATGTGCGTGGGATAGAATGCACTTAATGTGGTGCCGCCTCTTGTCATATCGTGATTGGTCTTCAAGTTGGAGCGAAATATCGCATTGGTTTGGGGATAGCTAATGGGTAATTGCCATGTGTCATGGCTCTCACTTGTTGTGACGTTGTTTCATGTGATTCGACATGGGTGCCAAAGCACGGACTCTTTGGTGGGTTCAAGGTGCTTTGTGGTTGACCGGTACTTAGTAGTTTCGGGGTCAATATAATATGGTAATAATAGTATTAAAAATGGATTGTTTCAATTATAAAATTTATATGTTGAAGATACATTATTCTTAAAGAGTGGAATATGTGCATTCCCTTATAAGAAAATGCAAATTTTATTCTTACTGATATTAGTTTGAAGCAGGGGTGGGTTCATAGGGACCCTCAAGAGGTCGGAGAAACAGTTGGTGAAGTTCTTAAGGACCTTTCCAATGTCTGACACAAGACTCTTTTATTCCCACTAAGTGTTCGCTGAAATAAATATTTGGCATATCCCGATAGCACTCGTCATAATGTGTTGGCATTTTTTGGTAGGGGGTCTCAACAAAACTCACTAGGATCACTTGACAACACTCCTCATACGTAAGTATGCAAGCAACATAGCTTGGCAGATGACGATATGCACATCAAGTGCTCGATGAAATGCCCTCACGATTAAAATTTTGATACCGTCACTGGTTTGAAGTACTTATTGTTTTCTATTAGTGTATAATAAGAGCAAACTTGATATAAGTTCAATTTCAGGAGTTATTATTGGATTTAGCCCACTTTGTTGGATTTAGTCCACTTTATTGGATTAGGTCCACTCGTTGATTATCCATATCAGCTTATTTTTATTATCTTTTTATTAGATTGTGACAAATGTTATTCCATATTTATATGATTAATATTTACGTAATTTTAGGATTAAATATAAGAATTAAATTGTTTCTCCTTCTTCCTACTCCTAATTCGTTTCTCAATTGTTTTTCTACATCAATCGTAAGTTAACCGTGTCTACTAATATGTGTTATAGGTACTATATATATCAACATATATACTAGTATGGATTTATAAATATATGAAAGATGACATTTTTCTAAACTATTTTGTGGATGATGGATAGATTAATAGTTTTATTTATTTTCGTATTATCACAAGTTAAGTGTATTTTATCAATTTATATAGTGTAGGTAATATATACGATGACATACATATTTTCTTTTAACCATCCATGAAAATTTGTTATCCATGAAAATGATTAAATTGATTAAATTGTCATATTTAAATATTTGAATTAAAAATTTGAGTATAAATGCAGAAATCAAGAAATTTAATTAAAGTTAAAAAATAAAAACCTGGAACAAATTCAATAAACAGTTCAATTTTTTTGTACTTTATCAAAGGATTCCTTTTTAATAATAATGGCATTCTTTATTTTATAATTCAGGTGCACATATCTCTAGCAATTATAAAAAGTGGAAATGCAAAATTGCAACATATGAGAAATCTGTAAACAACTGTTTTGGGTCGGCAAATAAAACTGAAAATGCACAAAAATACAAACAAGTGTTCAAAAATGGAAGAACAGAGAAAGAAGAAAAGGCAAAGTTTGATGGTGCGTGGAGTGTGGGACTCGGGACGGTGCATCCACGTAGCAATCAGTAGATTAGACTCCGGCAGCAGACAAGGATAGAGATATGTGTTATGAACTGTGAAGGATGTCTCTTTCTTCTTCTCTATATCCTTTTTTGTGTTCATATTCTATGATGTTTTTTACTTCCTTTTTTGCTTCTTTGAAACTGGAAAGAGAAAAACGTAACATTAGCAACAAAAAATCAAATTAGTTATTCAAAATATGAGATTAATGTTAATCCAAGGATGCTAAATTATAATCGAGAATAATGCTGTGAAATTCATATCTCGTGAATGACAAATTTGTAAACTGATTTATTTTCTATTCTTTGTAAATATATAGTTGTTTCCAAAAAAATTATAATCATGGATAATTTGGTGGAATAAAATGTTTATTCATCGGGGAAAACTCAATATTTATGCAAGAATTATGTAACCAAGAAAAGTGAACTAACAAAATCAACGAATATATCAACGGAGAAATTAGTAGTTAACCAAAAGAATAATTAAGCAAAGATATTGAGCATGATGAACGGTGACAAGCGAAAGATGGTCGGAGCATATGATCAATGAAATTGGCAACGGTATACTCTAACAATTAAAACTAGAAAAAAGAATTAGTTATTCAAAAAAGAAAAAACAAAAACCTTTTGTATTAACAAAAGTAAATTCCTATGACAAAAGATTGATATTTTGGGAAGAGACAAACAAGGGTTGAGGAACAAATTATAGAATAATTATGGTAATGACAATATTAGTGTCAGGAGAGGAGGTTTCAGATGAGTGCTACTGCTCGAGCCCACACAGCAAAAATGTCTCCTTTTCATACGTACGCTCATCAACTTATCTCCCTCTATAAGAGAACATCCACTTGTTCATCTCCCTCAAAACTATCACACAAAAACATCAAATTTGGAGGCATCTTTCTAGACACGGGTTGTCCATAAACATGGCTAAATGTTACACTAATGTTTTGCCTAAGGCTTTCTTCGTCATTGTCTTTTCTCTCTTCACTTCTGGTTTCCTCGTCACTCTCTCGGAGGCTCAGATGGTTCCCGCCATATACGTGTTCGGAGACTCGTTAGTCGACGTTGGTAACAACGATTACCTAAAAATCTCTGTTTTCAAGGCAGATTTTCCTCATAATGGGGTTGATTATCCTGGCAAAGTAGCAACTGGGAGGTGGGGTAATGGAAAAAATTCTGCAGATTTTCTTGGTAGGTTTAATATTTCAGTTAAGAAATCATGACAAACTGACATTATACATGTTTGAGAGAACGAGAAGCATTTACGCTACGTAGTATATAATCTTGTCATCTTTTGGTTGGCAGCTGAGAAAGTAGGGTTACCAACATCGCCACCGTATTTGTCACTTGTATCCAAGGCCAACAAGCGAAAAGCATCCTTCGTCAACGGAGTTAGCTTTGCCTCCGGAGGAGCTGGAATCTTCAACGGCTCAGATGAACAATATGTAAGCGAAATGTTTTCAGCACCCTTTCAAAAGAAAAATAAGAGTGTTTTTTAAGAACCCAAATCTTTTATTTTATATTAGGTGGGTGGGATCCATGTAACCCTACTAACGAAAGTTCGTGAAAACCTTTCACAAGAAAACTTGGGTGTTATTCTATACCACCTTCTTATGTAGTTCAAAGTGAAGTCCGCAAAATGTTGGCCACCCATCCTAATTTCAAAATCAGGAGAAAGTTTTGTGTAGTGAAAATATTGTCACGTAATATAACTCTTTCACATTTTATAATAATTTGAATGAAATTGTAATATCATGTGGGAGTGTGTACTATATAATCTTACTTCTAAACAAGAAATTATGTTAAGAAGACCTAAATAGGAGAAATCTAAAATGTTACTAGAAATATATCTCAGTATCATGTGCCTAGACGTGTGAAGGACAAATAGAATAGCTTTGTCTGACGATTTATGTCTGACCTGTATTGCTCTTTGTTGTCACAGCGTCAGGCGATACCTTTGTCATACCAAGTAAACTACTACACAGAAGTGCATCAAAACATTGGGCTACAACTAGGCTCCAAGGGCGCCAAGGACCATCTTTCAAAATCTCTCTTTCTCATTGTGATTGGAAGCAATGACATCTTCGGCTACTTTAGAAATTCCCAACTCCAAAATGAATACACGCTGCAGCAGTATGCCGATTTGATGGTGTCGAATCTAAAGGAACAATTACAGGTATCAAGCACACATTACCTTAGCTCCATGCTTGCACAGTGAAACTTCAGTTGCACTTCAATGCTTAACGTGCTTCTTTCTTTGTTGTTTGGCAGAGAATGCATGCTCTAGGCGCGCAGAAATTTGTAGTTATAGGGACTGGGCCAGTTGGCTGCTGTCCGGCGCAAAGGAATTCAAGTACAGGAGAGTGCAATGATGTTGAAAACTCGATGTCTGTCATGTACAATGAAGCCCTTAAGTCCATGTTGCAGCAATTGAAACCGGCGTTGGGCATAAGCTACACCCTCTTCGACACTTATACTGTATTGACTAACATCGTTCAAAACGCAGCTTCTTATGGTACTCATATGTTCTTTTCCTTCTTTACAAGCGGAAACAATCTATGGCCAATCCGTCGAGCATGTGTTGTCAAACCGTCAATTTGAACATATGCAGATCATGATAAGCTATTTATTTTCCCGCGTTTGTAAGAACTAAAGGAAGAATTTGAAGTTAACTGACAAACCAAAAATTTCGTATTCGATTTCAGGATTTACAGAGGTTAGAGCTGCATGCTGTGGGATGGGGAAGCTTAACGCCGAGTTTCCTTGCACGCCAGTTTCATCCCTGTGCTCCAACAGGAGGAACCATGTATTCTGGGATTTTTACCATCCAACACAGGCAACTCATGGCATCATAACGGATAAACTTTTCGATGGCCCTTCAAAATACTCACCCCCAATGACTGTGAAGGAGTTAATTGCTCAATAAAAACTCGGGCCACAAACGAAAGACACCATCTTCTCGATATAATAGTCACCGTGTAACTAGCATGTCTAATACTGTATAAATTGGCCTTCTTAGGAGGTTATACTTGGGATAATTAAGTTCATGTGCATTAAAGAGTGAATCAATGAAATTCTATCTGTACCATCACAAAAGAAGCAAAGCATCATGACAGATTTTGAAAAGCAAAGGAAACGATTATATTCCAGCATCATCCGCTTCACATGATAAAAGAAGTATATGGCCAATGATTCAACCTTACTCTTGAATGGAGATGGAAAATACGTTCTCATCCATCCAAAAGCAGAGAATGCTTCAGTCTGCGTAATTGCCAGACAGATACATCCGTTAATCTTTCTGCATTCATTCTCGGGAAAATTTTCTGCAAAGCGACGCACAAAATGGATAAAGAAACAACTTTCGGGTTTAAATACTGTATTTCTGATGAAAACATAATACGGACGGACATCACTGAGAACTATCTAAACCATTAAAGCCATTAACTACGTTCCACTAGTCAGAACGTCTAATCAGAACAAACTCACATTAATTTCAGATCGTACCTGCAGAAGAACTCGTGATGATTGAGTTCGAACTTTTGATCTTCTGTTCTCTATGTTCCTCACATTTCTTGCTCATAAGGTCATCTTAACCCTCCGGTCCTCAAAGAAACTAATATTTTAATAAACAGTACATGACTATACTTTTTACCATCTTCAACTGAGGGCCAAATGGCAAGCTCGTTTTAGCTCTATCACAAAAAACTGTCTCCAACTGAGGGCTAAAGGGGTATATTATGGAATGTAAAGAATTAAAATAAAATGAGATAAGATAGTATGGAATAATGAAAAATATGTGAGTAATGATGTAGAAAAAAAAAAATTAGAAATTAAAAAAAAAGTTCAAAAAAAGGAAAGAAAAGTGGGTTAGGCATAAAAAAACAAAGAATGGGCTGGTACAAAATAAAAATAAAAATAAAACCTAAGCCCTAAACCCTAAAGTGAGTTGGGCAAGTGGAAAAGAACCAACACAAAAAAAAAAAAAAAAAAAAAAGGGCTAGGCAAATGGAAAAGAACAAAATATATATATGAAATTGGGCTAGCCAGCAGGCTGGTTGGCTGGTTTATTTGGGCCATCCAGTTAGCTCTTTGGCCTTTTTTGGTTCAGTAGGGCTCACGAGGTCTTTGGCTTTGCTTTCGGTTGGAGACGATTTTCGGCATTTTGGTCCTCTGGACCCTTCGGTTGGAAATGACCTAATATAACGAGCTTATATGAACACGTTTTTTAAAAAAATAATTTGAGGTTTCACCATAAAATCAATTAGCAATATGGGAGTAGCCTAACTTACTTAATTATAAGTCCATGCAAAATCTCTCATCCCATCAATGTGAGATTCATTCTTAACACGTACCCTCACGTGTGGTGAATTTTCAAGTCTAACACATGTACAACACAACGGGGTGACATGGAGCCCGTGTGATCGTTTGGCTTCACATGTGAGACAACTTGCTCTAATACTATAAAGAAAGTTGAGATTCCACCATAAAACTAACTTGCTCTAATACAATTTTCATGAGAAGAGAGGCCAAAAGACATTCATTAATTGTGTTGGTAACCTCTCCTCCTATCATGAGTTGGTTACAGCAATTTCCTAAGAGCATCTGCAAAAGAGATATCAAAAGATAAATGTTAATTTGATGGCTGACATGACAATGCCAGATTTTCTCTTTTTCCAACCGATATGTTTTTTTTTGTTATAAATGATATTTTAAAAAGAAATCAATTAAAATAAATTTTCAAGATCTATAATTAGTGCATTAATGGGATCCACACAATAAAATAATTAAAAATTATTTGACATCACATTTTCTCATATGTCAAATTTGACATATAAAAACTCATAGGTCAATCCACATATGATTGACATATCGGTTGAAGTTTGCTACTACCTTCAAATTTGATTACATGGCATTCCACTTAGGATTTGACATCTTCTTTGGAGAGTCTAAGAGCATCTTCAAAGAAGATGTCAAAACATAAATGTCAAATGTTAATTTTATGGCTAACGTGACAATGTCAGATTTTCTCTTTTTCCAACCGATATATTTTTTTGTTATAAATGATATTTGTAGGACACATTCTAAAAAGAAATCAATTAAAATAAATTTTCAAGATCTATAATTGGTGCATTAATGAGACCCACACAATAAAAGAATTAAAAATTATTTGACATCACCTTTTCTTATATGTCAAATTTGACGTATAAAAACTCATATGCCAATCATATCGGTTGGAACTTACTCCTATCTTCAAATTTGATTACATGACATTCAACTTAAGATTTGACATCTCATTTGAAGATGGTATATGAGGTTTTAATCACCTCTTAGTCCAAAATGAATTCACCTGTTTCCTAAGAGGTTTTAATCACCTCTTAAACCTAAATGAATTGAAAGCTTGTCTCTATAGGATAAGGCTAAGGAGACCAACTTTTCAAACTAAATTTGCAAACCAAATGATGTGTCACCAATAAAAAATAAGCATGTTAATCAACACTTAAGTAATAATCCAATCATCAACATCTACTAATTTGGTTTACAAAATTCAGTTTAGAAATTTAGTTTCCCTAACATTATCCATCTCTATAACATTTAATTATAATTAAATGTATTTAGTCCAAAACTAATATTTGTCCAACTTATATATCAAATATAGTTTGCACTCACTCACATTTAAGAGTAAAACTCTTCCATTCTCCCACATGAGTGTAATCAAGCTATTCATACATGTTATATAAATAAAGGCGATCCCTTATTGATATTAGAATAGTATGACTTCCGCAACTAATTATAATGATTCACTAGGCACTTGATGCAAGCTACATGCATTTGTATTCTAAAATCACAAACCAATCTCATCAATTATAAAAGTTATAAACTAAAGAACCTAAAAAGGAAGTTTGTTAGTACATTACTGCTCCCACGTATCTTTGATCCCATGAAGTTAAATAACATACTTCATATTATTACCTTGTAAAGATTAATATAATTGGGGAAACGACTCATAAAAAACTGCACTTTTTCATAGCCTCAGCTCCAAATTTAGTCGCTGAACATTGGTTTAATTAGAGCTCATCACCTTTAGCCATAGGAAAATCACCACCGTTATTGTGGTATGTGGGACCAAGATTTTACAGGACCAGAGTAAGGCGAATCAGGATATGCGTACCTTAGAAGTTCAGTCATGAACTCAATAGTCTCCACTATGATTAGGAGCATCTTTCCCATAGAGCTTTTGCTAACTGAATAAGTTTTAACGACCCATCTATTTTGAGATGGTCATATCCTTGTGAGCGTTTCACTAGCGTCCTGAATGCGTTTAGTTTTGAATTAAATGAAACTTCTCACTTTTCTCCTTAGATTGGGTTTTTATACCATTTTGAGGTTTACCATAGTGAGGTTTTGTCAGTTTTACTGCTTATGCATTCTTTTGTATGTTTTGAGACTTGCATTCGATCAATGTGCCAGTGACCTCATTAATTGTACTTCCTTCATCGTTGAAGACCTAATGCGCCATTTACTTAAGTGTTTGCACATTGAATGAGGAGTTTTGCAATCCCAACTTCATTACAAATGTGATTGTGTGAATCATTATTCTGATTCTACAATATCTTTTAAATAGGTTTCTAATTGTAATGTATTACTTGAAAGACAACTGTTCCCCCTTCGTTGTTACTATAAATAATGGCACAATGAGGTGAAAAAATACATCACATAATCAACCAAAGTCTCTCTTTTCTCTGTACTTGCCCCCTATCTCCATCTCTTTATAATTCCTCAGTTAAATAGGTCTACAACAAACACAAGTTTATATTTTAAAAATTGAGGATGCAGGAGAACAAAAAAGAAAATTTCTCCAATGACATTTTGGTAGTCAAACATACTTTTGATTCCCGACAGTTAGCAAACGGTTTGATGAGATTGTTAGATTTCGATTCCTGCTTATCCCAAATTCTTAAGTACTCCGATTGATCGTTTTCCGATTTCTTCCTATTTCGATTCGTAGTTAGTAAACAGGCCCAAGAGTTTTAAACCCACAAGTTTTGTATTGGGCATTGACAGCCGAAACCCAAAATTTTGATGGGTAGACTCGTCATTTCCTTCATGCTAGGGTTTCATCCTGCGTGCCTATAAATAACATTCCAATAAACGTTAGCCCATAAAACAATTCGCCTCAGTTTATCCGTCTTCGTCTTTCTTCAGGCTCGACTGTTTTTCTCTCAATTAATATTTTTAGTCTTTTTTCGTTCGTTTTAGATCTATGTCTGTTTGTTATTATCGAAAAGTTTAATTTGAATTTTTGTGCGAGAAGTGCTTCCCGTAGAAGTAGAAGCCAATTTGCAGAGCAAGGGCGTCTAATATAAGAATGGCGCAAATTGCATTGAAGGTTGGCGATAATAACAAGCGATTCTCCGTGCCTGTCAAATTTTTGGTTTTGATTTTGGCCTCGAACAAGTCGCAACATTCATTCGTACAAACCCACTTTATTTTATTTATTTATTTTTTAATTTTTTTTTTTACTTTAATTATGTAAATCATCTGTTTCGTGTTTTGTTGGAATCTCGGGTTTTTTTATTCAATTGTTAGTTTATTATATTTTTCGTCATCCAAATTTTGAAATCGCTGAATGACCCGTATTTCTCTAAAATAGAAGAAACAAATTTTATTTTATATTTTATATATTAATTTGTCTTTGGATATATTTATAAATTGCCAAAATCAAATCTTCGACTCCTTAAATCTGATGCGGGTATTTATCAAATGATAAAGCAAAACCTAATAATTTGTTTTCACTTCGATGAATTTGTCTCTGTAATTCGATGTCTGTCTAGTTGTCAAATCTTTGGCATCATTTCTGTTGGCACTCTTCAAAATTTATATTAATTTGGTTTTTTTAATATGTTGATATTTGTTATAAATACGGAAAAATAGAGAGAATTGGAGATTGTGGTGGAACAAGATGAATTTATTATTGTTTTCTTGACTTGCGACAGATAGGAGAAATGAATACATAACAAGTCCTCAAACTAAAGAAACAAAAAGAAACGCAGCTAAGACTTGAAATGGCCGGCAGCCCAAACCCCAAGTACGGATTTGACACCTGAAAAAATAAGAGTCAAATAACACAAAAATACAAAATCACTTGAAGTTTCGACCGTAATTCTGCAATTATGCGAAGATGTCCAACACAATATGCTTCTTGGATATCAGTAACTCAAAAGACACAAGACTTTGGTTGCTTGGAAAACACCAAGTAGAAGAAAGGGAGGAGGATGGGGAGACGGGTTGACAACTTGCTGTAACAAGATCAAATCTTATAAGTTTAAAATGAGTGTGGCCTCTCTAAATGTCTTATTAATAATTAAGGTCACAGAGATGCCACATCTATTTTGAGTGTTGATGATTAGACCTTTGTTGGAACATGGTCAGAATTTAGTTTTAAATTCTTATCATTTTGTACTACACTTTAGTGTATTTCTCTTCACTTGTATGTGAAATGTTTTACGTTTGATTCTCATTAAAACAAATTTAAATCAGATTATGACTAGCCCTTCCTCTAGTATCGTTTATTAAAAAAAAAAAAAAAATATATATATATATATATATATATAAATTTGCCCTTGCTCGATAACTAGACATTTGCGAAGTCAACCATCTTTACGAGACAACCCAAGCGACGATTTTCCATCCGAGCTATTTTCTCCTTTTTTTCCCTTTCTTGGGTTTAATGGGTTTCATGTCAAATACGGAATGTGACAAGTTTCTTCTTTCTTCTTGCGATTTCTTGCAGTTGTTCAGAAATTTTAATTTAATTTCTGGTTGTAAGAGTATTTGGAAAATGCCTAAAAAAAATCACATATTAAAATTTTTATTCTTGGCTTATGGGTGTTATAATGTTTAATTTGTTGGATTGATTGAAATTAATTTTTAAGTGAGTGAGAAATGGTGAAGAGAAGAAGGTGAAGATTGAGAGAGGGAGAGGTTTGAAAAATTCAAATTAATCATGGCCGTTCATTTTTTATTGAACGCTCCTGCTTGAACGAGGGATTCGGAGAGGATCTAATCAGCATCTTTACGAAGGTCTCTTCACTTGTTTGACTTGACCCTCGATGTTTGTACATTAAGTGCATCTCAAGCACAAACACGCTCAAGAACATCACAACCAACACAAATGGAATTAACTTGGTTTCGCAATAGTTGAAGAAGAATTTCTCCTCAATTCACTTCTTGTCGATTACAGAATTTCAAGTTTACAATCGAAACCGTTAATTTTGTAAATCACTACAAAATCATTGTGCAAAAAATTATGATATATAAGACCATTTGGTCATCAAATTATACCAAATAGATGGACGGATTCAATAAAAACATTATAAACCATTTTATGAATTTTCTATATTTAATTAACTAAACGACTTTACCTTTAATTAACTTTATATATAAATAACCTTTACAAAGTGATTTAGAATATCAACAGTTTCAAATATAAACACAAAGTTTTGTAAATCAAACACAAAGTAAATTGAAAAGGATCCGCATCAGGTACACAAGCAGTTTTCACCATGCCTTTCTTGGTTGAACCAACCCAACCGGGGGACTTCCGTCCACCGGAAGAGCAAGAACAAGTCTCTTCTTTTTCTTATGGTACTCTCAACACAAATTCATCGTACGTAATGAAGCAAACAACGCGCACAAGAAAACTCTGACCAGGTTGACCGCGTAAAAAATGTCCGTAAAATATCCGTAATTATTATTCTGCCCTTTATTTTCGCCTCAAATTTCGTATCTCATGAAATTCAAAAAACAACAAATATAAAAGGGTACTGCTATCTGCTAATTTATTTTTAACTTTTCACACGTTATTTTATTTTTTAATTATTGAATTAAATAAATTGAACGAAAATCAATGAATAAAAAATAATAAAACTATGTGAAAAGTAAAAGTGTGGAAATAACATTATCCATATAAAATCTTAAGAAAAATAATAAATTCCGAAAAACAAAAGAAAAAAAATTTAAAAATATAAAAACCATGCGTGTTTGAGAAAGTCCCTCTGTATTCAAATGGCAATTTCTTCCCCACGTCTCCCTCGACAGCTACAAATATGGAATCCTCCTCTGGCCCGGTAGTACTAGTACGCACAGACTGAGACCCTAACCTGCGCAGTGCGCACCCCCGGCGCAGGATATGGAGTCGCCCTCCTTTGTATCCAAAGCGAGGACCGCCTTCCATTCTGCGGCGGCTAAAGCGGAGCGAGTTCTCTCAGACTTGAAGCCCGATCGAGGTGTATTTTATTTTTGATCTCATTCGTTGAATCGTATTTTCCTCCGTTTACTATTTTTTACTGCCCCCAGACTTCCATTTGACTTTTCCCCGATGCTATTTTTGTTTTGTTTTTCGGGATTTGATTTCTTAATTTCGGATTATAAATGTTGTTTAGTTTTTTGATAATTTGGTGTTGAATCGGTGAAGATTCTGACAAGCAGTCGCCGAGGAGTTCGATCGATTATGAATCGCCGAGGGAGGATGGCGAATCAAAGGTCAGTTTGTTATTTTTTTTTCTGGAATTTCAAATTGGCTTTGATTTAATTGTTTTGTGTTTTTATTGTTTTGGATTGGAAATGTAGGATCAATCGGTTTAAGTTTTGGAGGATTTTGCTTTTCGGTGTTTTGGTTTAGGGACTAGAACCAGTTTTTTTTATCATTTTCTGTTTTGTTGCTGAGAAAAAAAGATACTACATTGTGAAATCCGGCTTACTTGAGTAGAGTTTTTGATAATTTACGATTTGATAGGGTTGTTTGATCTCTATTGCTTGGAAATGAAATAATACAGGGCTTGCATGAATCGAGGCATCTTAGGTGGAGACCACCAAACATAGGGACAAAGCAAGATTGGCAGGATAGATTCAGGCACATTGGAATAGGGAAGAAAGGAGGTGAAGATACCGAGAAGGCTGAGAATTCTTCAATGGCGGTTCATTTTTATGATGAAAATTTGTACCTGCTGAACATGAAAAACGATATGGAAGCAAAGGTAGGTTTGCTTCTTATATCTTTTATTTCTGTGTAACACGTTATGATGGTTTGTCTTCTAAGTTTTCTGTTTCATATTTAGATCATCAATACATAATCACATCACATTCACGAATGAAAAGGTAACTTATTCGACCTTTCACCCAGGGCCTCGCGGACTGGTTTTGTTCTTATATTAGGAAACTCAACTTAATTTTTATCAGGTGTTTGGTCCTGTACATATTAAGAAAATTTAGTGATGCACGCTCAGTAACTGATAATGATGGAAAAACACTCACATTGTGCCAAGCTGATAGATAGCAAGAACAAAACCTTATTATCATCCAATTTGTGTGATGCCTAACCTGGAAAGTTTGCGATTGATAACTTTACTTACTGGATTATTTGTCCCTTGTTTCTATTAGTTGTTTTCGCTTTGATGATAAATTGGGATTTGATATTTGCAAGGGGGCAGAGATGATCCCATCAGTTGAAAGCTTAGTCTCAGACAACATTGTGATTCCTCCGTTGTCTGTTATGAGACAATTGGCTACAGCTGTTGAGTAAGTATTTACATTTTTGCGATTCATTCCTTTAACAAGTCTTCTTTCTCTGAAACTTTTCCTATAAACTTGTGAATCTTTACAACTTTTGGAGTTCACTTGTGTTGGAAATTTGTTCAATTGCAGTCTTTCAACGTTGTGAATATGTTTATATGTTAAACGGATACCAGTAGTCTTGCATTCATATAATAAGAAGTGAATATCTTTTCTATAATCAGAAAGTCTCTTTCAGTAATACATGTGCCCTTAGTTATTAAACGGTTCTATATGTCAATGTGAGTTTTCAGTTTGTACATGATATCCTAACTTTCTGCCCTTATATTTTGGAAATTTAATCCAGGGCTGGAAAGAAGTCCAAGTCATTGAAAGATTTTTTGGCATCATCAGGAAGTTCCTCACCTGTCAGGGAGAGAGCGGGTCTGAGTCTCTCTGCAGTGAAGTCATTAGTGCTTCGTGAAAAGGATGAAAAGCCATCTGATTTTTGTAGCAACGAGAAGGTCCTAGCATTGATCCACGCACTGTTTGATGCAGGTAGATTCATACGTTAGGTGACCTCATGACAGTTACTTCCTTTTGGTTCTTCTTATTCCTGTTTTGTTTTTCATTATCGTGTTATGATCTTTCACTTCCGTTGTAATATTTGCAAGATATTCGCAGAGGGGAGTTTTCTAAGACGGAAGATTGATTCTGGTGCAGAAGCGATTACCACAGCATCTTTGCCAAGAGATATTCATGGTGCTCCTCCTGAAAGCCTTGTTGTTAAGTTAGCTGAAGTCATTGGGAGCTTCAGAACCCTCAAGAAAATGACCCTTTTTTGGTGCAGATTTGTTGTTGAAGTAAGTTCTGGCTTCCTGTATTGCAACCATAACACATTATATATTTTCTGGAAGTACACATCTCTTTGAATAAGTTCTAGGTAGTATTTTGTGATCTTGACTATAAACTTATTATCTTAAACTGAAAAAGAAGAAATTGGGTTCAGTTTCAGCCTTCAGGGACGGTATTATCCTTGCTTATCACATTTTAGCGCAATATAATCCTGCTGAGTAGATTTCTAACCAGAAAGTTTTCCATCTTAAATTTTCTGGCTTTTTTATGCTTATATATACTTCCTCCGCTGAAATTGAATACTTAATATGCTGTTTTATCATTAATGTTTTGTTGATTTGAATTTCCTTCACATGCAGCTGAGAAGAATTTGGTCTGAGGAACAACATGTGCCTAGCATTCCCTTCGATGAGATTCCAGATCTGAATTCCTGTCTTTTGTATCAGCGGCTGCAAGTTATGAACTGTTGTGTTTCCAGGAAAAGGCGTCGTGATATCGCCACTGAAACGTTAGAGTTTGTAATAAGGGAAGCTAGTCCAAATGCAGAAGATTCTGCTCTTTCTAAAGACAATCCTGCATGCCCTATTTTATATGCTAAGTTAAGCACTGGGGAACTTGTCCTCCGACTAGGTGCTGATAGCCCATCTGGCAACCTGACAATGTTGGAAACTGGTGAACCTGTGTACTCCCCTGTGACCCAGGTATGTTTTAATAGCTTGTCTTTCAAGGAAAACTGTTTTAACTTGCCACATTATTTGAGATTATATCATATATGCACATTATTATATGTAGGAAGTACCTTTGCTTACTGAAGATCTTATCAAAGAAAATGAGGAGTTTGTGCTTCGAACAGGAAGGTCTGTATTTGAGTTAATTCTTAGTCACATTTTGTTTTCAAGTAACATTTGGCATTTTGCTTAAAGCGACTTGTTTATTTTCCTAGTTCTCTGTACATGTACATTTTTTTTTTTGAGAACTGTACATATACATATTAATCACAATAAACTTGCATACTATTGTCCTTATTAATCTAGGTATATTTTTTGACAATTTGCCTTATCTTTATGGTCAGCGTTGGTGCTGGATGTTCTCAACTCCTCTCTGACATGCAGGCTTTCAAGGTTTTCACTAATGAAAGCTTATTTTATAGATTCACTGAATGGTGTGTGTTGACTGTTCAAGTTAATTAAGTTCTGACATTTATCATATGCAGGGTGCAAATCCTGGTTGTATTTTGGAAGACTTTGTGAGATGGCACTCCCCTCCTGACTGGACAGAGACTGAGCCAATTGATGAGGCTAAAGACTCATTCGACGGTAGTGACGAATTGTCCACAAGAGGCTATCTCAGTAGCCGAATGCAAAAAGAAGGTGCCACCTTTTTTCATTGTTTCATTTCTAAATTGTTTATGTCACATAACAGCTTTGTACATCCAAGTTAACAATGAGAGGATGTCGAATGCATAAAACAGACTGCAAATTACTTTGCATATAATAATACTTTGGTTTAGTACACTAAATATGTATCTATGGGAGAAATTGCTTGGAAGGTAACCAGTCTACCATATTATTGCCTACAATAAGGATGCTTAGCTGTTTTATGTGATTATTTTTTAACCTTTATAATGCATACGTGCATCTGAAAGTTGGAAGTACCACCATATATTTAAATCTCATTTGAAATTTCATACGGTTATGCTTTGATGTTAGGCAATTTGTGGCGTGAGTTTTGGGATACATCCAAACCAGTTCCAGCAGTTAAACAAGCACCCCTCTTTGATGAGGATTTAGCAGTGTAAGTTGGAAGAACTAATGCTCATTTTGCCACACCTGTTTCTGGTGTTAGTACCACTGTCTAACATTTATAGCATTGTGTATTAATCTTGTAGGGAAGGTATCCTGGATGGTTTTGAGGACATATCACCTTCCGAGCTTTTTCAGCAGCTGTTTGTTTCTTTGGTAAATTCAATTTTTTATGGTATTATATTTGCTTGTTTTTAACATCGTTTAATACATTGCCGCTGTTTCTATACTGTTCTAATGATGCTCGTTCTGCAACATCCAGCTTGGTTTAGGATTTGTAATTGCTGAGGCTAAACTATCCGCGAGCAGTGATTTTTCAAAGCTGTTTTATGAGTGCAAGGAATATGTTGTTTCCACTTGTCAAAGCAGCACGTGGACTGAGAAGGTTGATGAGCTTTGCCAGGTATGATGGCTTCATATTGCTAAACCAAAGGTTGATTGTTATAATTTTATGTCAACTGGACTAGTGTCTAGAATAAGAAAGCCTTCGTAGGCAATTTAAAGAATACGTTAACAAACTTTTGTGATTATGGTACTCATGGATGCCCGATCAGATATATTTGTCGAGGTGTCATCCACTCGTAGAACGGATACTTTAAAAACCCAAAAACGGATTATTTCAATAGTAAAATTTGTTGATGAAATATTTTCAGATAAAATTTGTCGATAATTTTGTGGCGGCCAAGGTTATCATAAGAGAAGATGAGTTCATCTACAATTAGATTGTTTAATTATTCTCTATCCTTCTAACCTATGCCTAGGTGGCTATCACCTCTCTATAAATAACTTTTAATTATTATTTTCCTCTTTCGGGGTTTAGGGTGGGGGATTCGGGCAATAAGGATGTAAATTTATTTGCTTAGCCAAATTTGAGTTTGATATTTTGTTGGTCAATGCTTGGTGCAGGTATATGAAACAGTAGAGACTATGTTGGTCAATCCAGAGGAAGCACTAAGAGCAATGAAGCAGCCCGAAGAATCGATGACCCCTTCGGGAGAACCAAAAGGGCGTTTTAGGAGACTTACCCTTAACTTTGGTGGTAAAGACAGACAGTTGAGAAAATCAGGTTCGAAGGACCAGAAAAACTCAAAGAGCCCCGGTAGCCAACCGTTTTCGAGTTTCTTCGACAACAAGTCATCATTATTTTCAAAAAAGCCTCCTAAGCCTGAAAATACATCCCCTGCTGAAAAATCTTCGAATACAGTTGAAAGTGATTGGACGGTTGTTTAGGTATTTTTTTTTCTTTTTCCTTTTCTCTTTTTTGATTAAAAACAGGCTTGATTTTGCTGGTAATTGTAAATTGTTTTGAGCAAATATAGACCCAAAACAGCATAAGACAAGTTAAACAGTGTAGGTTCAGATTCTATATTATGATTTATTGATTTATTTGATACATTTGAATAACTAAACGATTTCTGATTTGAATGATTTTTTGTATAAAATTAAACGGATCCTGATTATAAAAATTTTACAATGAAAATACGTTAAATGCAAGGGAAGACTGATGATGAACTGCAAGCAGTATTCATCATAAAATTATATAATAATAAATTAGCACATTAGGAATCATATTTGTTATTTGTGCCCTCCCAACTTTAACCCAAAACGAACTTCTACAGTGAATAAAAAACAACTACAATAAAAGAAAATCTCGACATTTTCTTGGAACCATTTTCCTTCCGCTGTGGCCTGTGCTGGTCTTCACCTGTTAAATAGGTCGCCATCGTCCTCAACTTCTTCACCCACCTTATCGAACCCGAAAAATTTCGAGACGAGAACCGGCACAACGAAGTTGGAAAACAAGTAAACCAAAAGAAGCACCCCGCTGCAACACAAAACCAAAAAAAACAGAAGATAAAACATGAATTTCACAGTTGGAAAAATGAAATTTTATATTGGAAGGTGAGAAAACAGGTACCCAGTTTGAAGGAGGACAGAAATGTCTCCACCGGATTTGGCAGAGGGATCGACACCAAGAAAAGTAACAGCGTTTTGGATGGCCTTGGTTCTTAACGAGAGCAAGTGCTGCTGCCTATGCGGTGCAGGTGCAGGTGCAGCAGCAAGTTTAGTGGAATGCGTACCCAGCAGCTGCTGTCTTTGGTTTAGCTGGGTGTGCAGAGGCAGCAGTGCTGGGTGAAACAGGATGCACCTCATCGTGAAATCCCAACTGCCTAGCAGAAAAGGTGGTTTTATTATCTTTGCAACTTTGTTATACTTCAGCAGGCCAATTGGGGAGATCTTGTTTTGGATAATGTTTATTGGCTGGGAAAAATAAAAGGGAATTGAATTGATTGTCTTCACCTGCATTTCGAGGAGAGGAGTTCTGGGCTATATATCCCAGTGGGAAGGCCTGGCTATCATATAATTTAGCCCAAACTTCTGGCCTAATTGTACCCAGCAAATTATTACTTCTACCAAAATAAAAAGTATATATTGTTATCAGCACTCTAAAATTTATACATTTAAACTTTATTTATTTCAAGTTTTTCATTTTCAAAGTTTATTTTTCTTTATTTGGAAAATGAAAATTTGTTTTAGAAAATGTAGCCAAACTACACGCGTTAAGTCTAATATTGATGAAAAATGAATGAGGATCCTCTTTGTGAGGATCCCGGAGATCCTCCAATTACATTCGTTTATCGTATATCGTGCGGTCAAAAATCATTGTAAATCTTTTTATTTAAAATTAAATATAACAAGAATATAAGGAAGAAATCACAAGAATGCAATCCAAATATAAACAGGGCAATGATTCATAAACAAAATAAAATCCAAACACATAATTGCCCAAGGAAAAAGCAGAATCCTTCGAACAAAACTGTATTTCTTTGTTACAGAAGACGTTTACAACCCAGAAGGCCAAAGGACTAACAATAACAAATATCCCTTGGCCGCCTACCAACTCTAACTAGATCCTCACTGAAAAGACATAAGACACCAAGGCTAGCAGTACAATCTGTGACTTAATTTATAGATTAATCTGCTAGCAGTACAATCTACGATAATCAACATACCGAGCTATCAAAATCTTTGAAACTTGGTCTCCTTTAGCAAGTTTCTTCTTTGCGCAGGAAGCTTTGTGACGAACCGACAACCAACCAAACAAGCAGAAGAGCATTGCAACCATGTCTTTTACAGATCAAATAACGAAATAAGCAGTAGCTCTCACTGGACTGCTTTTTGCCTAGCACCAGTGTCTTCATGCTCCACCTGATAAAATAAGTAATAGATTCAGATTGGGGGAAAGAGTTGTGCACATCCCAACAGACGTGGATATAGGGGACATAGAAAGTTATTTCTAGTCATTTTCCCATCATAAAAAAAAAAAACAAAAAGGGTATTATTTGTACTAAAGGCACTGCTCTAACGACCATTTACGGAGATACCTAAGTTTTGACCTACAAAAAGATCGAAATCCAACCCGTGATCAGTCTATCCCCATAATGGGAAATATAGGATTTGTGTGAGTCTTAGGTGACAGCACTACTAGTTTTACTTCGAGTGATGTATCAATAATTTCAACTCAAGATAAGCGACACAACTATACTGAAAGTCTGAAACCAACAACAGAGTTCCAGTAAGTTTGCACCTCTTCAAAATAATGGCCCATAAGTTATTATAAATATAATCGCCATTTTCTGATCTCATACTTAGTGATATGATTAAAGTTACATTAGATCATAACTAACAATGTAGTGAGGCTGGACGAATTTACAATGTAACTAGAATTACCTCAACAAGCACCCTTGGCTTTTTCTTCAATTTGACAGCAGGTTCATCTTTCTCAAACTTTTTAGAAGAAAAGGCAGATTCCTTTCGCCCTCTCTTGCGAGCAACTACTGCCCCTTCATCACTTCCAACTGCACAATAAGATCCTTTATTGAGTCCATTTGCTAGACACGAACACTAACGCAAACTTTTCCCATAGTTTTATTATTTTTTTCACCAGTTAGAACAATGCCTGGTGAACCTTTTTTCTTTTGACTCACGAATGAGTACAATATAGAGTATGAAGACCAGAATTATGAAATTTTAGTATTGACTATGCATGCTTCCATTTCATATTCTGTTAAAATAATAGAATTTGGTTGTACTGTACCATTATCATCATCTGCATGCGAATTGTTCATTGCAAGACCAGCAAAATCTTCTATATCATCTTCCTCTTCAAGTTCATCATAGCCTTCAACATATTCTATCTCAGGTTCCTGCTTATTTCGAAGCACAAAAGCATTTACATTATGATAAATATACTTTCAAATAGACCTAAAATTAAATATTTTGGATTTCAGTACTAATAACTGAGACACTAGACCATGAAAAAAGAGGGCAATGATCAGATTGTACGAGAATACCTCCTCCTCCTCTTCTTCTTCCCTTTCAGTCTCTACCTCTGCCCCATCAAGAACTTTTTGGTATTGTTTAAAGGGATAGTTGTATATATCTCCATAAACATTTTTGTTAAGGCGTTCTAAAAGTTCCTTCTCAATGCTCTGCAAAAAAATAGCAAATCATTATGAGAAATAGGAAACATAACTAATAGCTCGGGTGTATTTATAGTCTGTGGCAGCGGCATAAGTTATAACCTGGTCCAATAGTGCAGCTTTTTCAGCCTTTTCCTCTCTTCTAGCCTCTCTCTTTATCTGTTTCCTTGGTGTCGTCATTATTTTCTCCCTGATAAAAACACGATAAATTGTCATGATACAACAGCTCAACATAGCTTCCTTAAGATGGACATTTTGGAAGGTAATGAAACCAGTTCTCTGAAGCCACTTTCCAGGCAACCTTTTTAAAGTACAATAATTATTAGATGAGTGAACATTCATTCCACGGGCAAGAAGCGTTACAAATTCAGAAGATACCAACCTTGTTTTTAAAGCAAGCTTCCTCATGCGTATCCGCATCTGAGTCATTTTAGTTAGCCGTTGCTTTGTTTTGTGCACGAGAAACTTAGGCCAATACATCTGCCAATTGAGAAAGGTCAATGTGATTAACGACCTTGTGAAAGCTAATAACATATACAAGTGAAGTAATTAACAGTTAAACCAGGGTCCAAAGATTTTCAAATACCAGATGCTTGTCAATAATTTCAAGTGCTTTCTCGTAATTCCGCGGCAACTTAACTCTTTCCCATAATTTGCTCGGCATATGAGCTCTCTCTATAGTTTTCATATAAAGATAGAAGACTCCTGCAGAAAACAAACATAGCAAATAGAAGTAATCATACATTGCTGCCGGCGTAGAAGCGAATTGTTGATATCAACATAACCAGAAATTTGGAAAATCGGCTAAAACGATCAGAAATCAAATCCCAATTACTGAAATAATCAAATATTGACTGGCATATCGATCAAGTAAGTAATTCCTTAAAAAAAAAAAAAAAAAAAGGCAAAAAGTACCATCATGGTCGCGAATGGTGGCGTAACGACTATTAGCGAGAGGGCAGGAGCTCCGGTTACAAATCCCGGTAACGTTATAGGGGTTTCTACAGAAAATCCCAGTTTCAATTCTGCCAAAAGAAACCAAATAATTAAGAAATACTCAAAAAAACGCAGGCAAAAATGTTCAAAATTTAAGGGGGGAAAAGGAAGAAAAAGGCATATACTTGGACATGTAGCTGCAGTGCTTGTGGCGGATAACCTGCCATATAACCTCGTCGTGCTGCATCGTCAATCGATTTCGGTCGTTGCAGAGGAGGAGGTCAGGGGTTACGGAAGGAAGGGTAAAAGGGGGAGCTCAGCTGGTTAGGGTTTTAGATCCCAGACGGACCCAGAGAGAAATTGATTGGATTGGATGGGGATGAATGGGGAAATGGGGTTTAGTAGTTGGGCTGTTGGGCTGAAGGGAATTTCGGAAACATTTGGGTTTTGAATTGGGCTCAGCTGAGTGGTGGCGCTTAGGAGTATTCTCAGCCAATTTCAATGATCTGTCAAATATTCATAAAGTTAAATCGTTCATTTGTCTGATTCCACGATTCATTTGTTTGGAAATGCTTTTAAAATAATTAAAATGTTTTTAGTAGAATGATTGTGGGTTCCAAAAGTAATTGAAGTGCATTTGGAAAAAAACATCAGTTATATGCTTATTGCAGGAAACACTTTAAGTGCTCGAGAATGATTCTAGGGATGAAAATTCAACCCGTTAAATCCGATAACCCTGGATAACTGCATGAATGGCACGGATTCGGGGATAAAAATTTGAATATTTTTCAGACATGGGAAAAAAGTGTTAATTTATTTGGTTGTGTTTTGAATTTAGTTATATGGGTCCCCAATCCGTATCTATCCTGAAATCCACCTCAAATAATATATATATATATATATATATATATATATATATATATATAAATGAATGTAAGTATGTTCACAAGTATTGAAATTATTTGATAATTTGTTTCGTCTTTCTCCGTAGTGGTTGTGGTAGTTAAATTTTGTTTTATTTAGTTATGACGAAATTGTACCTACAAAACAAATAAACACCTTTTTTTTGGGGAGAGGGGGGGGGGGGGGGGGAGACGCTTAAGTGCGTACCAAATGCCTATAAAAAATGAGTGTTGATGGGTTATTTATAGAGCTAGGGCCGACAGCATGTGTAGGGTTTTGCCATGACATGTGGCGCCATTCGATTGGCTAATGTGAGTCATCTGTATAACAGATGCGGAAGAAATAATCTCAAAGATATTATTTATTAAATAATATCTTGAGATTATCTTGGAAGTATCCTTGATTGAATATGATCATGATTCCTTAATTGATTAAGTTGATCTTCAATTAGGAGGGTATTAAAGATGAATGTCTTTGAATTTTCTCCTTACCATGGGCAGTGGAGATTGATGATATTATAGTCAACTGCCCTAGGGATGTTGGACTGCGCGTGGAAATCTCTGTGGGCTCCTAATTTAATAAGGGCATTCTTGTCTTTTTCGTGAAAAAGTTCACGTGTCGGCCATAGGATATTTCAGATTTTTTTTGCTCCATCGTGGCTATTGTATTTGCTTTTGCTTTTGTCTTCTCTTTTCTCTTTTCATGAGACCAGTTTGCCTTGATTTGCTATCATATTTGGCTTATAACGAACACCTCCAGAAAGTATTGTTATGTTTATGATGATTTGGATGTGAATATTTAGTGACGAAATTAGTATCTATTAAATTATAATGTGTTAGTTGAACAAATAATTTTTTTGTATTGATGAAGATGGATATAACCGTTAACTGATAGAAAATTCATTACCTGGTGAGTATGGTTATGAATAATCCACGATGATTAGTTTGCGGTTATGAATATCGTTAATTTTTGTGCTTTTTGGAATGGATATAACATTTTTGTCCCAAGCCATACCGTTGCCATCTCTAAGGATGAACTTGCATTGGATTCAAAAATAATATCATCCAAAACACTTTCAGTTAAATTAAAAGCACTTCCAAACACATAAGGTTCAAGTTGACGCACCGATTGCTCAAGCTGAAGCAGGTAAGGTTCCATAGTGAATCCCTATCTGAAACTGTTAATATAGCTTTTCACAGGCTCCCACAGATCGAAACGAATAGTTTACCAATTTTTATTTTCTTGATTTGAGTTTCAAAACTAAATCACATATGTAGACAGTTCCTTGTTTTTTTATGTGTGTTGATGACATAATCATCACATGCAATGCCAGATGCTATCAGTCGAGTGCTTTTCTGGTATCCAAATCATACCAAGCATATGGAGATTAATGTCCATTTTGCTGAGACAAAGAGTGTCTAAAACACATCCTTGTGTTCAATATTTGTTTCTTCAAATGAACAGTTTGCAGATATATCGACAAAGGGTTTATGTGTTCCTCTATTTCAAACACAATGGAGAAAGCTCAGGCTTGGCTTCTCTACTCCTGAGCTTGAGGGGGATGTTAAGAGTACAGATCAATGGTCATTAAAGTGCCAAGTATCATTAGATTGGAGGATCAGTTGGCAACTAAATGAGAGTTTGGTTCTAGCCCTAGCCTGTTATATCAATGCAACAATAAACCTTCAAGACTCGTTTGTCAAAGAGGAAAAGCTTGAATGAAATTATTCACCATTTTAAAAGCATTTCGAAGCTAATCCTCTTTAACAAATAACGTCTCATTGTATCCATTGACCACCGTCGTCTTCTTTTTCTCTCT
Source organism: Pyrus communis (assembly GCF_963583255.1). Taxonomy (NCBI): domain Eukaryota; kingdom Viridiplantae; phylum Streptophyta; class Magnoliopsida; order Rosales; family Rosaceae; genus Pyrus; species Pyrus communis. The sequence continues at coordinate 18,088,415 of NC_084816.1, read as the reverse complement.
TTGCTCTGCTTAACATGATCACTACCAGGGCCTCCGGTCAAACTGTGCATTCAATGTTCAGCTACCATTTACCACAATTCAACTAAACTTATTTACCCAAACAGAAAAATTCAACTCAACTCACTGTTTGGTTAGTTTCAGTCAGTAGAGCTCATATCCCTGTTAGTCAAATAAGCCAACCCAACCACCACGACGACGAATTAACTCTCTCAATTATCAAGCCTATCGTATCGAGCTACTTGCAACATATTTCCAAAGCATTTATTTATTTATTTTTTATATCGAATTAAACTCCTTCATATAATTATAATCAAAGCCAACTTGGCCAAACGAGAAAATAGGCAACAGCATTACTAGTTGAATACAGTCATGCGTGACATATTTATTTTTTTAATATATTCCCTCATATAGGATATAATAATAAAAATTGAGATTTCACTATAAAACCAATTAACAATATAGAGAATAGTTCAACTTACTTGTCAGCTCATACATGATCTTTTATCTCAATGTGCGATTCATTCTCAACATATACAACCATTTGTCTATCTCTCTTATCATATGATAAGAAAGATGGAGGTATATTTGTACAACCGGTTCCGCTAAAACTTTCCATATAAAAAGGACCTACGCTCATAAACTTCCTATTAATGTACCTCCATCTCCATCTTTGGTTTTTCAAGCATTACTTGGACTCGAAAATAAGTGGTTTTTAGGACGTCCGAGCATGCATGCATAAAGTCTAATTTTAACAAACATTTGTAGGCGAATTATTTGGATACAGATGTTTACCCACTAATCTATCAATATACTGTTCTCTATTTTCTGACATGTAAACCGAAGGTAAGATATGAACTAAGTGAACACTAGTTTTTTTTTTTTTTTTGTTAGTAGTGCTATTCATACATTCATCTTTATTTTTCATACATCATTTTCGATTTCCGGCAATTGAATCGATTGAATTGAAGAATATCAATGATAAAAAATTAATAAGAGCGTGTGAAAAGTAAAAATAGATGTGTCAATAACACTATTCTCTCTTTTTTTAACGAAACCTTTGAACACTACTTCAACTTGTATTTATCATCACTCATCAATTCTTAGCTGGTAGCTCATTTATCTCTTTGTACCGCCTTAATTTATTATACTTTTGCTTTATTGTTGAAAGCGTGGTTAACATTAACTTCTCGTGGTCCCTTGATCTTTAATCCATACAGATCTGCAAGAGCGGCGAGGCAACCTTCATAGCCTGGAAGGCAAAGATAAAAAAATTTGAGTTAAACAAATAAAGAACAATGTGAGCACTTCTAATTTGTCATTAGACATTCATCTGTGCACTTTTTTTTCAAAAACAAAAACTCGTGCATACTTTAAGATAATAAAATAATCTTTAGCGTGCAAAAGTGTGAACCACGATATTCTAACGTATTATACAATGTTAAAAAAAAAAAAAAATGTAATGTTAGGTAGACTAGTTTTTTAAACCAAATTTGCAAACTATTTGATGTGTCACTAATAGCAAATAAATATGTTAATTATCAAGTAAGTAAGAATCTAATCATATAAACAACGACTTCAGATGATTTACAAAATATGGTTTAAATAAATCGTCTCCCTAACATTACTCCAAAAATATATAGCAAAAAAGTTGAATTAGAATCTTTTGATGAGAATAAAAGTTGGTTAGTTCTATCCACCCAATACATATTCTTGGCCAAGTCCTCATATTAGAGCATCTTGAATGAGAAAATTCAAATTTTATATCTATGCTCTTATATTTGAGTTAAAAAAACAAAAAGTGGTTTTGAGTTTTTTGGTTTTCTTATCCAACGCAAAGATTTACCTATATTTTGATATTCTGCGTTCTAAGATTTGAATCCTTGCTTTGGAGGAGAAAACATTGAAGTCAAAAACCAAATTTGAGTTTTGGCGGTTTCAATATGTGCATTGAAGATGATTCGACTCAAAACTCAAATGTTACTTTTCTTGTTAAATAACATTTTTCTTTGTTGGCATGAGCTCTACCCAGAACTGAATTAAAACCAAATCTAAGTCTCACTTTAATCAGAAAACTTAAATGAGTTTTGAATCCAATATCTCCGGGTACATTGGAGATACAGTTATACATCGATCAAGACAAAACAGTTCGGAGAACAATATATTACGTAGTGCACCAGATTCCTTGCTGAAAACATGAAATGAGGCACATGTAGTCACCAGAGACCCATGAGAGAGAGAGAAAGAGAGGGGGGTATATCATGCAAATTGCAAAAAGTCCACTCGAACTGCGCTGGAATGGAATGCAAGTGGCAAGAGCTAGCAATCAAAGTGAAGATCCAACAAGAGTAGTCACGGTTGAAGAAAATTTCAGTGTATATGGAACAGAAAATGGTATAGCACGTTCCATATTATAAATAAAAAGACGTTAAAATATACATAAAAGTTTGACATATCAACCCCATATGATCACATGGTACACATAAAAATTTCTCTCAAGGTCGAGTGGGGCATGCATGTTGCATCCAGTAGAGGCAGAAGGTTTTCTTTTTCAAAGACGTACAGTTGGGGTTTGCATGCATTAACTGTCCCGGCACGGTTTTGTAGATGAGAAGATGGTCCAAAATTTAAGACCAAACCCTACTACAATCTCCACTCTCGCCATCTTATCCTTCACATCCATGTCTATATATAATTTTCTCCCTCAATCCCCCGCTTCACAACCAAAAGTCACTTAATTAGCAACTACATCCGAACTATGGCTAATTATAAGATGACTTCTTCTTCTAAGCTTCTTCTTCTTACGCTTATCGGTGCTTTCGTTTTCTCTACTGGTGCAAGGAAGCTCGGCAGTGAAAAGGGTTCCTTTGAGGATCAGAAAAACTTTTTTCACCGTGGTGGTGGTGGACTAGGCGGTGGAGGTGGTGGTGGTCTTGGAGGTGGAGGAGGTTTAGGAGGCGGTGCTGGTGCTGGTGGTGGTTTCGGTGGTGGTGCTGGAGCTGGAGCTGGTGGCGGACTTGGCGGAGGTGGTGGACTTGGTGGCGGTGGCGGTGGAGGATTGGGCGGAGGTGGCGGTGGAGGAGTAGGTGGTGGATCAGGTTTTGGTGGGGGAGCCGGTGGTGGGTTTGGAGCCGGTGGTGGTCTTGGGGGTGGAGCTGGAGGAGGTGGCGGAGGAGGATTCGGTGGTGGTGGTGGAGGAGGACTTGGGGGAGGAGCTGGGGGAGGTTTCGGTGGAGGAGCTGGAGCTGGCGGTGGGCTTGGAGGTGGATTGCCTTGAAGACGTACGTGTGCATGAATAATCTACGATTCATTTCTCCATGCACTTCCAAATCAATTATATATCAATCTTGAATTAGTAATTTAGTGCGTACTGTTGAACTCTCTCTGGCTCTATGAGTATGTTAAGGAAAGTCTTCTTGTTTTGTGTCTACTGTAATGTGTACCATCGTTGCTTTAGCAACCAAGTATTTTAATCCTGAGGACTTTGTTCATGTTCGAACCCTAATTTGTTGAAGACACAAAGCTGATCTTCGTATGATTGTTAATTACCCAATTGTGCTTATGTATCCACGCATGTGTTACAGTGTTATTATAAGAAACTTTTATCTGCTCATGATCTCCAGCCGAAGCTAAGCTCTTTCTTTTAATAAAGTCCAACAATATCTTTGAATGTTGTAAAGGAAAAAGCAGTATCGATCTTTGTAGACTTAGTTATAACTTCTTATTATTCAATACGGGCGCGCTTGGTACGTGGGATGGGACGGAACGGAGTGGGACAGACATGTTCCGTCCCATGTTTGGTGCGCTAAGGGCGCGTTTGGTACGTGGGATGGGACGGACGGGTTCCGTCCCATGTTTGGTGCGCTAAATTATGTGGAACGCGCTGTCCCAAGGAACGAAAATGGGTTAAATTTTCGTTTCACCTCCCTGCCTGGAACGGGTCGTTCCGTCCTGTGGAACACAAAAATCATGAAATTTTAAGACAAAAATACCCCTTAGCTTTTTCAATATTCACGCCATCTAAATCATACAAGAAACCCTAACTATCATCTTCTCTTCTCTGCCGCTGTGAACTTCTTCATCCCTGCATCTCCCCTTCGCAACCTTCCTCCTCATCCTCTTATCCGTGAATTTCAGCTCTGCATCTCCATTCCAGGTTCGATCTGATTGTGATTGTGTAGCCTCTCGGTCTCTCTTTCCTTGTATTTTGTAGTACTTTTTGTTTCTCTCTTGGTTTGGTGTTTGCTGTTGCTTTGAGTATCTACGTAGCTTTCAGTCCTCGTACCACTTTCTGGAGGCTCGCAGTCAGAAACCCTACCCACTTCGACTGATTGAAACTAAACCCCATACCATCCATGTGACAACTGTTGAAACTAAACCCCATACTCTTACAAATCCTCCAATCTTAACTTTAATTAATTTTGATGTAAATTTGAAGTGGCATTATTAGTCTTTTCTGATTTGCTTGTTTCGATTTCATTAACACCCAGTTCCTAATTTTGTTGAATTTCTTTGTATTTTGTAGTGCTTCAATTTCTTTGTATTCTTTTCTGATTTGCTTGTTTTGATTTCTTTGTATTTTGTAGTGCTTCGATCTTCCCAATACTGCATCTGTAACCAAAGATCTGCCTCTGTTTATCTGATTCCACTCCCCCTATTGAGCAGTACTGCATTCAGAGGTATCTCTCTATCTGGATTCATTTTTTCAGTGTTCAAGTTTCGATTTTTATGTGCTGAAATCTATAAATATGATGTCTTTGGGTTCTGTTGGATTGGATTGGGTTACATGTTTTGGATTTTCCTCTGTTGGATTGGGTTCTCTGTTGGATTTTCCTCTGTTGGTTCATTGTTGCTCAAAATATAGTCATTTTATATCTAGTTTTCTGTACATTGAACTTCTAAATGTTAAACAAAAAACACAGTGACTATTTTAATTGAACAAAGAATCGTAGTGCTCGATTTTGATTCCCCTCACCAATGTATATGATTGTTGAGGATAATTGCTTGGCTTAGAAGTTTTTGATTTCTAGGAAGGGGAAAAAGCTAGAGTTTCATGGGGGGAGAGAGAAACAGGAGAGCAGGGGTGGAAGAGAAAAATGGCTAGGGTCTTTTGTACTAATTTTTTATTGTTATTTTTATTTATTTGAGGTTTTGTGATAAGGGAGGTTGTCACATCCCAGCCCGGGCGGGACCACGCTTCCGCTGCATAACTCTGATACCAAATTGTGACATCCCACATCGCCCAGGGGAGTGATCCTTAAATGTATATTCCCATTCCTACCTAGCACGAGGCCTTTTGAGAGCTCACTGGCTTCGGGTTCCATGGGAACTTCGAAGTTAAGCGAGTAGCGCGCGAGAGCATTCCCAACCGGTAAGATAGACTTGTACCTAGTATTCTTCCTTACCTTTGTTGGCTAACAACTAAAATTTATTATCAACTAATATAGGTACATACTATTTGGTTGATTCCGGATATACGAATGGTGAGGGTTTTTTGGCACCGTATAGAGGCACTAAATACCATTTGCAAGAGTGGGAAGACAATTCACGTGCACCTAGGAATCATGAAGAATATTTTAATATGAAACACTCACGTGCTAGGAATGTCATTGAGAGATGTTTTGGCCTCCTCAAAAGACGTTGGGCTATCTTGTGAAGTCGTTCCTACTATCTAATCAAGATTCAGGGACGAATGATCACCATATATAGTTTACTTCATAATTTTATCAGAATGTATATGACGGTTGATCCTGAGGAAAATGCACGACTTGCATTTGATGAATTGCCTATAAGGGAAGATTTACCAGAAGTATTAGCCTACATTGAAACCGTTGGGTCAAGCTAGACATGGACTCAATGAAGGGATGATCTTGCAAGAGAAATATATGATGAGTGGAGAGGAATGAGAGCTTGAAAATTGGTTGACACGGTAGTTGTTGTAATTGTCTTTTATTGTTTGATGACATTTTACTGAGATGATTGCTAGAATTGTTTTTTATTGTTTGAAGACTATTGAGATGTTTGTTTTTTATTTATCAAATTATCAGCAAGAAAAAAAATACTAACAATAAAGTAAAAGACAGAGAATAAACATTTAGCAAAATAACTTGCAGCAAACTGATTGCAATGACCTTTTCATTTCTTCATATTGTAGAATCAAGCATATGAATATAAAAGACAAAAAAACGCTATATACAATGGTCTTTTCATTTCTTCGTTTTAGTCCCTTCTTACTTGCCGTAAGTTGTCTTACTAGCTAATATTGATGTTGCACCTATTGATGCAGCATCACTGATGTTGCACCTACTGATATTGCATCAGTGATGCTGCATATGAAACCAAAGAGTTGCAATACTGCCCAAAACAACAATGAAAAACAAACATATATATTGTTCACTGGATTACCTTTTCCACTAGGAAGTAATTTAGCTTTGTAAAAAGCTATAGGCAGATATTAACTTAATTGCATCATGTTTTCTCCACTAACAATATGTTTCTTTGTTTTACATATGTAATATTATGGCTTCTTTGATAGATTATATGGCCACCTCACGTAATTGGACTGATCATGACGAGGATGTACTGCTTACCATCCTCAAGGAGATGGTAGTTGATGGTGTTAGGTGTGAGACCGGCAGTTTTAAGGCTGATACATTTGTAATGGTTGCCACCAAGATGAGGGAGATGATTTCGGGCATTAATATAGAGCCAAAGCATATACAAAACAAGCTGAAGCGTCTAAAAGAAAAGTATTCATCTGCATATGACATGATGAATACCTCTGGATTTGGTTGGGATGACGAAAAAAAATGTGTTGTTGTGGATAGTGATGATGTACTTCAGCTGTGGGTGAAGGTACATTTTGTTTCTTATTCTTTTTCAATTAGTTGCTTTAAAAGTCATAACTTTGATTTCTTTGGGTTCTTATTGTAGAAACATCCTAATGCATCTTACAAACCAAATAAGCCATTTCCGTTGTATCTACGCTTGTGTACGGTGTTTGGGAGAGACCAAGCCACGAGTAGTATGGCTGAATCAGCAGCAGATGTAATCGAAAACATGAGATTGGAAAATGAGGATGGCGATGAGACATTCGAGATGCCTCTGACTTCACCTACCCCATCTCCCTCTATTGGTTCGTCCAGTGCATCTCAACCTATTAGGAAGAGGAAGAGGAATAAGAATGATGCTGATGCAAATATTGGAGCTGTTATCTGTGAAGGTTGGGATAAAGCTGTCACTGAAATGAAGAATTTGGGTGAAAGTTTTACTTTGAGATAAGCAAAAGCCAAGTTACCTTCTCATCTTCAGGCCATGGGTCTCCCATATGATCAGGTGTTGAGAATTTCAATGAAATTAGTGAAAGATGTTGATATGATGAGTATCTGGTGTACACTGGATGACTCTCACAAAGAGCTGCTCCTTGTTTGGTCATAAGGATAATCGTTCTTATTAGGTCAGGGGCGGCCGGCCCAGGGGTTACCCGCGATTGGTAATGGCATAACCAGAAGAGGGGTAGGGGGACAAGGTTACGCGCTGGGTTCGAGTGGTGAAAGCTGAAAGATAAACTTCGAAAAGTACGATCTCTCTCTGGTATCCCACCTCTATCTGTCCCTAGTTGTTCGCAGGTGAATGAGAAACTGGTAATCCAAGTCGGAAGTCCTCAATAGGCAACGGTCCTCACCTCATCACTAAATATAGATTCTACGGTGAGCGAATCAAGTCATTTTAGAACGACTCTAGATTTCATTAAAATGTATATGGATGACATCTGAGCATTAGGGGGTTTAGTAAGACATTATCTTCCTTTTTTTTTTTTTTTTTTTTTTTTTTTTTGAAGTTAGGACGAATGTTTAATTTGGGAATATTTCATGTTTATTGCTTTAGCAAGATAATATCATTAAACTTATATATTTGTCATCCTTGCATGACAACCAATGCCATAGACATCAAATTGTCTCACAGCTCAACTTATAATATACATATTGTTTGACACAATTTGTATTTCAATGTGATGACGAAGAGATGAAAGCAGATTGTGTCAAAGATTCCAACATAGTCATTGCATCAACGGTTGTTCTACCACGCCAACCTCTTCATATGTAATTCATCACATATACATAACCATATACATATTGTGGCTACACTACCATGTGCCAAGTGCCAAGCCAATGGCATGCTCTCACCCTATTATTTTTTTTAAATCACATAAAATTAATTGACGTATTATCCCACTAAATTAATTATATGAGCAACAAAGTACAAATACATGTCTCTTGTTTTCTATCATACATGGTACGAAATATGAACACATCCAAGTATAGTGTACAAAATATATCATAGATAAGCAGCAGCAAGAAGAAGAAGGAAAAAAAAAAAAATGTTCCGTCCCGTCCCAAACATTGTACCAAACAACAAACGAAACAGGGGTAAGTTAGTCATTTTAATGTTTTGGTTCCGTTTCGTCCTGCGCTTACCAAACGCAAAATAGAACAACTCTCTCATTCTGTCCTGCGCATACCAAACATCACATGGAACCACTATTTCGTCCCGTCCTGTCCCGTCCCATCCCGTCATGTTCCGTCCCGTCTGCCTACCAAACGGCCCCTAATAGATTGAGATAAGTTAACGTGGTTTATGTAATGGAGCTATCCATTAGAAATTTGTATACTATGGAAGATTTGTCTCGTGGTATAATATGGGTGGACGACTGATATGTCTCATTTTTATAGTTCATTAATGAGTTTAGTGAAATTTTGACACCCATAAATCTCTCACTATCGATGCTCTCACTCATTAGCATTGTTTGTTTATGAGTAATATTACACTTACCATTTATTTGTACCAACTTTCTAATAGAGGTATGACCCATCAACGCATACCGGTTCTATCTCTAATAGAGAGATAGTACAAATGATGGTATAAATAGATGATAAAAATAGCATTTGTGTTTGTTTATAGATTGGAAGATGATAAACATACACCTTTTTTAGCGTCTCATATATCTCTACTTGGTCATTTTGGTTGTTTCCATTTGATTTGTGCAATCATATGACTATAAATAAAGAGGGTTGTGTGAAAACCTCTATTTAGTCATATTGGTCCTTACCCTCAAATTTTGTCAAATCATTTTGGACCATTGTTTGTAAAATTGAGGGTATTTTGGTCCTTTAATGACATAATATTTCACGAAATGATAGAAAAATGATTGATGGTGAACAAACTCTGAGACCACATTTATTGATTTCAAATCTCATGGACCAAAGTGAGTAGTTATGCAAATCTCAGAAACCATTTAGATTAAAAAATCCTGCATATTATGATATGTAAAGTATCGATTGAATATCTAATACATCAAAAAAAATCTCCCACCCAAAACCGAACCAACCCAAACCACGGACGCCAATAATATACAAAAAGAGCAAGACGTGTAGCTTACACATCTTGGCGCCGCGTTCTTTCTGCGTGTGAATGAGAGTGACATTTATAATGGTATTAAAAACTCTACGTTCTGAAATCTTCATTCCATTTGTATAAACTTCACGTAAACCCTCAACCCTCAACCCTCAACCTCGGGGAGAGAGAGAGAGAGAGAGAGAGAGAGTGATCGAAACGGTGACGATGCTTGGCGTTCTAAGGCGAAGAGTCGTTTCCGGAGGCTCCTCTGCTTCGGTAAACAACCCAATACCACGTATTTTTTCTTGTATATTTTTTTAAATGAATTTGAAATATATATTTCGTAGATTATTCTGAAAGCTTTATTTCTGTTGTTTGTCTCAGATTTTGGGGCACTCACTGCTGTCAATCCGACCTGTTGCAAAATCGGAGGTTCTTTCTCTACTACTTTGGATTTCCCCCTCTTTTTTCTATTAAAAAAAATTCAAATGTATATTGTGTTCTTCTGTGATGTTACACAAAGTGCATGCTTATGTTTACTATAAATTGGATTTGGTTTTGCTAGCTTCTATCAACGTCGAATTCGGAAGTGTGGGTTTACTTTTAATGTGTATTATGTGGTATGTTTATTGCATTTTTTGATTTCCACGCACGTGGGCACAGATTTTACTTCAACCCAAAGAAGGATTAGACCGTATTCGAAACCTTTCTCACCTCATTTTTGCAGGTATGTTTTTCTGAAAGATGGATTACTTTTTACATATGGTTTTGTTTTGTTTTGTATCTCAATCAATATATCGGTGTGATTGATACATGTTTTCTTGTTACAGGTTCCTCGCCTTGTAGCAGGACAACGAGGTTAGTGACCGCATTATGTTGTTTCTGTCTATTCTGTCTAACTGGATAATTACTAGCTAGTGTCTTGTGAATTGACGGTAATGTTATCCTATTGTACATTGTGTTCTGCATTCACAAAAGAGATTTGTTCTGCATTCCAGTCGGATTGTGTACACTGCTTATGTAGACAATGTAATTATGTATCTGTATGCGTAAATGATTGATAATGTATGAAGCAAGTAAGTGCTCTTTAAGGTGAAAACCTCTCTTTCTCACGCTGCATCTGTTTGAAGTTTATGGTGCATTTGTTCTCAATCCTGGTTTTCTAATGACTGAGTGACAACATAACCGTTTGGTTGCGAATTAGGTTTGGAGCATCTCTATATTCATCTCCAGTCTCTTTTTGTCACCTTGGTCCTGAATTGTAAACCGAGATGTCAAATTCACTTCATTAACATGAAACAAAATTTAGTGAAGAACTAAGACAAAGTTATTTTTCCCCTTTGTATTTGAGTTTATTATGAATTCGTGTTTCCTTTGCTCTAGTTCAATTTCTTTATTCTAAAAAGAAAAGGAAGGAAATTGTCATGGCTTGAGTGTTTCTCAGGAATGTCGGTGGCTACATTCTGCCAGAGCCTATCAGGCAAATGTGGAGCAGGCCCTTTTCTTCCATCGATTTAACTCACTCGAATTTATAATTGTCTGCATGCTGTTTATTGTTCAAGGATGCATGCTTGCTTTATGTTTAAAGTAGTAGGCTATAATACTTGTCATTGTCATTTAATTTTCCTTCTACTACTTTTTTATAAAAATATTGTCGTCAGATTTATTTGAATGGGGAGTCACTGAACAAATTAGGTTCATTATAACAGACACCGTTGTGAATCTAAATTGGCAACACTACGGTTGTATTGCATATGTTCTGTTCTCTGTTAATTTTATGCATCTAATATGCAGTGACCTAAATAAGGAGAAATGTCAATGGTTAATCTAGTATGGAGAACACTCGTTAATATAGTCGTCCTGTTCATATGTTCACTTAGAAACAGGAAAAAGAATCACTTCAAATATTTAATCTCTATCAAACATGCGCACACACAGACTGACATTCACAAACAATTAGAGCGTTGGCGAGCTTGGGAGTGAGAAAGAATCTGGGTCCTCTTACGAGTTCAACCCTATGAGTGCTCTCCGAAACTGGATCAATAAGGGGCAATACCTGTAGGAGTGAACAAACATCCTGGAGTAAGTTATTTTAAAATGGTACTCTTCAAACTTTACACAATTTATGACACTTTGAAAAGGATTAGGATTGATAATTTACACCGGTGCCTTTATAGTAAAAAGGAGCCTTTGAAATATGCATTGTGCTCAGAGTATTTTAGTTCCTGTGAGGAAATTAATGTCTTTGGTATCTCGTCTCTCTCTCTCTCTCGGGTGAGGTTTAACTTTTGGCTTCCATGCGATGCAGGGGATATGGTTGATGCCTTCGTCCCTTTTATGGGTGAATCTATCACTGATGGCACTTGGGCGAAATTCTTGAAGATTATGCTCAGCCACTTCTTATATTCTGTCTAATATACATAGTGCTGAATGTTCTTGGGTCTGATTCTATGACTTATTATGCCCTTTTTGGAGGCAGAGCCTGGTGATAGGGTTGCAGTTGACGAACCAATTGCTCAAGTTGAAACAGATAAGATTCTATAATAAAGTCCTATTTGAATGTTAATATAGTTTTCCACAGTTGCAAAAGGGATTGGTAACCCCTAATTGACAGGAACCATGAGTAGGATTTTAATTCTGTGATTATTTTTCAACAGGTGACGATTGATGTTACTAGTCCTGAATCCGGTGTGATCCAAAAGGTATAGATTTTAGTCCCATTAACTTTGATGCTCTTTCATATGAGTGCATTGGTTGCTAATGTTTTAGTTCACCCTGTGTGTTTACTTTAATTGTTGGCAGTTTGTGGCCAATGAAGGGGATACTGTCGAACCAGGCACCAAGATTGCTGTTATCTCAAAGTCCGGTGAAGGTGCAGACCATGTCAGTCCATCTGAGAAGACATCGGAGATAGCTCTTGCTCAACCATCTCCCCCTGTTGAAAAGATTGTCAAGAAGAAAAAACCTAAAGTTGAAACTACACCTGTTACTGAAAAGCGTAAAACTCCCTCCTCGCCACCTCCTAAATCCTCTGCCAGAGAACCTCAGCTTTACTCTAAGGAAAGGGAAAGACGAGTAAGTCTTCTATGGTTGCTTATATTATGTTCATTTTTAGCATATTTTAAAATATAAAATGAAAATCCTCTGCAAGATTTCATAAGGCTATTTTGATTTTCTGCTTGTAATCATTTAAAACCGCATCATTGAAGATTCCAATGACAAGGCTTCGGAGGCGGGTTAGTATAAGATTGAAGGACTCACAGAACACATTCGCAATGCTGACAACATTCAATGAAGTTGATATGTGAGTTCAAAAATATTATTCTTCAGCATTCATCATGTTTTTTTTTTTTCTTCCAGCTCTTGGATTAATTCACCGGCTTTTGGCATGCCCCATCTTGAATAAATTGACTGTAGTTTTCTTTAGATGCTATTGCATGTATTTTCTTCAGTGTGGCTGGTTAGCGGAATTCAATCTGTGCCTTTCCAGTTTTATCAGGGATTGTATATGTGCATCTTCTTTTCTTCCCTCACTGGTTTGCTGCTTGTGGCAGGACCAATTTGATGAAGCTTCGTTCTGAGTGCAAGGATGCATTTGTTGAGAAGCACGGAGTCAAGTTGGGGCTTATGTCTGGATTTATCAAAGTACGCCGTACATAATACATGTAGAATTGCTAATATGAAAGACGGAATAATATGTTGCGTGCATATCTATATTCTGTACCCATATCTGTATTTGTTTTCTATTAACAGGCTGCCGTCAGTGGTCTCCAAAACCAGCCTACTATTAATGCAGTCATTGATGGGGACGATATCATATCATATACAGAGATTACATAGATATAAGTATAGCCGTTGGCACTCCAAAGGTTTGGCCATGATTCTTTTGATTTATATACCTTCCATCTTGACAATTTGCAAACATAGATGTCAAAATAGCAACTTTTATGTGAAACTAAAAATTTTACCCCTCTTTGATTTCGGCATTTGCATTTGCAACTTCGGTCGGTTTAACAGTCTTCTAAATCCGTAAGATCCCATCCAGAAATCTATTTTTTAGATTTTTAAGAGTGAAAATGTGGTATTCCTTCTACAAACCATGTCACATAAGCTCAGGGTTTGTGACGGTATTCTTGTTGTTTCATCTGTTTGACCGTGTAATTTAGCATGCAGTGCGACATATGATTGTTGACAAACTATTTCGTTTTAATACCTCAGAAGTTGTAACCTTTGTGTAAATATACATGTTTTTCATGGTTATTATGTTCTGGAAAGAGTGGAAACATAGTAGCTGATCGTACCTGTAAAATAAGATTGCATTTTAATTGCTTCTTTTTAAGTTTTTCAATTTGTTTTCTTGCAGGGCCTTGTTGTGCCAGTTATCCGCAATGCTGATAAAATGAATTTTGCTGAGATAGAGAAGGAGATCAACGCCCTCGCAAAGAAAGCAAACGATGGATCTATATCGATCGACGAGATGGCTGGAGGTACATTTACAATATCCAATGGTGGAGTTTATGGAAGCCTTCTAAGTACCCCCATCATCAACCCCCTTCAGGTTTGGTGCTTCTCTGACACGATTAACTTGGACTTTTATTATCTTGTTTGAACAACTGGAACTTCTTATTCTGGGTAGACACCAACGTTGGAAACGTAATCTCACAAAAGCGATTTTTTTGGCAGTCGGCAATCTTGAGCATGCACTCAATAGTTAACCGTCCAATGGTTGTCGGAGGCAACATTGTCCCGCGGCCGATGATGTACGTTGCTCTTACCTATGACCATAGGCTCATTGATGGAAGAGAGGCAGTTTACTTCTTGCGTCGTATTAAAGATGTTGTGGAGGACCCTCGGAGGCTTCTCCTCGACATATGAAGCCCCCCATCAGCAGTGGTACGTGATTTGATTCGGGTTTTTGGAAAAAATCTGATATACTACAGGAAACATAAATACGTAAGGCACCATTTTTGATAGGATTTTGATCTGTTAACTGAGATCCTAGGTGAGTTGTTCAATTGAGGCTTGTCAGGTTGCGTTTTCTAATTCTAATAGTTGATCGACCCTGTTTTCTACATGTTTTGAGCTATTGTGAATCTTATATGGTAGGAATTATTTCCAAGGAACAACATTTATTTAGAACTACAAACCTTTTTGTAGAATATATCTTATTGTCGAAAGACATTATATCCTTATCAATTCTTGGATTCTATTTTGGTTGATGATTCGAATGGTTTATTTTGATGATCTCTCTAACATTGTCATTGTTATTTGTTTTTGCTTTGCAAAGTCCGAGTAAGGAGATTGACCCGTTTAGAAAAATCTTTATCTAAATGGATTCTTATTTTTTTTTTTTTTTTTTTTTTTTTTTTTCTTTTAATGAGGATTAGTTGTGAGACCCATCATACACTGAATTTCAACGATTTGAACTGTCAATTTTTCTAAGTCTTTATTTATAGATCCTCCTTGCAAAATGAGTAGTCAAACCCAGGACGATGCTTATCCTTTCCAATCCAATGTAATCCAAAATTTTCTTGTGATCCAAATTCGATCATATATTCATAGTCATGAAACATGAACTTGTGAATCTCAACTTGTGATCCAGTCGGATCATAGATTGATTTGTATTGATTACCAACAATTATAATATTCTCGTATTTCTTGAGCTGCATTTAGGAAAACCAAAACCACTCTCCAGACCAAAATTCCCAAAAATCATCCCATTTTTCGGTTCCCAGGCAGCTCCTGGTGAACGAACTGAATCTAACATCCACTAAAACTGATTTAGAACCAGCCAGAAAA
This sequence comes from Pyrus communis, assembly GCF_963583255.1. Classification (NCBI taxonomy): domain Eukaryota; kingdom Viridiplantae; phylum Streptophyta; class Magnoliopsida; order Rosales; family Rosaceae; genus Pyrus; species Pyrus communis. The sequence continues at coordinate 18,073,223 of NC_084816.1, read as the reverse complement.
ATAAAATGGTAACCATTTCGGATTCGAATTTGGTGCAAGAGAAGAGTTGTATGCAATAATGGAGATTGTCTCTGACAGAGCAGAAATGCACAAGAATATTTAGGATCCGGAGCGTCCATTCTGCCCCTCACGCTCTCTGCCAGCCTCCTCTACATTTCCGTCACCAGGATTCTGTTGGTGATGAACAAAATCCACCTTCCCCGCTTCCTCTTTTGGGGACCATGATCGAGAAGTTCCCTTCCCGCATGGAGCCAGCCATGTGGTGGCCGGACGAGCTAGAGGCTAAACATGAAAAGGTAGGCGAGGAGGCGGCGGAGAGGAAGGGATGGGATGAGAAGTTGGAGGAGGAAATGAAGGGGGTGTTGGGCATGGTGAGAGAAATGGACGGTGCGGAAACGAGGGATCATTTCGAAAAGGAGAGTAGCATTTTTCATAAAACACAAGACAGTCTTAACGACTGCGCTCGGGTTCACTTTGCTTCAACCACGCAGAGTGAGTGAGTCTGAGAGGTTGAAGAAGATGATGAGTGGGTTGCGAGTTACCAAATGTGGGACTGCAAATTGGCAGACGAGTAATATGTCACATCATATACTGTAAAATACAGGAATGCAAAAATCTACACACTATAAGTTCTGCCTAAATCCACAAAACATAAGGTTCCCCGTTTAAACAACTCGAAAATTCGTTGGCAGTCTTGATGCCGTAACATGAAGGTACATGCTCGTGTCAAAAAGCTAAAAAGTTTCAGCTTAACAGATTGACAAACTTGACATCTCTCAAAACCTTTTTCTTTCGGCGAAATAGAAAATCAGTCACCTGCATATTTCAAAGCGTTAGGAGCAATGATGCGTTCAGATTCTGACTTCTATGTGTTCGTTTAACAAGTGCTCCTTCACTGACTGAATAGGCACCTGCAAGGATTATAATCAGAGTATTACTAATGATGATCAGCACCTACACGCTAACAAGTCAAATAAAAGGTTCAAAAGCTGTACCTCCTTCCGATGGAAAATACCAGCAGCTAGGGCAGCCGATGCATTTGTTTTCCTGAACACCTCTGAGAAGTGTTCGGCAGAACCAGCACCGCTACTAGCAATCACAGGAATGCTCACAGCATCTGAGATCAGCTTTATTAAATCTATATCAAATCCCTTCTTTTGACCTGAGAGCATCGAAGACTCAACATAAGCATGAAAATCCAACAAAAACAACAAACTAGTTTGAAAATGAAGTAAAAAAAAAAAAATGTAAATGACATCAATGCCTTCCAGAACAAAATAGATAGTTTCAAACATTTGGTTAGTTTAAGAAACTAAAACTTACAGGTGGAAGATAGCATTCATTGTACATAATAACTTTATGTATCCATTTTATAAGGATTATGCTTGAAAAATAAATTAACGTAACAGAAAAAAAGTTTCAAGTAAAGCAATAGTAATCTTTACCATCACAATCAATGCAGTTTAGCAGTATTTCTCCAGCTCCAAGCTCCTCTACTGCTTTTGCAAGCTCATACGCCCCAATTGGTCGGCCTTCTCGGCCACCGCTAACCTGAAGAACAAACAACAGATATTTTCAAGATATAATCTGGAAAATATTGTAAAAGCGGAACCAGCCAAGGCAAGGATCTCTAATTGTTGCATCTGACAACCAAGTTCATACTCTTGTCCTCCCAATTATATATTTTAACATACAATTGAAGCACAGAAATGTCTTACAGCATACCATAACACAAGTTAAATTGGAAAAATGAAACAATTCGATGATGCACAAACAGATATAGCCGTGTGTGCGGTAAGAATAAGATGACGTAGGTTACTCTAAGTTCCTTTCTCCCTTGTGAAGAACTTAAAATTCTACCCGTGACTATCTTAAATCAACAATATATACTCCTAATCATGTCTTTAGAGCCAACAATTGACGCCATACTACGATATTTTAAAGGCGACATGGAGGTTCAGGGCTTTCTTGTTACTATTATTGTCTGGGGACAAATTAAATGAAGCAATTCCATGTAATATGCATGCTTCCAAAATATATCATGTTTTAACTTTGAACAGTAGTACAGAGGTAAAGAAAGCAATGGAAAAGAATACTTACTGTGCACTGGTACCATGCAAATTCTTCTCCATTTGGACCTGAAATTAACAAAAAGTAATTTTCTTTCTTATAACTTTCCTAGAAAATTTGAACACACGATTTTACCCTAATAAACATGAAGATCAATGACATATCCAAGCTGGAGAAACGAGGTTATGCCCCCTTACCTGGGTTTGTTACCCTTGTAGTCTTGAACTCTACATCTTTTGGATTCTTAACGTACACTCTGCGAGGATCAATGCTCACAACCACAGCCTGCATCATATTTTTCATATAAACTCAATATCGTCTAAGCTCAATAAAAGAAACAATGATCAATGCTTTCTGTGAATACTAAGACAATACCAGACATAATTAAAACCATCTAGGTGACCATGACTAATTAGTCAGTCAAAACTACAGAAATTCCTACACCCTCAATAAATTCAGAACACGTAAAAGCAGAAAGAACAGAATGAAAAGAGCTTCTTCATCAACTCTAATTTCCTACTTTATGGTCCTACAAGAACTATAATGAATTCTCGGAGGGTCAAAAGAAATGCTCCAGAAACGGACGCTGGGACAATTTCACCAAAGGAAAATAACAAAATGTGTACTGAGACTTCTTATATGATGTCCAATTGTGTAGATTTACTCAAAAGAATGTTAAGCATGGATGCATCTACTGGACAACAAATTACCTGATTTCCATAAACTCTAGATATCTGCTCTAAGCTACTTTTTCCACTTTTTACCTGAAAATTCAGTTGAAAAACCATCAGAGAGGTATACACAGTGTTATGTGTATACTGTACCAATCTGAATTTGAAACAGCGAAAGTTATTGCATACTCCAGTTCTTAAATATTCTTCTGCAGCATATACTGCATCACTTCCAATAGAAATCTTATCAGCCCCGCATCTGAAATATTCGGAAGCAACTTCCAAACTAGAATAGTGCCTGAAAAATAAAAAATTGAACCTATAATCCATGTCCATACTGATACATTTAATTAGCATATATAATTTGGGTTGAAGCTATAGGATTTGAGTTTCTCCGGTAAAAAACATAAGCAGTAAAGTTGAAACATGCAAGAAACGACAATTATTGGTCCACCAAAATTTTACACCAAAGATTATACCTGCCATTTGCATCTGTAAAATCTCTGATACCACCTCCAACTGTTAATGGTACAAAAACATTTTCTGATGTGTATCTCAATACCTACAAAGCATGAAAGCAAACAAGAATTAGGAAATTAATGAACATGTAACAATCCAGCTTTAAAATCGGAGAACTCTGAATTGTGTCAAAACTGAGATTCAAGTCGAACATTAACTGATTCTCTATCACAAACCTGTAACATGGGCAAGTCACCCAGAGGGAAGTCTCGAAAACCAGTAATATTCAGAAAGCTGACCTGAAAAATTTTAAATTAGGACTTCAGCAGATTACTAGAGCTCTTAGATGATACATAAGCAGTGAAATTTGTTCAAACTTAAAGGAGGCATACCTCATCAGCCCCATCTTTGTAATACTGTCGAGCAAGCTCCACAGGCTTACCAAGTTCTCTCACCTATTAAATTTTTTGATTAGTAGACATAAAAGCAATTTTCATGACATAAAGAAAATAATTTGAATCATATCAAAAAATATGAAAAGATATCAAGTATGATCTTGAATAGTCATGATAGAACAAGAACCCCAATGAATAGAAAAAGTAACCCTTTTCTTTTTAACTAATAACAATATTCCGTCAAAACAAAGATACGCTTTCTTCAGGTAGTGCTGCTAATCCTTTTTAAAGCAGGTCGCATACTCAAAGTGAAAAAAAGGGTATCAACCATGAAACCAGAAGTGCTTGAAACAAGCAAATAATCTACAGTAGTGGGGCTTATTGAACTAGATCTTATATATTTTGGATGTGATAAAATATTATTCACTGATGGCTAATGATTTATAATATCGTTTGTAAGCATGACAAGCATCCAGAAATAAGGTTTAAAAATCACCAAAATCATATAAGGAAAGAGTCAAGAAATGTTGCAATACCTCATTCTCTTTTGTGTGCTCTCTTACATCATATTGGTCGCCTTTGGTTACAACAAGATCTCCCCTGTCATTCGTCCTCACATCAAGACAAGCAATCACCTAAGTAACAGAATTTAGGGACAACCTTCACAGTCAGCATATGACGGAAAATGAGATAAGTCATAATCTGAATCTGACCTATGATATTGTAAGTATTTTTTTTTTTTTTTTTTTTTTTTTTTTTTTTTTTTTTTTTTTTTTTTTGAAGAAGAACCAATTTTTTATTGCAAAGAAACAATAAAAATACACAAGTGGACAAGAAGTCCACAAAGGCACAAACAAAACAAGATAAAAAGCACCATCACCCAGACATTTAGAACTATGATATTGTAAGTTGGACTACAATATTTTAGGTCGGATTAAAATTCAATCCCTTCTCCCTTTTCCTACCACTAAAAAAATAAAACTATAAAATAAGTCAACAGGAATTACCCTCTTAGCCAGTTTCAAAGCCTTCCTTTCAGTGGGCTTCTGTCTTCACAAGAACATCTCAGATTGTTAGATGGTTAAACACAGTCAACATATGGGAAGCATATTTCTCATAAGTGCAAAGGTTACCTTTTCCAGGTTTGTCTTTGGATACAAAAATCTTCTCAATATCGTAAGACCAACATCTAAACATTCACATTCAGGCAAAATTGATATCAATAATAGGCCTTCATATAATGAAAATAAATCAAAATCACTTTTCATGGATGGATAAAGTGAACTGGAACAAAAGTCTATAAAATAGATCTCAGAATGCCAAAATTACACAACAAAGGTCAGAATGATCCACTGCCTAGCCCTTAAACAAAAACTTTACCTCTTCATTCTAGGAAAGAACTCAATGGTCTACCTTAAACAAAAACTGTACCTCTTCATTCTAGGAAAGAACTCAATGGTCTAAAGTCATGTGAGATAAAATCTGCTCCCCCTTTACTAAAAGAAGCGAGGCATGGAACATTCCTACAATCCCTGTACACTTTGGACTACCATTAAATCTACTAACAGACAGGAGAGAGAAATGATATCTTGCCTCCACTCTTTTCTGGATGGAATTGAACTGCATGCACATTTCCCCTTCTAACAGATGCAATAAAATTGTCTCCATAGTTGCAAGTAGACGAAACCCAGTCTTTGTTTTCATCTGACTGAAAATTGGTATAAAACTATGTCAACCCCAGTAAACATACAAGTCAATGTATTCTTAGTGGAAGTATGCAGCAGATACATGAACTTTAAATTATTTTCTGTGAAATAGGAGAATAAGACATACAGGCATGGCTCTGTAAGAATGAACAAAATAGACATGATGGCTTCCAACATCATCCAAAATTAATGAGTCTTTTTCAATCTGCAAAGCATTCCATCCAATGTGTGGAACTCTAAAACCATTTGATGAATCAAAACGGCCAACCACTCCGGGTATCAAGCCAAGACCTTTCACTGAGACATGTATAATATCAGATCAACTATTACTAAATTAAATAAATAATAAAAAAAAAAAGCTATAATAATGTTATGTACATTCAAATTAACATTAATTTGTTTCTAGTATTATCTCCTTAAACCAAGCTGTCTAACTCAATTGTCACTAACAGTAACAACCTGAGGCTTTCATTATCAGGATAACTTCACGAATGGATTGCTGCATCCTCAGTATTTGCTATGTATGCCAGCATGGAAAGGAAACTCCTATAATATGGGAAGAGTGATTTCTCTATACTAGGGGTTTTAGGTACCATTATATATCTGAATTTATTAACAGGACTTTACAATATATAACGCAAGAATACAATACATTGATGTCAAATGCAGTTGTACAACTTACAGCAATTGCAAATCCATTTCTACTAAATATTTTTAAGTTATTCCAAACCCTTTTCAATACGTGATTTAGTGTTCTAATACAGTGTATCTAGCTTATTTACAAATTCAATGCCTTTTAAACCATTCCATCCAAATAACTATAAGTGAATCGTAGATGATGAGTTACAAAATTGGAAAAACAAAGTTGGTGAAAAAGGAGGCATGAAGCACTGACCTGGTCCATTCTCTTCACTGGATTCAAAAAGGAGCTGAAGTCCAAGACAAATGCCTAGAAATGGTCGATCCTTCTCAATATATGAACAGATTGCTTCCGCCATCCTGAAAAACAATAAAGGGCTGAAATTTTCCCACAATCTAAAAGCTAATAAGCTACAAATGACATGAGAAATATTAAATGATTAGTTAGCAAACAAGAAGATTCAGAGCCATTATTTTGAAATTTGTTATTCAAACTAACTACCAATCATTGTCACGATGCTTCTTTGATCATGAGTAACTTAACCACATTCCCCATTCTCCGAATATGCACTTTATCCATTCTTTGCCACTAATCCATTTAAACGGATCAACAAGCAATTGATCGTTATAGAATCCAACATAAGATAAAAGAAACACATACCCGTTCTTATTCAGCACATCCATGGCGGCAGCAAAAGCCCCCACGCCAGGAAATACTAGGCGTTCAGCATTCAGAATGTCTTCCGGTGTTTGGACCTACATTTCGAACTTCTCTTAAAATACAACTCATCTATTTACCATCCTTTACACCAACCGATTTTCGTCATCTTTCTTTTCTATTCCAAATTTCTAACAAAATCTATAACATACAACACTACAAAGAAATTGGTTACAAGGGCATAACTTTGATAGATAATTGACCAAAAAGGAAAAGAAAATTTACATCTTTGACGTCGAAGCCTAGGTGGCGAATGGCATTCCTCACACTGCGAACATTGCCCGCGCCGTAGTCGAGCAGAGTCACCACTGATTCATTATTCAAACAAACTAAATTATTATTAAAATAATAAATAATAAAAAAAAAACTCAAATTTAACAGAGAGAGAGGGAGGGAGAGGAGAGTACCGGAATCTGCGGCGGAGGAGGCACGGACGGAGAAGCTTCTGGGACGTCTGAAATTGAGGTGAGTTTTGGGAAGAAACAGAAGGGAGGAAGCGGAGGATGAGCGAAAAGGTAGGGTTTTGGAGGAAGAGGCGAATGGCGGCGCCTCCATTGCAGGCTCTGAAGATGTAGTCTTCCCCTGGCTCAGACTCGGACTCTGATGAAAGGCCAAACTAGAGTTGGAAGTCTACTTACCTAATGCTATTTGCTTCTCGCTCGTTGTTTGTCGCATGTGTCTTAAACCACCGCAGCGCACCGTTTTGAAGAATTTACTATTATTATTATTATTATTTGGTTGTGAAAAATTATTATTTTTTTTTTAAAAAAAATTATATAAATTATACACTAATAGAATCTGATTGTCAACTTCAAATAAAAAAATATTATATTATACCCTTTTGTACGTAACTGAAAGACCATATTAGAAAAAAATAAAAAAGAAGACAATATTAGAAAAGAAAAAAAGGTGGGCATTAAAAAAAATTTTGCACAAACAAGTTTTTCTTTTCTTTTTCCGAACCACATAGTTATGTCACTCTACTAGTACTTTAAGGGTGCATTTGTTTGCTCCATTAGCTCTCACTAAACTAGAGTAGGTGTAAGTGTAGTCTAGTATTTGTTACACTTCAAGAGTAATTTTAATGAAACTCACATTGACTAAACACTTCGCTAGAGGGTCTTAGTAAGATCCCCTGAAATCAAGTGGACTACTAAGATCAACTTCTCAGCTTCGCCCCTCCCATCTGCTTCTTCCTAGCTTCCCACAACCATTTTAAATAGGGTGACAACGGACCTGCATCGCTTCACCAGGCAACTTCTGGATTCAATTGTCACCACCAAAACGACAAATCCCACAAGTCCATTTATTAAATCCCCTCCGATTCGATCTCTACTTCTCCGATTTGTTATCGGTATTTTGGTCTTTCCCTAAAAACTCCTCGATCTGTTCCCAAGGAATAATCAACCAGTAGTGCGCTTGCACGTGGGCCCCAGACGTTAATTTCTTGTCGAAGACGCGTGTCCCCTCCTACATGTTTTCCACGCACCTGGCGCCAAAAAAAAAAATATCCATCATGGCTGTCGATTCGAGCATGGGGGAGAAGTCGGGCTCCGTTGGAGCCCAGTGAATTGGTATGGGTTGGAGGGGGAGGGGAAATGGATTTAATCGCCTATAGCCTAAAGGATTGGATTGGGCTGAAGTTGCTCTAAATTTGGCATAACAATTTCAGAGATATAAGGACAAACAATAAAAATAAGATGACATCACCAAAATTTGAAAGTTTTCCTTCTTTACTATAAGCAAAATTAACACAGTGCTATATTAATGAATTGAGATGCAATAATTTGAAAAGAAAGACCTTATGTATCAGAGCAATCCATAAGTTTATCACTTTTACATGAAATCTCAGCTATTCTCTATGACTTGAAAGAATCTTTTGAAAAAAAACTCTCAATTCCTGAACAACAAGATATCTGATATCCCTAAGAGACATAGATACCAAGTGTGTCCTTTGGGGACATGATGAAATAATTCTATCCCTGCCTCATGTAATCATGGAAAGTATAATTCCTTGATTCAACTATAAGTTTGAAGAATCATATCACACAGGACAACTACAAAACGAACCCTAAACAATAATTACACCATTGTGTTTTTTCCACATCCTTCAGATAAAGCCACTTTCATGTTAGCAAAATCATTGAAAAATAAAATTAACTTTGTTGATAATTAACCAGAAGCAATGATTCAAATTTTGTTTACACTTGTGTTGGCTGAAATGGCATTGATTCTGAGCCTTTTGTTCAGAACCCCTCTGAGGAAGTTGGTGATCGTGGGGTTAGATCGATCGAAGCAAGGACGGGGGCCATTGGTGGCGAAGAGCGTGGGAGGAACCATTCTCGTCTTCTTTAGCTCCACCATATATAGTGTATTCAGTGTTCAAAAAAGTTTATCAGAGGCAGGCTTTGTCAATCCGACAGATGAGGTTCTTATGGCACATCGTCTCCTGGAAGCATCTCTCATAGGTGAGCTATATCATCCATTATAGTAACCCTTTTCCTTAAAATTTACTTGGGAAAAAACTATATCCGTAACCTTGTCAGGGTAAAGTTGGAGTTTTTAATTTTGATGACTGGATGTATCTAATTTTGGCCGATGAATGAAAATCCTTTTCAGTTGGCAATCCTGTAACCAATCTCATGTCATGTTAAGTCTTATAAAACAAAACTCTCCGAAGCAGGAAAAAGTTAGTCGGAAGTGAAAGAAGCTGAGGTTTTTTTTTTTTTTTTTTTTTTGTCAAACGATAGATTTTATTAGATTAGATGTTAGATTAGCCACCGACAGGGTTTGAACCCACGACGTCATATAAGGGCTCAACTCCTTTCGACCACTATGGTAAACGGCCACTTGCCAATAAATTTAAAAAAAAAAAAAAAAAAAAACTCAGGTTTCATGCACCCTAAAATCAATGGGTGGAGTCATCCAACTCTTTATAAAACTTGAGATTTTTGAACTTTCCAACATGGGACAATTCTTCACACACTCACAAGAAGTACCATATCGCCTTCTGTTGCAATTGAAAAATACAGATTGTCTTATTTATAAGTTGTGTTAGGGTTTTGTAGCAAGGTAACGAATACAACTCGATCAATGCCAAGCTTTTGTTCATAATTTATATGTTTTCAATTAGCTAGTTGTAATTATGCCATTTTTCTCTAATTAACCTGGAATGTTAATTACACAGGGTTTTCCCTATTCCTGGCAATGATTATAGATAGACTACACTACTATATCAAAGAGCTCCATCTGCTACGAGGACTCGTCGAAGAAGAGAAGAATCTGAAAAAGGATTATGAGCACAGGAAATCTACTGCTCCTGCAGAAGTGAAGAAGGCAACACAAATGATCGATTACGCAGCTAAAAGCTGAATTCCGAAGAAGAATAACCATATGAGCAAGCAGAAGCTCCCAATAATGCATCAATTAATATAATTAGTTCACGTTAATATATCGTAGAATTGCTAAAACCACAGTTTCTCATTAATCCCCTAAGAATAATTCAAATCAACATATAGGTTGATCATTGAAATAATGCATATATAGCTTGCAAAATTTTAGATTTCTTCATAGAATAAATGGATTACTGTGGTCTCCTGTAAAAATCATACAAACCTACAAATTGTAATTTCTTTTTATTGAATGTGATAAACTGGAAGCATGCGTGAGTTGGGTTAGAAATTTAATATATGGGATTTGGTTATTTTTTTATATACAAATGATATTCGACTTTAAATAACTTAAACTGCGTAGAGGGAGATTCTAACTCGATTGTATAAGAGTGAGTGAAACACATCCACTCTAACCAATATCATTCATATCGCACTACTACAAAACCATTTATTAGTGTCGCTATGATAATCGATAAGAAACGTATATTACTGTCGAATATTAAGTAAAATCCGACAGAAAATGGATGTAGTGGTGGATATAATAAGCGACAAAATTGCCAACGTTAGGAAATGAATTTTTCGACAGAAAATACTCTAAAATCGACAAAAATTGTGGCGGATATAACCGACAGAAAATACTCTAAAACCGACAGAATTTGTGTCAGATATAACCGACAGAGAATTTATTAATAATGAATAAATAAGAGCATTATCTGTCGGATAAAACCGACAAAAAATATATTAATAATAAAAAAAATATAAACCACTTTCTGAATCATTTCTTTCCCACAAAACTAGATCCAAAATCATTAGCATGTGCCAAAGGATAGAATGCTTGTTGTTGAGGTTGTTAGGGTTGAAAACCAGAAAGTTATGTTGAATTATTTGAACCAAGAGGAACACGACTTCTTCCACCAGTTGATGAGTCAATACCAGCAGAATTAGAACTTGTCCTGCACCAGTTTGATTATGAGAATCCAAGGAAGAACTTGCAGACCCTTGCATATATAGTGCAGAAAAACTCGTATTCTCCACTTCAAGATTAACAAGAAAACTAGTATTCTCCACTTACAAATTCTAACTGTAATCAATCTATGGCCATCAACCTTCACAACTTCAATCAAGATTCACAGATTTGGCAATTGGTGTTCAAACAATGGCATCTGACCTCTATCACATTGGCAATTTGGCCTTTAATTGTTTCAATACTATTGATTAACTTTCATAGTAACATATATGTATACTGAAAATCTCATATCTTTAACAAGAAATAGCTCAAGAAATCAAGAATCAAAGATAATATGTTGCAAGGTTTCGAACATAGAGCCTGAGATTTTACTAGATTCAACCTTATCAGCATACACCATCATAACCATCAGAGCAGCGGAAATAGATGAGAGAGCAACACATACCGCAATGAACATGATGAACACAACTAAGAATGCAACCCAGATGAAACCCCAGATGAAAATTCCAACAAAAAGCTCCCCCAAAAGAAAAATCAACCAAAAGATTCAGTAAATGAAGAATCGATGGCTATCGATAACATATTAACAAAACTGAAGAATTACCGTTGGTGAACACTATGAACTCATAGAGAAAGATTGAGAGAAAGGTTTAGAGAGACAAAGAGAGAGTGTGTCACATCCTGCCTTCCCTCGCAGTGATATTGTCCGCTTTAGCATTCCCTGCCCTGGACTAGGTCGCAGACAGCAGGGCTACCGCACGGTTTTGTCTTTGCAAGCCGCAGCTCCAAAAGGCCTCACTGAAAGGTACATGCAGGCATGGACATATAAGGCCCAAAGACCACGCCCTCACGGGCGATGTGGGATACTACAGAGTGAAATAAGATAGAGAAAATGTAAAAAACTGAAATGATTTCATTGAAGGAAGGGGGAAGGGAAAAGGCACCGGCGCAAGGAAGAGATGGACGGGTTTTATTTTGGAAAATTTTCATTATTGTCGGTTTTAACCGACAGTAACATTTTTTTAAAATAAAAACCGACATAAAATTTTCATTACTGTTAGTTATAACCGACAAGAAAAAATGGCGGCAAAATACCCCCCAAAGTTCCCTCCCAAAATTTTGTTACGATTTTAAATTCCCCCCCTAAAAATATATTTAAACCATGTGTTTATTTATTTATTTTTTTTAATCAATATAATATTTTAAAATAATAAAATGGTCAATTTCTGTCGGTTATAACTATCAGAATACTAAAATAATAACCGTCAGAAACTAAAATAATAAAATAGTCAATTTCTGTCGGTTATAACTGCCACCATTAACTTAAAAACCGCCGGAATATGTTAAAAATATTTATATACAAAAAAGAATTCAAAAATATTGGCGGATATAACCGACAGAATTTCATTGTTATTCAACACTAACTGAATGATGTGTCGGATATCTTTTATTCGACATAATAACTTATTAAGCCAACACATAAAGCTAATATTGTAGTAGTGTTGGTAGAGTTCGTCGGCTTATTGTCTACTAAGAAACCCGACCCTAATTGCTAAAATCCAAAACACAAACCTTAATACAAAGTGTTGTGAGAAGTCAAGTAAGTTTCAATAATCTGACTTTTATTTCCCTATTCAAACCCTAAAAAGAACATAATTAAGTTAGGGAGTAAAATGGGCTCAGGAGATCTCACGTATAGGCTATAAACTTTGGTAGGTGTAAAGAATGAAGATGCAAAACCTATAAATAAGACTAATTTTATGTCTACAATTCAACGAGATATAATAATTTTGTCATCCGGATAAGAGACTTACTATCGAGTTATTCAGTATAATTGAATCCTAATCATCAAATGAGCCACATACTTACATACAAGTACGAGTGAAAACCAATATTAGGTCAAATAACAAAATATCTTCTCTTTCGATGGGGTGTTCAAATAGATGGTGCCGACCTGAAAGCATTGCCTTTGAGTAGATATTTGACACTTCACAATTACGTATGGATGATCGCATAGTTTTTTTGTTTGTCAAAAGCCTTTCTCTAGGTCTTTCGAGTTTTGAGTTGACCTTTCAATACCCCATAGAGAAAACGAAGGGACAAAGTGAACAGCCAACGTGTTTGACTCTTCGAGAAGTCTATTTTCATCATGGGATTGGATGGATCGGTTAACAATTTGACGTTTTAAAATTAGTTGACTTTGTTTAAAGTCTCTCTTCTTTTATACTCTATGCCTAGTTGTGGTGCCATGGACCACATTCGCTTCACTTGTTCCACTAGATGCTAATTGCCAAAGGTTAGGTAGTACCTACTTAATAAGACGAATGAATGGTATGTTAAATGGCATGATAATAATATCTAATTTGCTAAATACAAACCGAGTGTAGTGTGACCCAATATATATGAATGATAACGCATATCGTGATTGACTTTGGACATGTCACTACATATAATGAAATTTTTATTCTCAATAGGATTTTTTTTTTTAGTGAAAAGAACGAGGATTTCCAAGTTTCATTCTCAAAATGTATTCATTTTTTTATGTTGCTAGCTCTGTCAATAATTTGACATATGTCACAATTGTGAATATTTAAAGTTGGTAGTTAAGAGCAAAATTAAATTATAAAAGCTGATGGAAAAAGTCGGTAGTTGTGAGTAAGTGAGAGAGAGAGAGAGAGAGAGAGTTTGTGGATGTATTATTTATTTGCCAAATTAATGAGCACCTCCCCAAAAGAAACTAAACTTTGAATTTGAATATTATTGGCCTACATAGCAATGATAGAGAATAGGTAGTGGGAACAAACTTGTTGACTCCTCTCAATGGCCTAACAAAAGTCTCTCTTCTCTCAATGGCCTAACAAAAGTCTCTCTTGTTCACACAGGAAGCTTCATCAACCTCATTAAATTTGACTTCTGTGTCAAGTCTAAATATGAGACTTGAATAATCTCCTCTAGCATGCAAGAGCGAGTTTTACAACGTTAGTGTATTCGTACTATGAAAGTCCTCTTTTTAACAGCCCGTTTGAAGCCGGCCGCTGTTGCAGTGGCAATCTTTATGAGATTAATGATTGGGATAAATTTAAAAAATTAAAAAGAAACAAAAAAAATTAAAAGAACAAGCTGGCCTTGTTTCTCCTTCTGGCTTACACGAGACAGCTCCTCTTGGTTTGTGTAAGAGACGGCATAAGAGGCCAAAAGGGGTGAATATACACATGCAGATCCATATTATGTGTATACTTAACTAACCTTGGGATTATATATGATTAGAGTGGCAATTACTCAGTAATCACGGTTTAGTACCCTAACTACGGTCCCTAAGTAGAGGGAGCTAATATTAAATCGTATTTATATTAAATGGTTTCATTGCTAATCATATCGAAGCCTTTTGTATAATACCACACTTTGTAGCAATTAAGTTAGAAACAATATCAATGCAGATTAGTGGTAGATCGCTCAATCACTTCTGCACCTATGACAATTTGAGTTTGAGACCTCTTCTCGTATTGGGAGTAGCAGTATCACTAAACGAGTAGCTTGTCAGTGATTGACTTGTCAATGTCGTAGGCTTGTAGCCCTTAAAACTACTAAAACTAAAACTAAATAGACGCAAATGATAACAGTGGGAGTGAATAAAATCAAAATTCTGATGATCTGATTCAATTTCAAGATTGTTTGATACAAAAGAATCTTCTGTCGCACTATTACTAATCATAAATTCAAAATCTAAATCCTCATCACAGTTTATACTCTCAATCTCTTCAAGAACAATTGAAGCCACAGCTGAAGAATTTGCAGCAAACACTTCTTCATCTGAGACGACATTGTTGTTTGAAACCACAAAGTTTTCGATTTCTTCATCGCTGTTGCTTCTAACAGTGCACCAATTTTCATCAAATTCCCAGTTGGGTACATTCGAAAATGTCGAAAACTCAATCAGTTTCTTGATCCTTTCTGTTGGGGAATTCAAACAAACACCTTCAACAGATAGCAATTCCATTGGACTTTCAGACGCTTCAAAAGAATCCCAAAGGCCTTGATCCAACACACTAATTGGAGACCCCATTACTTGCTCTGTATTAAACTTGGACCCCGAATGCTGTTCAAGA
Source organism: Pyrus communis (assembly GCF_963583255.1). Classification (NCBI taxonomy): domain Eukaryota; kingdom Viridiplantae; phylum Streptophyta; class Magnoliopsida; order Rosales; family Rosaceae; genus Pyrus; species Pyrus communis. The sequence continues at coordinate 18,058,100 of NC_084816.1, read as the reverse complement.
AATGGATGCTCAAGGAGCTGCTTAGCTGTCCACCTCTCTCTTGGATCCTTCATCAAACACTTGGTTAAGAAATCCTTACCCTTGCTTGAAAGCTGGCTTGGACTCTCCGGTAGCTCACCGGAGAATCCAATCCTGTAGAGAGCTGAAACCGGATCATTAATCTCCAGCCAAGGCCCGCTACCGGTTGCCATTTCAATAATCGTGCACCCAAGAGCCCATATGTCAGCCTCAAACCCCTGCTCTTCGCCGCGGGCAACCTCCGGCGCCATAAACACCGGCGTACCCGAAATAGTAGTACTTGCCTCAACCCCTTGTACCAATTTAGCGCAACCCAAATCGGCAATTTTGGCGGTCTCTCCGGTCACCAAAATGTTTTGGCTCTTGATGTCACAGTGTACCAATTTATTGACATGCAAATACTCCAATCCTTGCACAATCTGATGCGTGTACAATTGAATGACGGCCTCCTCTAGCCGCCCTCCCCGTCTCCTAATCGCGTCGAAAAGCGTGCCGCCGGGTACGTACTCCATGCAGAGGTTGTACATAGGCTTGTTGTTTTCCATGCTGACATTATACCCCAAGTACTTGACTATATGGGGGGAACTAAGCTTGGACAAAAAAAATTGCTCCTTCTGCAAAAGAGCCGAGCTGGAGAGCTCGGCCGACTTTACAGCGAATCGTTCGCCATCGGAGCTGGCGGCAAGGGAGACTGTGGCGGTGGAGCCGCGGCCGACGGTCGGTCCACGGGTCCAGTGCTCCATGGCAAAAGAGATTGGTAGGGTTTTTGAAATGCTTGCCTAAATGGCTAAATGCACATTTTTATACGTGACATTGGCCCTTGGGGGATCCACAGAGTAAAATCCACCTAATTAACTGTTACAGATTTTTGTAATGGATCCACGTGGCAAAAGGAGAGGGGGTGTTTTAACAGGGCCGTCTTGGAGCGCAGTTACTTAGGGTTGTAATAAAGCCACCCACATGGCGACACATGAAGCCACATGCCAAGATTGCGGGATTAAGAGGAGATTATGGAGGGAGGAGAAGCGAATATGCTTTTGCTTTTGCTTATTGCGTTTGGACAAGTCAGAATTCTTTTTTTTTGCGGCGCCAAAAAGCACTTACCAAATATCTGGATGCATTGTCTTTTTCTTTCAACGCGGTTTTTGAATATTTTTCTTTTTGTGAATGAGTTCTCACTCCTGCCTCCGGAATCAAAGTAAAATGGATTAATGAGATAACGTTGTTTAGGTTTGTGATTAGGTTAATCGAATCTACGAGTTTTGTCCCGTTGTCCATGCACGTGAAGAATTCTTAATTGGTGTCAAGTTTACCACGAAATTCATATCAATTACTTACCTTATATTTATTTACGTGCATGACTGATGTTAAAGTTAAATAGACTAAAAGTGTTCAATTGCAGTAACAGTGAGAAATATGTAAGTTGACGACCTCATGAGAAAGTGTATTCTTAAATGGTGGCTTGTTCTTAATTTTTGTTATTAAAGTTCAACGCTAATAGATTTCCCTTTGGAGGTTTTGGAGACTTGAGAGTGAAACCAGCACCATACTTCAGAGTGTGAAATCTCTTGTTCATAGTCTAGGTACATTAATATGAATCCTCAACTGAATTATAAATTTTTAATCCGAACAACTCGTAGCTCAAGCAGCATTTGCTTATGCATTTGAAATCTTGTATTTCATTATAGAAAATGTTAACACCGTTTTAGTTTTACCTTCTCAACTCATATTCTCATCTTGCAATGTTTCTTAATTATTGAAACTGTCTACTTTCTTGATCACTTCTTAAAGATCATTTATGCTAAAAATATCAAAAAAATCAGAAATTGTTTAACCGTTGGACTAATCAAATTTCAATGTTGGATGATTCCATCCTCCTCCTAATTATTCTTGGTGCAACAAAGTGGCATAAATTGGTATCACATCGCGAAGAACGGAAATCAAAGAATTGATCCGTTCTGTCGGTGCATAGACAAGACTGAGGGCCAAAGCATTGAAACCTTATCTGCTTTACAGCTATGGCAGACAGAGAGAGAGAGAGAGCCACATTACCAAACTGTCTTCCCAACTTTACCTGTCTTCTTTTGACCTTTTTTCTGTACCAGTCAGCTTGTGAAGAAAGGGACCAACCGCCCAAACCCACATTGGATATCTCTGGCTTTTTTGCTCATTTGAATCTTGACTACACCTCGATGTTAGGCAAAATTAACGTACATGCTTTAAGCTGCATTCACAATACATCGATGACTTATATTGTTGAATTTAATGGTTGAATGTGCATTGAAGAATCAATGAAATTTAATAGGTACATCCCTATTCCTTCAAAATTCACATTTAATATGCACCTTCACATGCCACTTAATACTACAGTTTAATGATATTCCTCTTCGTGTGTAAGTGAGAGGTCTTAGGTTCAATTCTCGCCAAATGTGAATTTGAACCACTCTATTATTAGGCCATTGTGAGGCTAAGCCACCTCCTTTCCTTTTAATATAAATAATATCATTTGTTAAAAAAAATATGCACCTTCACATCACAAAAAATTCCTCATAAGCTCTAACTCTATAATTCAACATATCAATCACGTCTCATTTTTTGAAAATTCTGAACTACAGCAATGACATACATTGTTGAATTTAACGACTGAATATGTGCTAAAAATTTTAAATAACAAGTGCATCCAAACTTCTAAACTGCAATATACCGGACGCTGATGTATAGTAGAAAGAGCCTCATTCTTTTAAATCAATCCAAATTAAAGTTGCTTTTACATGATCAACTATATAATAAGAGAGTGCATCTTTGTCACATATTTGCGTGGTCTGGAAGCAACCAAATATTCACTACTTTAGCAATGACGTCTGCTAGATAGCTGTATGAACAAAGGTTACCATGTGATGATGTCACATTTACAACTACAAATGAAATGAATGCTCTGAGGCTTTGGCCTTGTTGTATTGCCTTCACTACATACTCCTCGAAATTCAGACATCCCATGTGAAATTCTACTCCCATTCAATCTCCATTCGAATTTTAGTCACATTCGCAACCCATAGATTATAATGAACTATTCCCATTTTTTTAGCAAGAAATGTGAATTTCTTGAGAAGCTCATATCGTGATGTATTTCAATAATTAATATTAGACATAGTGTGTCTGGAACCTGCATATGAGATAAAACGATCCAAATTGCAGTTAGAAGTCCCCTTAATTAAACTACATTACAAAATGGACTCCACAAGCGATCTTGTCTCTTAGAGCACTTCCACCTCTAGAGAGTCCGTAGGCAATAGGCACTTCAATCCCCTAAGTGAACAATAACTGCCTTTAGTGAACAGTAACTAGCCAAGTGTGTCTAGACCCCTAAGACCTACTCCAACCCTTGGAGTAAAACTCAAATTTTAGGTTCTAAACTTACCCCAACTTGATCCAATCCTTGGGGCAAATTTGGCCTAGAATTCCCCCCTGGGTTAGTGGGGCTGGCCCACCATATATGTATATTTTTTTTTTTAGTTTTATATTTATAAATTCATTGAATCCAACGGTTAAGATTTAATTTTATCAAATTCAACGGTAAAAAAAAAAAAAAAAAAAAAAATTTAACGTTCCAAATTTAAATCCAATAGCTAAAGTAATTTTATATATATAAAAAATTATGTGTTTCATATTCTTTTGTAGTGTTCCATGAGTTTCATGATGTCGGTTTAGTGATTTTTCAATAGTTAGCGGAATCTAAATATTTTAGGTTAAAATGTTCATAAAATTAAATTATGATAGTCTACATAATTTTTTTTTTTAAAGTTACTTTAAGAAAAAAAAGTATCCTAAATTTATTATTTAACAATATCGGGCAAAAAATTTAACCCATAAGGGTTGGAGGAAAAAAAATATTTCTGAGTTAAAACCTAAATTTTTTAAGTTAAAAATTTTAGGTTTTAGCCTAAGAGTTAAAGATGGTCTAAGCTGAATAGCCCAGGCTATTTGTATTAAATTATAATTTATAAAATAATAAAAGATAAATTTATTTTTAATTTTGGATAATAATATAAGATTGGTTGAAAGTATTTGAAAATATTTGAGATGTAGAATAAGGTGGAAGAACATGGTTAGGTATTTATAGCAAAAAAAATTAAAAATTAAAAATTATTTATATATTTTGTATTTTTAATTCATTTTTATAATTTTTGTCTTTTTAATTAATTTTTTACAATTTTTTAATTGTGACGTATGATTGGACTAGTCGATTTTGGCCTAGATGGGCAACCGGGGTCACCTGTAGCCCAATGGATTAGCTGGAGGGGGGAGGCGATTTAATCTACTACCCCCCATGGGGGGGATTTGAAAGGGGTGGAAGAGCTATTATGAGAAAATAGGATCATCTCAACCGTCATGGTTTAAAGTGGTTTTCCACTCCCTGCCCTAATCAATCCCAATCCATGAACTTGACGCTTTCATAACTTGGCTAGTAGATGCATACCTTATTAAATATAATCTGTCGCATCAGGAGTCGAACATAAGACCCATGCTTCCCGAGGAACTTAACCAAGCCCCGCTCTACCACCGGATTAATTCCAGGGATAACGAATATTTCCGGTCTAACTGCGTTCATCTATATAATCTTGAGCAATCAGTAAATTACAGGGCCGGAAATTGAGTTCCCCATTCGACTAACAATAAGACATCACAAACGTAAGCATACAAAACCGTCGATCAAATGTATTGCATTCGAAAACACCGCCGGAAACCATCCATTTCCTCAGTTTTAAGTTCAGCGTCGAAAATACATCGGATAAAGGCTCGACGCTGAAATATTTACATGCAGGTTATGATCCAGAGATTACTACCAGTACTGGATAGGATATTGTGAAAATCCGCAATGTTAAAGTAGGAATAAGAGACGAGCACAAACTGAACATGAGAAACTAATATTTATCTATGCAGCTTCTGCAAACCCAATTCTCTCATTGCCATAGTCAAACACGGTATGGTAGCGACCCATGAATACATCACCCAAGATCCTGTAGCAAAAACAAAACATTAGTCAGGGCTTTCGAGTTGCTCTCTAGCCAACAAGACAAAAGGATCACCAATTAACCCACAAACTTCACAAATCTGACTGGAGAAACAAAAGGATCTACAACCACAACGATCTTCAAGCACCGATGAAAACAAAAAACAGATGATCGTAAAATCTAAATAGAATATAGATTGTACCAGAGAGGTCCGCGGGGAGGTGGGACATCCAAAGCAGTAAATCCACTAATGCATTGTGCTGCATCTCCCTCACCTACTTTGAGCACGTACTGGTTTCCATCAAAAAAAAGAAAAAAGAAATACATTAGTAATGCTCAACTAAGCCACTGTTGACGCTTTGCATGTAAAGACAGGCCAATGGCTGGAAGAGATAACACAAGATATGCAGTCAAACAAAAACCAAAATTGTCAACTAAACATTATACGGCACCTGTTCAGGGGTGAGATCAAATGTTCTTCCACCGATAGTGAAGGAAACACTGGGCATGGATGACAAACCGGCACAATCAACTGCAGATTCTCCCATTGGGCTAGGCAACCGATCACAGAGCTGCAATTACAAACCAGATCACAAGCAAGCCAAAAAACAGCAACCTACAGAAACATATCAGATGAAAGGGTAACTTCACCTGATTCACATAGTCAAGAATTCGCTCCTGTGTCTGATTCTGCTTGAGCTGGTTTTGCATCCAAACAACCGTCATCTCACAAGCAGAACACGTTGCATCAGATAAGTCACCAGATACCTTGTGAGTGTTCTCCACAACACTCTTGATTCCGATACTGACCAGTCACATTTGCAAAACATATATAAATAGAGTGCATTGAAAATACAATAAATAAACATATAGAAAATATGATTGCAGAAACATATACATGTATAATAATTAATAAGTTAGCCATGTCATTGTAGTTCAAAGCAAACATATTTCTACCATGTGCCTCAGAAAGCAAATTGAGTCTAACCTAACACCATGAGTCCCATCAAATGAGCACAAACCAATCTGAGAGCAGATTTTCGCTGGTTGATCCTGCCAAAATAAAAGTAGTAAATACAGTTACATAGAAATCAACAAGTAGTAGGTTTAAAAATCTCTTAGAGTTCGCAAAACCAAGTGGTTGATCAACTTTACGTAACCATGGGAGCATGAAAATTGTACCTTTGCTAAAATTCTCTCAATTATGGTTTCCCCATATTCTGCAACTACAGTCTTGCATTCTTGACTTACAATGCCAGAGGCTCCAATGGCATGATTGAGTTCAGTAATAATAGTCTGTAAATGAAAACAAGGAACAACAAATAATAAAGACAAACAATAAACACATAAACATTCCACATGCGCGTTGAACTCAAAGTTACAACCAAATGTTAATGAAAATAATTCATTTTCCTTGTCTAAAGAATAATCAATCAATAGGAAAGCAATAACTGCTGAAGTACCAGCTCAAAATCCAAGGACCCCGTATGTTTCCACAATAAAATAGAATAATTAGAAAATAAAATTTGCGTGGATTGATGAGAAAACCACAATTGACAATATCGTTAGAAAAAGAAGAAAGAAGAGGAAACCATTTCCATATTATGATGTGCAAAAGAATAAGAGTAGAAAAAATGAACAGAATTTCTCTTATAGGACATGCATCAAGGCCACCCTTGATAAATTCTGAACCATCTAATTAAGAGAAGTAAACAGAGAATGTTTGACTTCAGAACTAAAAAAAACACATAAGAATACACAAATACACACCGTTGGGCCAACCAACAAAGAAGTTCCAGAATCAGCAATAGCCGAACAGCCACTAGCACAAAATCCTGCCGTAGTTATGATTACATCAGACTAGAAGTCAATAACATCATACTAAACAAAATATCATGTGTAAGAAAGAAGAAAGCAAACATAAAATATTTTTCATTTACCAGTAGTTTGACCATCAATCATAACATCACCCATGTCAAACTGTCAACAAGAGCAATAAAGTGGATAATATTAGAACTTTTTCACGAACTTGATATTTATCACACAATGAACAATCAGACACCAACCTGCCAATAGCCTTTCTGTGTAACAGGAACATACGTGTGCTCTCCCTTGTAGTGATTGGGATCCACTCCACCAAAAACAATTTCACCTCCTTCTTCTTCGTCAGCATTACGATTAAACCAGAATGAGAAAACTGGTTCCTTCAGAAGACCCTGATTGACCATGTTATACCTGCAGAAATCCTAAAGTTAGAATTCTTGGAAAATGAAACCTGAAATTCCTGTGCCATGAACTTTCCTTGGGAGTCAATGACACACAACCTTCAGAACTAAACAAAGCAGAAACTCAGAATAACAGCATAGGAGACACAACATACCACACAGGTACAGCATTTCCAACTGAAATCTCTTGAAATCCAAGTCCAAGTATGCCATCAAATTTGGCTACCACGAATGTGACGCCAGGTTCCTTGGTTGCCTCAATAAATTCCTGAAACATACTGCCTGTGTTAGTAAGGACAAACCACCAACACGAAGTTGAATATGTATGACTAATGCTAAACTAACCTGATCTTTAACCACAAGATCACCAACTGTTACATGATCTTCACTGAAGAACCCAGAAATAGCTCCAGTTCCATACTGGATGGCTGCAGGCTTACCTGCATAATGGAAGACACCAGAATGATCTCTCTGTTAATCAATGGGAATATTCCACCAATGGGTATATGACGCATGGACTAACAACAATAAAATAAAAATAACAATCATGCTGAAGAAACAAACCATTTTTGTTGTAGGTGCTGGAACTGCTTGACTTGTATTTTGGATGTAAATAGCATGCAATCTGCACTCATACTCAAAATAATTACATTGTCTCCTACGTAGCAGCACAAAGAGAGGAAATTATACTATAAATACCATACAAAAGATATAGAAACTAAAGCAACGAAACTCACCGAGAAATAACACTTAGACGAAGGCACCCACAAATTTGCACTACCAGTATCAAATATCACAGTGAACTTCTGAGGGGGAGTGCCAATACCAACCTCGCCAAAGTATTGAGCATCCATGTAATTCTTGAGAGACACAATATCAATGTCCTGAGAATCAGCCAAGTTTCCACCCAGACGATACTTTTGGAGTGCAGCTCTCAGAGACTCTCCTTCCTTGGAATCAATCTGGGCAGCAACCCTGTTATTTTGATCCAATTTCCTCTTTTTGAGCCCAATCCGGAGCAACCCATCGTTGGACTCGCAAAAAACCAACGGAAACAAGAGGAAGCACAGAAAGAGCATCGCTGTTACAGACTTGAGTTTGGTTTCCATGTTTAACTGCACGCAGAGAAGAAACCCATTCTTAATTGATCCCCCCAAAAAAAAAACACTCATCAATCACCAAAATCATATTCATTCTAAACCCTTAAACTAGTGTAATCGTAATCACAACAATACTCCACCGGAGTCACAGTCGAGTTTCCTTACACACAATACACCAGAAATTGCAATCACATGTACACACAAACATAGACTCCATCTTCTAGTAGGTATAAGATTGGATACAACAATCAATCAAAAAAGTGAACAACAACGATTCGCGGACAGAGACATGTCATCAGTGTGTAACACTGCATTCTTTTACTCAAATTTTCCTTTGCTCACTGTTTCCTTTCCATGGAAATGCATAAAATTCAGATAAAAAGGGGCAAATTCATAGTTCAAAATTCAAATATCAAAATATTCAGGTCAGCTCAACTAAATAAACCCCAATTTCGTAATCAACCATATAAAATAAAACACATAAACAATGATGACCGATCAATTATGCACGAACTCAAAGCTTACCAGAACAAATTAATACGCAAACAGAGAGAAGAGCATTTCTCTAAAACAAAATTAAAAACAAAATTCCCAAAAAACAAAAATCAAAGTACCCGTTGATAGCAGTGATACAAAATCTAGGGTTTCGAATCGAAATCCCCAAAAGAAATTGAAAGCGATAATGACTAAGAAAATGACTCACAGTAAGTTGCAGGAAGACGATGAGAAAGGAATGCGCGTTTCCCCAACCAACTTCCGCTGGACTACATATTTATACTTCGGTTTGGTTTCCATGGCGGAAACTTTTAATCTCACACGTACACGTCTGCTTGATGCTGCTCATCACGGTTGGAAAAGTTCGTTTTTATTCTTTGCGTACGAAAACGAACGATGAGCTGTGCTCCTATGCGGTGAAGACTATGGAGTCTGATGATTAACTTTCAATTTCACCCTTTCATTAAGAATCCAAATGTCATCAATCTGATTTTCATTTTTCAGGGCAATTACCCGGTTTAAACATATTTTGACAATTTATTGCACTTTGATCACACTTTTTGAAAATTTGCTCTTTTATCAATTTTGGCTGTGAAAAGTCAATATTGTCATTCGTTAATCAGAAAGGGGAAAAAACATAACAACGCTCAACGATACTTTCCCTTTTCGAAGTTGAACCATCACTCAAACAACAACAACACAACTAAGTTATTTTTATGGCGTTTTCATATGTTCTTCTCCACCCTAAATTTGATTAGTCAAGACGAAGGATCGAAGAATGGATCTGAGAGTGCCGTTAAGTGTTGTTGCGTTTTTAGTAGTTTTTATCAGTGAATGACAATTTTAATTTTTCTCAGCCAAAATTGATCTGGTGAGCAACTTTTATAAGTCTAATCAAAAGTGCAGCAAATTGTCAAAATATGTCTAAAATGGCTAATTGCTCTCTCTCTCTCTCTCTCTCTCTCTCTCTCTCTCTCTCTCTCTCTCTCTCTCTGGGTCCAAATGGCACAAACCCATCTCAACTTCAATGATTCTGTCGGCCCACAACTGAATGCTAAGTCTCAAGCCTAGCAAATTGGCCCACTCCCAAGTACTGAGCTTATCATGGAGAAAGTTTCTACAATTAGAGGGTTTTGTGAGGATTATAGATGTTGTAAGTGAGAGATCTTAGATTCGATACATGTTAAAGGTAAATTTGAACCACAATATTGCTAGCTTATTGTGAGACATAGCCTACCCCTTCTCCCTCTTAGTATAAATAATATCGTTTGTTAAAAAAAAAAAAAAAATCAGATGATTGAAACATTAAAGTTAATGTACAATACAAGGGGGTTGAAATTGATCCGCTACAATACAGAGCGACTCGAACATCTTAAACGAACACTTGTAAATTAGGTTTAATTAAACTTAGATTACTAGCTCTTCAAAGAGAATTGACTTTCCACCTATTTAGTTTCTTTTGAACTCTTAAAATTAAGGGTAAATTACATAAAACTACCTTAACTATTGGGTCAGTCACAGTTTCATACTCCGTCTTTAAAAAATTTCAATGTCATACCTTATCTTCGAATTTGTTGCAATGTCATACCTTCCGTCAGTTGTCTGTCAATTCCTTTGTTAAATGCTGACGTGGCTTGAGGCAGGGCCCACTTTATATTAAAAATTTAATAAAATATTAAAAAATAATAATTTACACTTAAAAAAGAAAACCCAAACACCCATCTTCCCCGACCCCTTCCCTTTCCCTGCAACCCAAATTCAAAACCACTCCCACCCAAGCCAAACCCTAAACCCTAAACCCTAAATAATTTACCCTTAAAAAAAATAAAAAATAAAAACCCAAACACCCATCTTCCTCGACCCCTTCCCCTTCCCTGCAACCTAAATCCAAAACCACCCCAAACCCAGATCCCACCCACACCAACATCTCCCCCCATACCCAGCTCCTCTTTCTCTACCACTGCCACGTCATCCTCCTCCTCCTCCTCTTCCTATTCAACCCCCAAACCCAAATCCTCAAACCCTAATTGCACCCTCCTCTGCAAGCACTCGTCGTCGACCACCCTCTACCTCCTCATCCTCATTCTCGTCCTCTTCTTCGAGACCTTCCTCATCACCTCCTACTTTTCCTACATCTTCAACTCCCCCTCGACCTCCCCATCCTCATTCGCGTCCTCTACTCCCCCGTGCTGTGTTGCTGTTTCGGGCGTGATGCGAATGCTCGGTGGCCAAGCTCAAAGGCTTGGGGGTTGGATAGAAGGAGGATGAGGATGATGTGGCAGCGGTAGAGAATGACGAGGTGGGACTAGGGGGGAAGATGTTGGCGTGGGTGGGAGTGGTTTTGGATTTAGGTTGCAAGGAAGAGGAAGGGTCGGGGAAGATGGGTATTTGGTTTTTTTATTTTTTAAGGGTAAATTATTATTTTTTAATATTTTATTAATTTTTTTAATAGAAAATGTGCCCCGTCTCAAGCCACGTCAGCATTTAACAGAGGAATTGACAGACAACTGACGGAATGTATGACATTGCAACAAATTCGAAGATAAGGTATGACATTGAAATTTTTTAAAGACGGGTTATGAAACTGTGACCGACCCAATAGTTGAGATAATTTTATGTAATTTACCCTAAAATTAACTATGTAGAATTTGTAGGGCCTTTCCAAAAGATTATAACGTGTGTCCTTATATACTTTCTCACTCACTGTAGCTTTGTGTTGTATTCGTATTATGAGAAATTTTTTGAAATATCATATGCACTTGTTCACATTTTTCAACGTGTCATATAAACTAAAATTTTAAGCAATTTATCATTCCAACTTTACAAAATGATTAATTTGTCATCTCACCCTAACTCCATTAAGTTTTCCATCCAATATAAGTTATGTGCGAGTTGTGTTTAGGGTTATTTAGGTCATTTTAACATCTTTTCACAAGCTTTTTACTTTCTTTAGTACAAACACTTAAATTCTTTACATTTCTTTAGAGCATATGCATTTACAACTCCATTTATGGCATGAAACGTCAACCTGTTTCTCATTTGCAAAACCCATATGAAATTATGTCTTTGAGTTATGCTAAAATGCAAACTCGCACTTATGTATCATTACATATTTGGAATAACCAGAAGACAGTACATTGCATGATCATTTCATTGCTATCATATAAAAAATATTGTTCAATTGCCTGAGAAACCTATAGTTTTTTGTCGAAGGGAAGTAAGATATTAGAACAACCAAAATAATCCTAAACACAAGTCATGTGCAAGGCAGATGACTTATATTGAATAGAAAACCTTAACGGAATTAGAGAAAGATGACAAATTAATGATTTTAAAAAGTTGGTATGACAAATTGTTTAAAATTTTAGTTTATTTGACAAATTAAAAAAATGCGTACAAGTTCATATGACATTTCAAAAAAATTTCCTTGTATTATTTCAACACACATTACTAAAATTATTAGAAAAATACATAGAAGACTTATTGAAGTTTATTTTTTGCCCAGAAACTTTAGCAAAAGAGTTGAGAGTATTTAGAAAATTTCTCGCAGCTTTGGCAATGGCTTTAGCAAAAATCAAACAATTATTTGTAGGCATAGGGTTAGTAATTCTATAACCAAAAGGTGATAAAAGAATTCCTACTTGATTCTTAATGGTCTTTGCTATCTCGTTTAACTATCTATTTGTACTATTATTTGTCCCATATTTCTTATAGAGGTAGGGTTCACCAACACATGTGGATTTCATTTCTATTACAGACATGGTAAAAATAAATGGTAAAAATAACATTTTTGATAAGTGACTCCATGCATAAAATGAAAATGTAAGGAGATAAGGGATCTCTATGTCTAACACCTTTACCAATATATCAATTACTATATATTAACTAGCCTTTTGATTAATAAGGAGGGGAAAATAACAGAGCTCAATGACTAGATCAATCCAATAATTAATTATCAAACCCAAACCTTTCTTAATAGCCCTCTTTCTTAATCAATAATTGTTAAGCCATTTGATTATTCGTATTTCATTTCATTTCATTTCAGTCTAACTAATCCTGTATATTTTGCACATTTTAGATGATCAATAATTTTAAATTTGGATATATTATGCAAGTATGACCCTTAAATGAGGATCTAAGAGCAAGTCCTCTTGCAATTGGGTGATTTAATCCCCCTACCCCAATAAAAAGGAAAATACTTGGGTACTCAATGGGGAGTACCTAAAAGACTGACTAAATGAAGTGGCCCAATGAGAACAAAACACCTGTTTCATTATAAGTTCTATAAACATGTAACCAAACACAATACCACACATCCAAACAACTGCTTTCTTCCCCAACGCCTTTCCCCTCCATTTCCCAACCTCCATCTCTTTCTTGCTTCTGCCAATTTTAGTGTCGGTAACCTCATCTCCTTTGTTGAACCCACCTGTATATTTTCCTCCAATCTCTCTATTGTCTCGCCCCCAAACCCTCTTCTTTATCGTAGCTATGTCAGCACCACTTCCCTTCCCTTCATTCGCCAGAGACCACATCAACATTGGCGTTGACTATCAAACTACAGAAGGTACCCACAACCACTTCTTTGTCCTTCGCTGGAAATCATGTCATCATTGACGTCGATTGCATCCGGCGACTTCCTTTTGATGTTGATTTGAAGAGAAAGAACGAAAGAGAGATCAAATCCTCTGATGATGGGTGATCTGACGAGGCCACAATGGTTGGTTGACAATTATGGATGGGGGTGTTTGTCTTCTTGTTGAGAGAGAAGATGAGTTCTTGGATAGTGATGAAGAGGAAATGTGGAGTGCTTGGTTAGGGAAATAGCGGGTGTTTGGTTAATAATGAAAAATTGCTTAAAGTGCCAGCTGTTTCAATATTATTGATCCACCTCAAAGATTCAGTATGTTGGGTTCTGACCAGTGAGGACCCAAGTATTATATAAATAAAAATTGCTCTAGCCAACCCAAATCGTCCTTGCTATTCAGTGGGGCCGACTCCCCTAGACTCAACAATTAGGCGATTCTCGCCTGCCTCTGTGCTTGGGGCGATATGACATCATGCTGATGTCACATGACAAAAAAAATTGCAGGCGAGAATGCAGGAGACGGAGAAAGGCGAAATGGAGGAACAGACGGAGAGAGACGAATGGACAGAGAGAGACGAAGTGATGGAATTGGACGATCGAGAGCTACGGTGTACCATAATCTGCATCACGATCCGGTGTACTAGGACCTGTTGTCAGCGATCGTGAAGTCGAAGGGGGAGGGAAGGATGGTTCCCGAAAATAATAGACGGACGGATAGAGGAATCGAGGGAGAAAAGGAAAGAGAGTGGGATGGTTCCATAAAAAATGATATTTTTATTATAAAATAATATTATTTATTTATTTATTTTAATTATTATTTTAAAAAATAATTTTTTTAAGGTGAATTCACTAGACAATTTATTTACGGACTGAAGATGCCTCAGGCTGTTCACTAAGACAATAATTGCCAATTGCTTAATAACCCATACAATTATCGCCCTAAGGGCTGGAGTTGCTCTATAAATGATTCCCATCTTAAAATTAGGCTTAAATTTGGAAAATAGCTTAAATTTGGAACATGAATAGAATTTTAGCCAATTGTTATAACATTTTATAATTCTAACCAAAATTTAACATAAAAATACTTCAATACCCTTTTTAATTAAAATAATTACAAAATATGTTCATGTTTGTCAAGTTTACAGTACCAGCAACTTCCAAGGTTATTCGATAACCCTCTGGCACGAAGTGTTTATATCCCAAAATTAAGTACAAAGTGATTAAATCCCAAAATATATCATGTTTTCCATTATTGTCACGAAACCTGTCCTTCACTTTTTTGAGAAACAAAAGAGCACCGTTAGTTGTTAATTTCTGGGAACCACTGCCTCCTTCGCTACGTAATTGGGATCACCTATTGCTTGACCTCAAATGTAAAAAATATTGATGTGAAAATTATCGTAACACACAAATTAAACCTTATTTGTGACAATTGTAGTATATATGCAAGTAGGGATCGTTCTAACCGGGGATTAACTAGGGATGCTAATCTACTCTAAACTGACTTAAAAACACAAAACTAAACTTTAAAACACTTAACTAGACCTATATGACTCAAAACAAATTAAAAAGACTCAAAACAGCACAAAACAATCAAATAGACTCAAACTAGACTCTAAAGGGTGATTTGAACGAAATTTAACTAACTTAGACTCAAAACACTAATTTGGACAGATTCAAACACTTTACTAACTAATCTAACACACTCAATAAGAGGGGGAATTGATTTGGACGAAATTAATTAAATTGGGCAGATTGTAAACTAAACAGATTAGGCACTAAATTAGGTGAATTGAATGGGAAAAAGGCTAGTTAGAGGGTCCTTCTCCACACACGCACATATGTAACACAAATTGATTTCCAAATTTTATCCCTTTAAACCGTGAATGACAATGCTCCAAATTAATTGTGAAAAGCACAAATTAACTTTCAGATTTTCCTATTTTCATTGAATTGAATGGAAAACACATCGACAATCAAATTATTCTTATCAAATTCCCTACATGAACTGCATAATAGAGATAAAATCAAAGATCATTAAGCTTTTTGAGAACCCTAAGCATTGACTAGACATTCATAACTATGAATTGCATGATACCCTTGCCTAGAATTTACTTAATACAATCATGACTAGTGATTTTTACTACTTGTGAATATAAGTTCATAACGATTAGGTGAAATTCCCTTATATCCTAGCATCAAATTCATGCATGAAAACTAAGTATGCATCCTTAATCAATACACTAGAACAAGTTCTCAATAAATCAATTAAGTAAATCGCATTCACAATTCAAGAAACAAAATCTGGAGGAAATCAATTCATATAAAACATATGTCCATGGCTTTGAATTCACCTCTAACTAAGAAAAACTTAGTTACACATGTTCATAACAATTGAAAAGCAAATTAAAATAAACATGGAAACGAAACAAGGGAAGAAAAAACTCTGAAAATCTCCAAGGGTTGCAGATTCCTTGCGGCACAAGGGTCTCCTTCTCCTATGGAAGCCACGGCACTCCTTCTTCTCCCTAGGATTTGCGGCACAAGGTTGTATTTTCTGAAGGGATGGTGTGTGTGTGTGAATGAATGAACGAATTGAATGATGAATGGCTGCCTAGGGTGTGTAAGGGGGTGCGGCAACTTAAGGTCCCTTTATATAGTACTCGACCAAAACCCTAGCAATAAGAATTTAGGGTTAAACCTAGCAGAAATAAGTGATTAGGGCCCCTAGGGTTTGCGGCAAAGGTTGGGAACTTAAGTCCTAGCCCAATTGGTTTCAGATATGGACTTATACAATCCAAATCCAAGAGGAAAAGGGCCAAATTAAATCAGAATCCAATCAGAAAAAGGTTTAGGAAATTCGTCCAAAATTGGGCCTTCTAGAAACTAAGTGTTTTGTGGCTGATTTTGGGTGTTCTAGAAGGCATAAAAGGGGGAAAGGTGCAGCATGCTTTTAGGGTTAGATACGGCTTCTAGAAATTAGGTTTTTAGGTCCACTTGCAGCTAGGATTAAGGTGGAACAAGATTAGGTTAGGATAAGATAGGATAAGGTTTGGATAAGGTAAGGTTGTTAGGATAAGTTTCCATATTTCTTGCTCTTCCCTTATCTTCTTTGTCTTGATCTTTCCTTTTCTGATTTGTAGCATGTTCCTAGTCTCTTTTGACTCCAAATTCGTCCATCCACCTTGCTCCTAATACAAGCTGTCCATAATAAGCCCAAAACTGCTCTAAAAGGCTCAAAATCACCTTTTCTTGCCAACTTTGTCATTAGGACCTACAAACAAACGAAAATAGCTTAAAACACTATAATAAGTAGCAATTAGCTCACTAAATGTAAGGAAATAACATAACTAAGTAGCATAAATATGCTCCTATCAAATTCCCCCACACTTAGCTTTTGCTAGTCCTCGAGCAAAACGAAATAAACAAAACAAACAAAACACAACCTAGACCTTCCAACATTACCTCAGGGATTTCCAATGCAACATGACATATTAAAGATCACCACTCCCATAGATTTTAGTTATCCCTACCCTCGAGCACATACTTAATCATAATTACCACTCACTCTCTGGCATTTCATCAATTAAAACATGATTTTGAATGTAGTAACATGCCTTAGAGAATCCCTCAATTCCTCACAAGATATACTCTCTATTTTTACACAGATTTTCTGACTACACTCCCTACACTAGGTATATGTGAGAAGATTGATGTAAACATGTAGACTAGCACTCACATATGTATAATGAAAGAAGGCACTTTCTGGAATTATTAACATGTATATGTATATGATCTCATGAATGGAATGCCACTACTTAGATGCGAGAACTAGGGATACCATATGCTCAAACCAATTTTAAACTCCACATATTGAAACGCATAACAATCAAGATAGAAGTTTAAGGGTTGTAATGGGGCTAAGGTATTGGCTAACCAAGAAAGGTAAGGATAAACAAAAGTTCTTAAAGCACTAGTAAGCAAAGTAATGAATTGAACACTTACTTCACTTTTGAATGCAAAAATCAACTTTTAACACCAAGGGAAGATTCACACAAAACTTAGGGTCGGATTCAAACTTTTGAACCCTTTCTTCAACAACCAATACTTGTGAGTTCATTCTCACTTATTTTCAACTTTTTTTTATTTTTTTATTTTTTTATTTTTTTATTTTTCTCCTTCATATAAACCCTTCCCCCACACTTGTTTTTCTGCAATTTATAAAACAAAAGGAATTCCCTTTATGTCATGCTTCACTATCCTTTAAGAACAAGGGTATGAGTATTCCTATTCTAGGCTAGGTAAGGATAATGTGGTTAACAAAGAAAATAGGCTAAATAAGGCTCAAAGGGGTTAATCCTACAATACATATGCAAAGGGGTAAGGCTTTTTGGCTCTGGGCTTAAACTAAACAACTTCATCTTATTATTTGTTATGCTAATCAATTTCATGCTTTGAATGAAACGGGTATGAGTTCTAGTATTTGGAACTATAGTGATAAAACGCATTCTAAGTAGCAACCAAGCAAAGAATAATGAGATCATGCAATGACTTTAGAAAACAAGAAATCAAGATTAATAACTCTCCAAAGAACGTTTAGGCTCAAGTGTCTCAGGGTTGTAGCGTTAGTTTGAGTTTCTTCCTTCAAGCATATTACAAAAACTGATTTTTTTCCTTTGTGATTACAAGTGAATTCGTAAATGTCAACTACAACTAAGCATAAACCAAAGAGCATATCAAACTTCCATCCATGTTTGTAATTTTCTTTAATGGTCATGCAATTAAAAACCATATCCTCATCATTGTGTTGGAAGGTACCCTAAGACACAAACAAACATAAAAACAAAAACGACTCTAAAAACAACTATTTTTGGGTTTTCCAAACACTTTTTTCGATTTTTTTTTCAAATTTTCGGATTTTGCTGTTTAGGACACATAAAAACACTTCAAAACACACTAAAAACACTTAAAAACAATGAATAACAACTTTAGAAGTGATAGGTGATAAAATCCCACGAAAATCATGCAAAAATAACTTGTTACCCCACCACATTTAAACCAAACATTGTCCTCAATGTTTTAAGCATAAACTCACAAACAAACAAACAATTACATAACTAACAACATGTTAAGCATGGCAAAGTAAAAGCAATAAAGAGTAGGGTTTAGGAACGCAAATCTGGTTGTGAAGCTAGAGTTCCATCATCTCCTCGTTTGAACACATGGGTTGCCTCCCAAGAAGCGCTTGCTTTAAAGTCTTCCACCCGGACGATACCTCCTTTTAATCTTCACTAGGGCTCACAGCATGGAGGGGTACCACGACATGCTCCTGGAAATTCTCGTAGTAGGGCTTCAAATGGTGTCCATTCACTTTAAATTCATGTCTCGTTTTCAAACTTTGAATTTGGACTGCACCATGAGGAAAGACATTAGTAATAACAAACAGACCAATCCATTTAGAACGTAACTTACCAGGAAACAAGCGAAGGCGAGAATTGAAAAGTAACATTTTCTGCCCTATTGAGAATGTCTTGCTACGAATCATCTTGTCATGGTAAGCCTTTGTTTTCTCTTTGTAAATGCGCGCGTTCTCATAAGCCTCATTCCTTATCTTCTCAAGCTCATTCAATTGAAGCTTCCTATGAATTCCAGCGGCATTTATGTCCATATTAAATGTCTTGACGACCCAATGTGCTTTATGCTCCAATTCAACGAGAAGGTGGCATGGTTTCCCATAGATGAGCCAAAATGGGGACATCCCAATTGGTATTTTGTAGGCGGTACGATATGCCCACAATGCGTCATTCAAACGCAAGCTCCAATCCTTCCGAGTTAGCCCAACGGTATTCTCTAAAATCTGCTTGATTTCTTGATTAGAAACCTCGGCTTGCCCACTTGTTTGAAGATGATAAGGTGTGGAAACCTTATGCGTGACATTATACTTCTTGAGCAATGCCTTTATGGTTTGATTACAAAAGTGAGAACCTCCATCACTTATAAGAACCCTTGGCATTCCAAATCTTGCAAATATGTTAGTTTTCACAAATTCTGCAACCACTTTGGAATCATTAGTACGGGTGGCTTTTGCTTCCACCCATTTCGAAACATAATCAACCGCAAGTAAAATATAAACACAACCATAAGATGAAGGAAAAGGACCCATGAAATCAATACCCCAAACATAAAAAATTTCGACAGAAAAGATGGGATGTTGCGGCATTTGGTCTTTGGCACCTATATTGCCCGTTCTTTGGCAACGATAACAAGTCACACAAAAAGTTCTAGCATCCTTAAATATAGTAGGCCAATAAAATCCACATTCTAAGACTTTATGTGCTGTTCTTTGAGTGCCAAAATGACCCCCACATGCATAAGTGTGACAGAAAGTTAAAATTGAATTAAACTCCGTTTCATGCACACACCTACGTAGAATCTGATTAGGGCAATATTTCCACAAATATGGGTCATCTCACATATAAAAACGTGCATCCTTTTTTAGTTTATCACTTTGGTGCTTGTTTAGGGTGCTTGGAACTTGTTTAGTCACTAAATAGTTCACTAAATCGGTATACCATGGTGCATTTACCTCGATGGACAACAACTGCTCATCTGGGAATGTCTCTGGGATAGGCACGACATCCTCCTCATGCACCATACAGCTCAAGTGGTTAGCCACCATGTTTTCACTTTCTTTCTTGTCCCAGATTTCGATATCGAACTCTTGGAGGAGAAGCATCCAACAAATAAGCCTTGGTTTGGCCTCCTTCTTCGTAAGTAAGTACTTCAACGCTGCATGATCAGAGTAGATTATAATTTAGTTCCAAGTAAATAAGAATGAAACTTATCTAAAGCAAAAACAACAGCAAGAAGTTCTTTTTCCGTTGTGGAGTAGTTCAACTAAGCATCATTTAGAGTCCGAGATGCATAATATATGACATGTGGCTACTTGTTCTTCATTTGGCCTAAAACAACTCCTAATGCATAATCTAAGGCATCACACATAAGCTCAAAAGGAAGGCTCCAATCTGGTGGAACTATGATAGGGGCCGAAGTAAGCATCTCTTTTAGGTGTTTGAAGGCCTTCTCACATTCCTCGTCGAACTTGAATGGTACATCCTTTTGGAGAAGTCGGCATAGGGGTTGGGAAATCTTAGAAAAGTCTTTGATGAATCGCCTATAGAATCCTGCATGTCTAAGAAAAGAACGAACCTCTTTAACTGAAGTAGGAGAGGGTAAGTAGCGTACAAAATCTATTTTTGATTTATCAACTTTAATACCCTTGGCCGAAACAATATTACCTAGAACTATTCCTTGTTTTACCATAAAATGACATTTTTCCCAATTTAAAACAAGGTTAGTTTCAATGCATCGTTTCAAGATTAATGTGAGATTATCTAAACAATCATCAAATGAATCACCAAACACGCTAAAATCATCCGTGAAAATTTCAATAATCTTTTCTACAAAATCTGAAAAGATACTTACCATGCATATTTGAAAGGTGGCTGATGCATTACATAAACCAAATGACATTCGACGATAAGCAAAAGTACCAAATGGACAAGTAAAAGTAGTCTTTTCTTGATCATCTGGAGCTATAAAAATTTGATTATATCCCGAATAACCATCAAGAAAACAATAAAAAGAATGATCGGTTAACCTTTCAAGCATTTGATCAATGAACGGCAAAGGAAAGTGATATTTCCTTGTGGTGGCGTTAAGCTTCCTATAGTCAATGCACACTCTCCAACCTGTTTGGATACGGGTTGACACAAGCTCATTCTCGGCATTCTTCACCACAATCACTCCGGATTTCTTTGGCACAACTTGAACCGGTGAAACCCAATGGCTATTCGAGATAGGATAGATCACCCCACAATCAAGAAGCTTGATAATCTCATTTTTCACAACTTCCATCATTGGAGGGTTAAGTTGGCGTTGAGCCTCTCTAGTTGGTTTAGCCCCCTTCTCTAGAAGTATGCGATGGATGCAAGTTGTAGGACTAATACTCTTGATGTCGGCTAAGGTCCATCCTATGGCTGTTTTGTACTCTTTCAACACCCGAATCAATTTCTCCTCCTCCATTGTCATGAGGGATGAGGAAACTATGACGGGCAACGTCTCATTTTCTCCCAAATAGACATACTTCAAATGATCCGGTAATGGTTTAAGCTTAAGAATGGGTGCCTGAATCACTGAAGGTAACAACTTGTTAGTAGAAACAGGAATTGGAATTGGGTTTGGAGGCTTACCAAAGTGTTATGGCAACGACTCAAGGGCAGCAACCATCTTGGCCTCATCTTCACATGTAGGCACGGCATGGAATTCCTCATGCATGTCGTGGGTTTGATCTTTTCCTGCCCCTTTGTTTTTAAGTCTCATTCCTTTAGTAATGGTCGTTTCAAGGGGATCCCTCTCTAAGGAGTCAAGATAATCCTGCGCCAATGAATCAAATATATCAATAGAAAAACAAGAATGATCATCTTTAGGATATTTTATAGTTTTAGAAAGATTGAAATCAATAACTTCCCCATCAAATTCCATTGTTAATGTCCCCTTGAACACATCTATCTTGGTGCAGGCCGTTTTCATGAAAAGTCTCCCAAGGAGGATCGGCAATAGGGTAGAATAGGCCAAATCTTCCATGTCAAGCACATAAAAGTTCACTGGAAAGATCAAATTGTTAACCTGCACCAAAACATCTTCCAAAACTCCTTTTGGATATGCATTAGAACGATCGGCCCATTGAATAATCACACCATCGTTTTTAAGCTCTCCTAAGTTCATAGATGCATAAATTGAGTAAGGCATGACATTAATTGAAGCTCCTAAGTCTAACATAGCATGTTCAAACTTAGTATTTCCAATAACACAAGGAATTGTAAAACTACCCGGATCTTTGCATTTAGGTGGTAGTTTTCTTTGTAGCACTGCAGACACATTTTCACTTACATGGACCACCTCCTTGTTTGAAATCTTTTTCCTTGTTGTGCAAAGCTCTTTTAAGAATTTGGCATACTTAGGAACTTGCTTGATTGCATCAAGGAGCGAGATATTGACTTGAACTTTCCTAAAGGTTTCCAAAATGTCCTTTTCATTCTCCTCCTTCTTTGATTGCCCAAACTTGCTAAGAAAGGGGCACATTTAGTGGAATAGAACTTGACAAAGTCGAATTTGGACTTACCTTGGTGGTGTGGGACGATTTTGGGACAATAGAGGGCTGCGGCAATGTTTGTTCCACCCTTGCCGTGGCTTTGTCCAATTCCTCCTCTTCGAGCAGCAGCTTTTCGTCCTCTTTTTGACTTGATTTGGTTGGTTCGGGGCTAGTTCCAACTTCCTTGCCACTTCTCAAGGTGATAGCCTTAGCGGTTTCAAAACCTCCTTTTGGATTGACGATGGTCGAGCTAGGTAGTTTGCCTTGGTCTCAGAATTGTCCTACAAATTCCGCTATCTGCCCAATTTGTTTCTCCAACTGGTCCACCCTTTCGTCTTGATTTTGCATCACTTTGTTTTGATTCTCTTGCCCCTGAGACAAATTGGCAAGTAACTTAATAAGTGTATCATTGTCTAAAGACGTACCTGAATTTGGTTAGGCGAATTGTGGTGGAAGTTGTGGTGGTACGTATGGCCTTTGATAGAACCCAGAGGGTGGCTATCTATATCCTCCTTGTTGTTGAGGTTGTTGAGGCTCACTTCACTTGAAGTTTGGATGATCTCTCTAACCCGGATTATATGTATTTGAGTATGGATCATTCCTTTGATTTTGGCCTTGATAACCTATGGCATTGGCGCTTTCCCATCCTCCATTCTCTATCAATTGAGGACATTGATCATTGAGATGCCCTTGCATGGAGCACACTCCACAAATGGCCGCACCTTGCACTTTGGATCCATCGACCACCTGAGACACAAGCATAGTGAGGTTAGCTAATTGAGATTGAATTTCAGAAATTGCACTTACCTCATTCACTTGTTGCTATAGGGTATCTCTTTGTCCAACACCTTCATATTGTTGTGCATTCAATGCTCGATTTACAATTAAGACCTTGGCAGCCACCGATGTTTTGTCAACCAAAGCACCTCTCGCTGAAGCATCTAGCATTTGCCTTTCAATTGGAAGGAGTCCTTCGTAGAAATATTGAATTAAGAGCTCTTCCTTCAGTTGATGTTGAGGGCATGATGCAACTAACGTCTTGAAACGCTCATAATACGCTAGAAAAGACTCCCCTTGATTTTGTTGAATTCCGCTAATCTTCTTCCTCAAAAGAATCACTCTTAAAGTTGGGAAAAATTTCTCCAAGAATGCTCTCTTCATACTTTCCCAAGAAGTGACGGTCCCGGGTGCCAATTCATAAAGCCAATCCTTAGCCTTTTCCACAAGAGAGAATGGAAAAGTTTTCATCTTCAAAATATTCCCATCAACGTTAATAGGTGTCATGCTTGAGCATACAACTTCAAACTCCTTCAAATGCTTGTTTGGATCTTCCATGGACAGCCCATGGTATTTGGGAATATGATGCAGCAAGCTTGACTTCAATTCGAACTCATCGGTCTTGCCTTGAGCCGCCCTAGGGTATTTAATGCAAATTGGCACGACATTGTCCAACCCCGAGGCAGAAAGCTCCTTGATTGTTCGATTATCTGCCGCCATGACTTGTTCTTCCTCTTCCACTTCTTCTTCATCAGATTCGGCCTCAGAACTAGAACTAGGTGGATTAGGTTCTGGTTGCTTCCTCTTTCTTCTCAAAGTTCGTTCAAAATCGTCGTCAAACTCCAAGATATTCTCACGAACGGGATGAGAACTATGAGTCATACACTTGTACCTAGAACAATGAAACAAAAGAATTCAGCAACTCTCTTAGAGGCACGGCAAACACACAAAAACTAAGAAATAAGGCACGGTAAACACTAAAAGAAAGAACAAATAAACACACGACACTCTTGACCTTAAGACACACTTTGACACGACACAAACACAAGGGATTAGCAAGTTTGCTAATCCCTGGCAATGGCGCCAAAATTTTGTTGTGAAAATTATCATAACACACAAATTAAACCCTATTTGTAACAATTGTAGTATATATGCAAGTAGGGATCGTTTTCTAACCGGGGATTAACTAGGGATGCTAATCTACTCTAAATTGACTTAAAAACACAAAACTAAACTTTAAAACACTTTACTAGAGACTCAAAACAAATTAAAAAGACTCAAAACAAATTAAAAAGACTCAAAACAACACAAAACAATCAAATAGACTCAAACTAGACTCTAAAGGGTGATTTGAACGAAATTTAACTAACTTAGACTCAAAACACTAATTTGGATAGATTCAAACACTTTACTAACTAATCTACCACACTTAATAAAAGGGGGAATTGATTTGGACGAAATTAATTAAATTGGGCAGATTGTAAACTAAACAAATTAGGCACTAAATTAGGTGAATTGAATGGGAAAAAGGCTAGTTAGAGGGTCCTTCTCCACACACGCACATATGTAACACAAATTGATTTCCAGATTTTATCCCTTTAAACCGTGAATGACAATGCTCCAAATTAATTGTGAAAAACACAAATTAACTTTTAGATTTTCCTATTTTCATTGAATTGGATGGAAAACACATCGACAATCAAATTATTCTTATCAAATTCCCTACATGAATTGCATAATAGAGATAAAATCAAAGATCATTAAGCTTTTTGAGAACCCTAAGCATTGACTAGGCATTCGTAACTATGAATTGCATGATACTCCTGCCTAGAATTTACTTAATACAATCATGACTAGTGATTTTTACTACTTGTGAATATAAGTTCATAACGATTAGGTGAAATTCCCTTATATCCTAGCATCAAATTCATGCATGAAAACTAAGTATGCATCCTTAATCAACACACAAGAACAAGTTCTCAATAAATCAATTAAGTAAATCGCATTCACAATTCAAGAAACAAAATCTGGAGTAAATCAATTCATATAAAACATATGTCCATGGCTTTGAATTCACCTCTAACTAAGAAAAACTTAGTTACACATGTTCATAACAATTGAAAAGCAAATTAAAATAAACATGGAAACGAAACGAGGGAAGAAAAAACTCTGAAAGTCACCAAGGGTTGCAGATTCCTTGCGGCACAAGGGTCTCCTTCTCCTATGAAAGCCACGACACTCCTTCTTCTCCCTAGGATTTGCGGCACAAGGTTGTATTTTCTGAATGGATGGTGTGTATGTGTGTGAATGAATGAACGAATTGAATGATGAATGGCTACTTAGGGTGTGTAAGGGGGTGTGGCAACTTAAGGTCCCTTTATATAGTACTCGGCCAAAACCCTAGCAATAAGAATTTAGGGTTAAACCTAGCAGAAATAAGTGATTAGGGTCCCTAGGGTTTGCGGCAAAGGTTGGGAACTTAAGTCCTAGCCCAATTGGTTTCAGATATGGACTTATACAATCCAAATCCAAGAGGAAAAAGGCCAAATTAAATCAAAATCCAATCGGAAAAAGGTTTAGGAAATTCATCCAAAATTGGGCCTTCTAGAAACTAAGTGTTTTGTGGTTGATTTTGGGTGTTCTAGAAGGCATAAAAAGGGGAAAAGTGCGGCACCCTTTTAGGGTCAGATAAGGCTTCTAGAAATTAGGTTTTTAGGTCCACTTGCAGCTAGGATTAAGGTGGAACAAGATTAGGTTAGGATAAGATAGGATAAGGTTTGGATAAGATAAGGTTGTTAGGATAAGTTTCCATATTTCTCGCTCTTCCCTTATCTTCTTTGTCTTGATCTTTCCTTTTCTGATTTGTAGCATGTTCCTAGCCTCTTTTGACTCCAAATTCGTCCATCCACCTTGCTCCACATACAAGCTATCCATAATAAGCCCAAAACTGCTCTAAAAGGCTCAAAATCGCCTTTTCTTGCCAACTTTTTCATTAGGACCTACAAACAAACGAAAATAGCTTAAAACACTATAATAAGTAGTAATTAGCTCACTAAATGTAAGGAAATAACATAACTAAGTAGCATAAATATGCTTCTATCAAATATTCACAATTTGAATCAATATCATCATAAAAAATAGAATTTAAAAAATATGTCTGAAGCTAAAATTGAAGGACGATATATTTAACTAGATTTTGTAAAGCTCTAGAATTAAACCTTCAATAGTCATCCACCAAACATAAAGTGTACAGACTTTCTTGAGAAAATATGCAGAATTTGGAGCAGATCTTTGCGGGAAATTGGTTAGGGTTTTGATCGCTGACAATAGGGATTGATGTTGTGGTGTTTTAGGGTTCTGTGTAGTTATTTTGAAAAAACAAAATTAATACGGGAACAATACCGACTATTTTACAGGAAAGAGCCGAGAAGACTGCACAAAGAATGGATGGAGAAGATATAGTTTTGTAATTATTTTAGTTAAAAAGGGTATTGTAGTATTTTCATTTCAAGTTTTGGTTAGAATTATGAAAAGTTATAAAGGGGCTAAAATTCAATTCATGGTCTAAAATTTGGCTAGTTTTCCAAATTTCCCAAATAAATTCATCCTTATATTAGAAAGTCTATATAATCCCACACGTTTCTAAATCGCGCTAAATTAAAAATAAATAAAAGGAGATATTGAATCAATGAGAATTTTCTTTTCACTCAAGTTAAATATTGAAGAATTTGTTGTAGGCCTATTTGATTGAACAATCTAGATTTTAGAGAGAGAGGGGGGGCCGTCAATATTGAAGGACAAGAGAGAGTGATTTAATTGTGAGGTGTGTTTGATTCACCCCATTGTGCCTTTATTTATAGTAGTATGATAGGTGAAAACCTTTCCCTTTAGAATTACAACATTTAATAGGTAATCTACTCCTTATAGGAATATAAGATACATTCCCATATCTACTAGAATTTACATAATCATGTTCCTATTCTAAATATAACTACAACATTCCCACTTGAGTGTGTAAATACTTAACAAACCATTGCATCAAATCTTCAGTAGATAAGGTAGAATAATTGATGAAGTCATCGGCACAATCGGTGATCGCGAGTCTCAAATTTATTTGAAGTATGCATTTGTAGTAAAACTCACAAAATCTTGCTATGGTAAAACCCAAGGCATGGGGAAAAACCCATAGACTAAGAAGAAAAGTGAGAAGTATGCATAATGTCTTAAAACAAATGTTAAACAGAACGAAAGTAGTGAACTCAATGGAGTATGATCATCTTAGGATGGGTGCCTCATTAAAACCTCGTTAGGTAGCAAAAACCCAGTGGGAAAAATGCTCCTAATCTTAGGAAAAAGAGTACATTAAGATCATGTGAGTATGCCTCTAGATACTCCCCCTGAGTTAGACACAACTTCTAAATAAGAGAACTACAAGCGATTCAACTCAGATAATTTACGCATAGCAATTCCTTGGACGAACTTCTGAAATGTAGACTTAGGCAATGACTTGGTGAAAAGATCGGTCAGGTTGTCCTAGGAACGAATTTGCTTGACTTCAATGGTCTGATGCTGCTGTTGCTGGTGTGAGTAAAAAAACTTCGGCACTATGTGCTTAGTGTTGTCTCCCTTGATGTATCCTTCTTCAACTGCTTGATACATGCTGCATTGTCTTCAAAGATCGTCGTAGGAAGGTCAACGACTGATGTAAGACCACTAGTACTTCGAATATGTTCCACAACTTCTCCTAGCCAAAAGAACTCACACGATGCTTCATACAAGGCAAAAATCTCAGTATAGTTCGATGAAGTCGCAATTAGTGTTTGCTTGGTAGACTTCCAAGATATAGTGGTGTGTCCAATGGTAAAGACATAGCCCGTTTAAGAACGTGCCCTATGTGGGTCAGATAGATATCCAACATCTACCTAATCGACAAGGCGAAAATCAATCCAAGGACTATAGGGGGCGGCAACACTCGAAGATTCATGGGTATATAACAAGCCCAAATCCATTGTACCCTTAAGGTAATAGAAAATGTCTTTTAACACCATTCCAGTGCTTGCGTGTGGGCGCATTGCTGTATCTGATGCGAGAATTATACGCGCATAAATTAAACCCTCGTTTGACAATTGTAGTAGAATGGATAAGTGAGGGATCGTTCTAGACCGGGGATTAGGAGGGCTTGCTAAAACCTTCTAAATTGACTTAAAAACATAAAAACTAAATTAAAACAGATTTAAGACACTTGGGAACAAGGAAAAATAAAAAAGGGGGTTTTAGTTTTGACGAAGTTGAAATAAACAAACAAAATGCAAAAATGGACAGATTGTAAACAAGTGTTGTGAAACAAGATGGTTGGTGAATTAGCTAGAGGTTCTTTCTCCACACATGATATTTATGCATATGAATCAATTTCCAGTTATTCCTTCATTGAATTATGAACGACAATGCCCCAAATTAACCGTGACATCACTAGTTAACCCTCAGATTTTCCTTATATTATTGGATTGGATGGCATCATTCGACAACCCAAAACATTCTCAAAAGTTCCCTACATGTCATCATAATAGAGATACAATCGAAGATCATTAAGAATAATGAAAACCATAAGCATTGACAAAGCATTTGCAACTATGACATCATGTTACTCATGCTAAGAATTAAACTTAACGCGATCGTGACAAGCGACCTTCACTACTTTCAAGTATAAGTTAGTAACGATTATGTGAAACCTTCTTAAACTTTAGCCACATATTCATGCATGCTAATTAAGTGTCGACCCTCAATCAACAAACACAAATAAGTTAATCATCAAATAGTTAAGCCAATTGCATTCACGAATCAAGAGTTCATAACCGGAATTCATCAATTCATATCACATAAATAATCATGGTATTGAAATCACCCCTAGCCAAAAAGGGTTTAGTTCCTCATAACTTTGAAATCAAAGAAACACCTAAACATTCCAACAACTCAAACTTGAATTGTATGAACGTTTAGGCACTCTTCTCTTCCATTCCTCATATTACAAAACAAAGAGAATTGAATTTAAACATTGAAATCAAAGAAACGCGTAAACATTCCAACAACTCAAACGTGAATTGTATGAACGTTTAGGCCCTCTTATCTTCCTCGTTGTTGTAGCACAAGGTCTAAGGTGAGGTTTGGGGAATTATGGAAATGGATGAGGAATGGTGGAATGGGGACTCAGGGGAAGTGTTTGTGTTAGTTGTGGTGTGTGAAATGGAGAGATGGAGTTTGGATTCTAAGGGAGACTCACGGCTAAGAGAGAAAGGGATGTGTTTGTGGTGTGTTGTGTATGAAAATGAGATGTTCATGAATGAATGAATGCAAGGGTATTTATAGGAGTAGTGAAGGGAACATATGGCTATGTCATTTGTAGGTGAAGTAGGTGGATGTTGTAGGTGAAGTAGGTGGATGTTGTAGGTGAGTAGGTGGATGTTGTAGGTGAAGTAGGTGGATGTTGTAGGTGAGTAGGTGGATGTTGTAGGTGAAGTAGGTGGATGTTGTAGGTGAAGTAGGTGATAAGTGATAAGTGTATGATATGTTAAGTGATAAGTGAATGATTATGATAAGTGATAAATGAATGTATGATATGATAAGTGGTGAATGATAAGTGATAAGTGGTGATGATATGTGATAAGTAATGAGTGGTGATGATAAGTATGGAGCATGTGAATTAACTAATGAAGGAAATGCATGTGCAATGACAATGTGTTAGAATGGATGTGTGTTATGCATGGCATGATTGGGATTAGGAAAGGTTTTAAATGTCCTAAAACTAAAGAGAACAAGGTTCCAACACTTTGGTCTTCAATTAGGTCTTCAATTTCGTCCAACACTTTGGCTCCAAGCATAAGCTATCCATCCTTAGCCCAAAAGTGCTCCAAAAGTCTCCAAAATGCATCTTTTTGCTCCTTTAGCCCTTTGGACCTATAAACACACGAAAATAGCTTAAAGTACTAAAATAACTAAAGAAACATAACGTAAATGCACGAGAACAAGCCATTTAAGTCGCATGAATATGCTCCTATCAAATACCCCCACACTTAGTTTTTGCTAGTCCTCGAGCAAAACAAAACAAAAGAAACCAAAAACAAAACAAAACGAACAAAACACAACCTACACCTTCCAACAATCGTCTCAGATTTCCAATGCATATGACAAGTTAAAAATCATTAGTCCCATAGATTTTTAGCCATCTTTACAGTTAAGTACATTCTTAATCATAGTCACCACATACTAGTTCACAATTAAGCATTTAAAACACATTTCGAAAGTAGTAACATGCCTTTAGAGAATTTCCTCAATTCCTTACTAGAATGCACTCTATTTTCACACAGATTTTCTGACTACACACCCTACACTAGTTATATGTGAGAGATTGATGTAAACATGTAGACGAACACTCACATATGTTATAATAAGGAAAGCATTTTCTGGAGTTAATAAGCATGTTTAGATATGATCTCATGAATGGAATGCTACTACTTAGACGCGAGAACCAGTGACACCATAAGCTCATACCAAGTTCAAACTCCACAATTGAAATACATAACACTCAAGATAGAAGTCAAGGGTTGTAACGGGGCTAAAGGTGTTTGGCTAACAAAGAAAGGTGAAGGATAAACAAACATTCTTAAAGCAATAGTGAGCAAAGTATTTGAATTAGGCACTTAGAATTCCCTTTAGAACGCAAAAATCAACTTTGAACACCTAAGGGAAAGTCACACAAAACTTAGGGCCATATTCAACTTTTTGGACCCTTTCTTCAACCATCAACGCTCGTGAGTTCATTCTTACTTATTTTCACTCCTTTATTTATTTATTTATTTTTTTTTTCTTTTGAATCTCGAAACATACATATAAACGTAAGAACAAACTTTTACTCCCCCACACTCATTTTCTTGCATAATGTAACTCAAAAGGAATTCATTTAAGTCATGCTCACTATACTTTAAGAACAAGGGTATAGGAAAGTCCTACACTAAGCTAGGTAAGGGAAATGTGGGAAAACAAAGAATAAAAGCTAAACAAGGCTCAACGGGGTTAAAACTTACAACAAATACGAAGTATGGGAAGTAAGTTTATTTGGCTATGGTGGTGGTCACTACACAACTTCTTCTTGAATATGTGTTATGCAAATCAATAACATGCTTTGAATGAAAAGGGCATGAGTTCTAGCATTTGGAACTATATGATGAAACGCCTTCTAAGTAGTAACCAAGCAAAGAATAATGAGATCATGCAACGACTTTAGAAAACAAGAAATCACAAATTATACTCTCCAAAGAACGTTATAGGTTCAAGTCTCTCAGGGTTGTAGCGTTTGTTTGAGTTCCTTCCTTCAAGCATGTTACAAAAACGAATTTTTTTCTTTTATGATTGCATGTGAAGTCATACATTATAACCATAACCAAGCATATACCAAGAGTAAATCAAACTTTTCTCTATGTTTATAACTCTTTTTAACAGTCATGCAATTACAAACCAAATCCTTATCATTGTGTTGGAAGGTATCCTAAGACACAAACACACAAAAACGACTCAAAACACTCTTTTTAGGTTTTTTAAAACACGTTTTTCAAATTTTTATGTGATTTTCGGAGTTATAAAAACAAAACATACTAAAACACTCTAAAACAACTTAAAAACACCTTAAAACAGCAAGGAACAACATTTGAAGTTATAAAAACAAAACATACTAAAACACTTTAAAACAACTTAAAAACACCTTAAAACAGCAAGGAACAACATTTGAAGTTATGGGTGATAAAATCCCACGAATTTGCATTAAATATACTTAGTTACCCCCCCCACACTTAAATCAAACATTGTCCTCAATGGTTTAAGCATAGATTCACACAAAACATAAGTAAACACACAAAAAACATTTAAACATACTAAACATGGCAGAATGTAATTAACAAAGAGAAGAGTTTAGGGACGCAAATCTGGTTATGGAGTGTAAATTCCGTCTTCTCTTTGTTGATTGCATTGAGGCTTGATCTGGATGATTCCATAGGCTTACTCTCGAACTGGTTGCCGCCCATCGTTGATTTTCCTTTGTGCTACTCTTGATCTGGGCAGCAGGATTCTTTTGGTCTTCCCCGAAGGTCTGAGCTTACTCCTTTGGTCTGTTTCTTTGTTCAATCTTTCCAATTCGTATTGAAAAGGGTTGGAGGATAACTCAGCCTAAGTTTGTCTCCACATGCTTCAATGTATCATTTTCACTTGCCTTACTCGCTCCCTTTTGCAGAAGTGGTCCCTTCTCTGGAAGTGTATCAACCGTTGAAGATGACTACTCGAGAGCAACGCTAGGTAAGCAATCAGGAATAGATTCCAGGCAGTTGGCTCCAGATCGGAAGACTGACTCCAAGTGCCGGCTGATTGCTTCTTTCACTTTGCCATGCGAGTAAGAACAAGGACAAAGAAAAGGACAGGGAAAGAGCATGATATGAGATACTTTTGCTTTAGACCTTCTTGATATGAGATACCTTTGCTTTTGAAGAAACGGCGAATGAAGCAGCATATGTATTTGTTGTGGTTGTCTCCACATGCTTCGATCGACCGTTTCCTTCTGCCTCATTTGTACTCCAGGTTTCTGGTATCTTCTTTGGGGGAGAAAAAATTGAGTATTTCAAGAGGCTTTGCTGGGAGTGCGCCCTCAGAGGTGAGGGAGGGTTGGACATTTTCTTCAGGTTTTCCTTGCCATAAAAACGAAGGTCGACATATATAGAGATAATAGCAAGTGGTGGTACTGTTCTTTTACCCTTGTCGACAGACGTTTTGATCCCGCAAATCCGGCTTTTTGAAATAATGGCGCCTCTTCGATCTCTGAACACGCCTCTTCGATTTCTGAGCAGGCACCCCTTCGATTTCTGAACGACGCCCCTTCGCTTTCTGAACGACACGTGGTAGTGCAGATGCGGCTCCTTTTGACAAAGCTGCACGCGTCTTCTGAAAAGCTGAGAAAGCGTCGCCGAACTTTGCGCTTGTCGGCTAAAGATGTGTAGTTGCGATGATGGCCTCCACGTGTTGTCTGAAAAGAAGAACTCTTTTGACAAAGTTGAACACGTCTTCTGAAAAGCTGAGAAAGCGTCGCCTAAATTACGCCGGAAATTCCGGCTTTTTGAATCGGTGGACGCGTCGCCTTGGCTTCTTATTGAGGTATCGATCACCGCCACAAACACACTCTGAAGATTTCCCATTCTTGAAAATCGTCTCCGGCCCTTCGAAATTTAACTCCATCCACCCATTCTCTTTGAACACTTTTGAAAAAAATGGCAAACTCATCGAACCTTAGCTTAGATTTGAGTCTCAGCAGCGATCCGGTTGCGCCCCGTCAAGGTAATGTATGGCGCCCTTCTTTTTTTTTCTTCTAACGGTCCTCTTTCAGGTGAAGACTCTGTGATGCAGGACACCACAACAGCTACAATAGTAGCTAGGAACCTCCTCACACCAAAAGATAGTAGGCTGTTGTCAGGACGGTCCGATGAGTTGGCCGTTCAAGAGTCCCTCGCACTTAGTGTTCAGTGTGCGAGTTCTGTGTCCAACATGGGCCAACGCCTGCTTGCCCGCTCCCGTCAGGTGGAATCATTGATGGCAGAGGTGGAAAGTCTCAAGCAGGAGATCAAACTGCTTAAGTACGAGAATAGAAGTTTGCACGTGCTTGCCAACAACTATTCGACGGGTATGAAGAGGAAGCTTGATGAGCTACAAGAATCCAATGGTCGGATGCAAAGTGACCGTCAAACTGACCGTCAAAGGCTTTCGGCTTACTTCCAGAGGCATATTTTTCCTGGCTCGTCCAGCGTTTGGCCAAGTATTGGGGCCTGGAATGCTCTAGCTCCGATGCCTCCTGCTCCGATGCCTCCCGCTTCTATGCCTCCCGCATCTATGCCTTCCGCTTCGACGCCTCCTGCTTCTAGAATTTTGCCCAGTAGTGGGGCTTCAAGTAAACGCCCTTTGTGAAGGCTCCATCTTTCCTTGTTTAGCAGTGCCTATCAATAAACCAAACATTTTCTCAATGTTACAATCATAGACTCACACAATTAATAAACAAACAAACAATAACAACTAAACAACCTAATAAGGCAGAAACGAAATAGCAGCAAAGAGAAGAGTTTTTAGGAATCTGGAATTGGAGTGCTTTCTAAGTCTTCCTTTGTTGAATGCATGGGTTGCCTCCCAAGTAGCGCTAAGACACAAACAAACACCAAAATGACTCAAATGACTCTAAAAACACATATTTTTGGGTTTTTCAAAAGATTTTTTTTTTTTTTTTTTTTTTCATCAATTCTCAAACGGCATGGAATTTATCTTTGAATGGGCGGTGATACTTGAAATGATCCGGTAATAGTTTAAATTCCAGATTGGGTGCCTGAATCATTAACCACATGTTAGTATAAAAGAAAATTGAAATTCGGGGAGGCGGCTTACCTGTGTGCTCCAAAATGAACTCCAGAATAAACACCCCTTCGAAAGTTATGACTTGTCCCGTGTCATAAAATCCAACTTCCTTGGGAATTGTGGTTTCAAATATGTCCTCTTTGATGCCTTCTACATCTTCTCCAGCCACTACCTTCTCTTGAATCATTCTTCTTGGTGTACAAAGTCCTTTGAAGAATTCAACACCATCTAAAACTTGTTGTGTTGCACCAAGAATTTGAATAGCATTTTGCTCCTTTGGGAAGGCTTCCACGATGTCCTTTTTACTCTCTTCTTGGTTGGGAATCAAAAACCTGCTAGGAAAAGGGACATTGGGTGGAATAACATCAGAATAACATGGAATTGGGACGTCCTTACTGGTGGTGGGTGGTTTAGAGGGCTTAGGGGGCTGCGGCAAAGGTTGTTCTACCCTTGCCGTGTGCATGTCTTCTTCCTCCTCCTCAATTAGCAGCTCTTCATCCACTTCTAGGCTATGTTTGGACATTTTTAGGTCAGCTCCAACCTCCATAGCACTTCCCAAAGTGATAGCATTATGGATTTCAAAATCTTCCTTCGATTTTTCAATAGTTGAGTTGGAAAGTTCACTTTGCTCTTGAATTTGTTTCATGAACTCCATAATCTGCCCAAATTGCTCGTCCAATTTACCCAACTTCTTGTCTTGATTTTGTTCGTCCTGCGTCAAAGAGGTTAGTAATTGAAAATTTTTATCATTATCCATGGACATACTTGAACTTGATTGGAATTGTTGTGGGGGAGGTTGTGGTGGCTGCATAGGTGTTGTATTGAACTCCTCATATGGTTGCCAATATGCTTCTTGTTGAGCCTCCTTGGCTTGATTTTGTGACCCCTGCGCCAAAGAATTTATTTCATTAAGAATTTGAATATAATCTATTGGCGAACTTGAATTTAATTGAGCATATTGCATATGAAGTTGTGGTGGCTGCATAGGTCTTGAATAGAACTCCTCATATGGTTGCCAATATGCTTCACGTTGAACTTGTTGATCTTCCCACCATATAGAGTTTGAATGATCCCTCCAATCTTTTTGTGGACATTGATTGGCTTGAAATCCTTGCCTATATGAAGCACCAAATGTAAGGACACTCTGCATTGTGGTCCTTTCGGCATACGGCAACAATTTAGTAGTAAGATTTGCCAATTGAGCTTGAATGCTAGCAAAATCCATATCTTACTTCTCTAGTACCTAAAATCAAAGAAAGAGAACTAAATCAAATATCAAAAGTAACAACAAACAAAGAAAACAACACTAAGTTAGAAACTAAAACGAAAACAAATTTTGGCGCGTATAATTCTCGCATCAAATTTTGGCGCCGTTGCCGGGGATTAGGAGGGCTTGCTAAAACCTTCTAAATTGACTTAAAAACATAAAAACTAAATTGAAACAGATTTAAGACACTTGGGAACAAGGAAAAATAAAAAAGGGGGTTTTAGTTTTGACGAAGTTGAAATAAACAAACAAAATGCAAAAATGGACAGATTGTAAACAAGTGTTGTGAAACAAGATGGTTGGTGAATTAGCTAGAGGTTCTTTCTCCACACATGATATTTATGCATATGAATCAATTTCCAGTTATTCCTTCATTGAATTATGAACGACAATGCCCCAAATTAACCGTGACATCACTAGTTAACCCTCAGATTTTCCTTATATTATTGGATTGGATGGCATCATTCGACAACCCAAAACATTCTCAAAAGTTCCCTACATGTCATCATAATAGAGATACAATCGAAGATCATTAAGAATAATGAAAACCATAAGCATTGACAAAGCATTTGCAACTATGACATCATGTTACTCATGCTAAGAATTAAACTTAACGCGATCGTGACAAGCGACCTTCACTACTTTCAAGTATAAGTTAGTAACGATTATGTGAAACCTTCTTAAACTTTAGCCACATATTCATGCATGCTAATTAAGTGTCGACCCTCAATCAACAAACACAAATAAGTTAATCATCAAATAGTTAAGCCAATTGCATTCACGAATCAAGAGTTCATAACCGGAATTCATCAATTCATATCACATAAATAATCATGGTATTGAAATCACCCCTAGCCAAAAAGGGTTTAGTTCCTCATAACTTTGAAATCAAAGAAACACCTAAACATTCCAACAACTCAAACTTGAATTGTATGAACGTTTAGGCACTCTTCTCTTCCATTCCTCATATTACAAAACAAAGAGAATTGAATTTAAACATTGAAATCAAAGAAACGCGTAAACATTCCAACAACTCAAACGTGAATTGTATGAACGTTTAGGCCCTCTTATCTTCCTCGTTGTTGTAGCACAAGGTCTAAGGTGAGGTTTGGGGAATTATGGAAATGGATGAGGAATGGTGGAATGGGGACTCAGGGGAAGTGTTTGTGTTAGTTGTGGTGTGTGAAATGGAGAGATGGAGTTTGGATTCTAAGGGAGACTCACGGCTAAGAGAGAAAGGGATGTGTTTGTGGTGTGTTGTGTATGAAAATGAGATGTTCATGAATGAATGAATGCAAGGGTATTTATAGGAGTAGTGGAGGGAACATATGGCTATGTCATTTGTAGGTGAAGTAGGTGGATGTTGTAGGTGAAGTAGGTGGATGTTGTAGGTGAGTAGGTGGATGTTGTAGGTGAAGTAGGTGGATGTTGTAGGTGAAGTAGGTGGATGTTGTAGGTGAGTAGGTGGATGTTGTAGGTGAAGTAGGTGGATGTTGTAGGTGAAGTAGGTGATAAGTGATAAGTGTATGATATGTTAAGTGATAAGTGAATGATTATGATAAGTGATAAATGAATGTATGATATGATAAGTGGTGAATGATAAGTGATAAGTGGTGATGATATGTGATAAGTAATGAGTGGTGATGATAAGTATGGAGCATGTGAATTAACTAATGAAGGAAATGCATGTGCAATGACAATGTGTTAGAATGGATGTGTGTTATGCATGGCATGATTGGGATTAGGAAAGGTTTTAAATGTCCTAAAACTAAAGAGAACAAGGTTCCAACACTTTGGTCTTCAATTAGGTCTTCAATTTCGTCCAACACTTTGGCTCCAAGCATAAGCTATCCATCCTTAGCCCAAAAGTGCTCCAAAAGTCTCCAAAATGCATCTTTTTGCTCCTTTAGCCCTTTGGACCTATAAACACACGAAAATAGCTTAAAGTACTAAAATAACTAAAGAAACATAACGTAAATGCACGAGAACAAGCCATTTAAGTCGCATGAATATGCTCCTATCAGTATCTTGCCAAAAGATTAATAATGAAGGAGATGTCAGGTCTACTGCACTGAGCCAAGTACAATAAAGCCCTAATTACACTTAGGTAAGGAACTTCGGGTTCCCAAATCTTTTCCTCATCCTCCTTTGGACGAAAGGGATCTTGTTTAGCATCTAGAGTCCGAATGACCATGGGTGTACTCGAAGGCTTCACTTTATCTTCATTAAAACATCTTAACACCTTTTGGGTGTAGTTCGATTGACGTACTAGGATTTCATCCGAACAATGCTCGATCTCCAGGCTGAGAAAATATCGAGTTTTCCCAAGATCATTCATCTCAAATTTCGATTTCAAGTGTGCAGCAATTTCCTTAAGATTTGCAGGAGTCCCAATAAGGTTCATGTCATCGACATAAACTGCAACGATTACAAATCCGGAATGTGACTTCTTTATGAACATGCATGGGGATAATTCGTTGTTCACATAACCCTGACTTGTCAAATATTCACTCAGACGATAATACCACATCTGCTCGGATTGTTCCAATCCGTAAAGTGACCTCTTCAACTTAATTAAGAGAGTGTGCTGTGGTCTAGAACTATTTGAACCAGTTAATGGAAGTCATTTTAAAACTCTCATATAAATTTCCGTATCTAGATGAGATACGCGGTTACCACATTCATAAGCTGCATATTCAGTTTTTAGGAAACTACCAAACTGATTAAGTAGCAGAACATTATAACGTCCATTACAGGGGAATACGTCTCCTCGTAATCAATCCCAGGGCCCTGAGAGAAGCCTTGCACTACGAGGCGTGCTTTGTATCACACTATTTCATTCTTTTTATTATGCTTCCTCACAAAAACCCATTTGTAGCTAACGGGCTTCATGCATGGTGATGTAGGAATGATAGGTCCAAATACCTTACGTTTCGCGAGCGAATCGAGTTCAACCTGGATTGCTTGTTTCCAGTTTGACTAATCGGTTTGGCATTTATCAATGGAACGTGGTTCAATGTCATTGCTAAGCATGATGTTAGTAGTTACTGAGTACCCGAATGCATCATCGATGATCCTATCATTCTTATTCCAAACCTCATCCAATACTGCGTAGTGGACCAAAATCTCGTGATTTTCGGGAGGCTGGCATGTTTCTTCTGAAGCATCACCGTAATCTAAAATAAACTCATGCGTTAGAACGGATGAGTGAACGATGGTCAGATTCAAACTAGGGTCACCAGTTGGTGCCATCTTCCTCTTCAGGGGTTGTGAATCCTTTAAATCAAGGGGTCTGCCACGCTTCAGGGTTGGAGCAGATGATTGGTTAGCTGCCAATGTACCTTGTCGCGTGGAAGGTGCAGCCTCCCCACCTTCGGGGACGGTCTGGCCTTCCTAGGCGGGTTGTGGATGTACGCGGGGTACATTTATCCTTGCAGGTGCGTTTGCGGTGGGTATATGTGATCTTGTCACTTTGCTAGATCATTAAGAACATTTGGCATGCTTTGAGCAATGCTCTGAAGATCTATAATTCGTCGCACCTCAGTTTCAGACTGGGCAGTGCGGGGATTTAAATGAGACATAGTGGGAGCATACCACGATAATTCGCGGTGTTCTACAGGAACGTTAGCATGCTTATCTCCCCTTAACGATGGGAAGACTGTCTCATCAAAGTGACAATCCGCAAAACGTGTGGTAAAGAGATTTCCTGTCAAGGGTTCTAAGTAGCAAACAATTGATGGTGAATCATAACCGACATAGATTCCCATTTTTCTCTGAGGACTCATTTTGGTACGTAGCGGCGACGCTATTGGCACATAAATGGCGCATCCAAACACTTGTAAATGCAAGACATCAAGCTCGTATCCAGTGACTAACTGTAACAGTGAATGTGGTTGAGTAGCAGTGGGCCTCAGGTGGACCAACATAGCTGCGTGCAATATTGCATAGCCCCAGGCAGATATCGACGGTTTGGTTTTCATGACCAAAGTCCAAGCTATCAATTGAAGGTGCTTTATGAAAGCTTATGCCAGGCCATTTTGGGTGTGAACATGGGGTACAGGATGTTAAACATCAATCCCTACTGACATGCAATAATCGTCAAAAGTCTGTGACGTAAACTTTCTAGTGTTATCCAGTCGAATCGACTTAATCGGATAATCAGGGTGGTGAGCCCTAAGCTTAATGATTTAAGCTAGGAGTTTAGCAAATGCAGCATTGCGTGTGGACAATAGGCAAACATGTGACCATCGTGTTGATGCATCAACCAACACCATAAAGTATCTAAATGGTCCGCAGGTTGGTTGGATAGGTCCACAAATGTCCCATTGAATCATCTGAAGAAATTTAGGGGGGATGTGAATAATCTTTGTATATAAGGGTTGAGTATTCAACTTACCTAAAAAACACGTTTTGCATGGCAGGAGTCCAACATAGGGATGTAACTTATGCTAGTGTGAAAATTTGACGATACGACGCATCATATCATGTCCAGGGTGTCCCAAATGGTCATGCCAAAGCAACAAAGTGTCTTGGAACTCAGGCATAAGGCTGGCCACACTGTGGGCTTCTATGCCGCGAATGGTTGTGATGTACAACCCACTTGGTAAACGTTCTAAGTTCTCGTGAATACGTTTATGGCCATATTCGTATGAAGTAATACAAAGAAATTCAAAACCATTATCTTCAATGGTTTCAATATGATATTGATTATCTTGAATATTTCTAAAACTCAGCAACGTTCTTCCTGAACGTGGAGAATAGAGTGCCTTCTTAATGGTCAAGATAATACCATTGGACAACATGATATGTGCCTTTCCGTATCCTTCAATCAGGTTGGATGAGCCTGAGAGAGTTGTCAAATGAGCTTTCTTGGGTATTAAGTTAGTAAAATAGTGTCGTTCATGCAAGATGGTGTGCGTGGTTGCACTATCTGTCAGACAACTAACTTCCCCACTAGACATACCTAGAAATAAATTGATTGAATTGGTCACATGTATAAACATAATTCCATTCATTCAATTAAGCAATTCGAGAAAAATAATATCCATTCAAATAACAATCCATAATTCAAAACAAACCAAAACCAAACAAATTATTCCAAATACTTAGAAAAATTGTTCAAAATTAAACCGTAAACCTAGAAAAATAGGGGGGTAGGGTTGGCCACTCTTAGTGCGTTCGGCCTCTAGGGGTAAACACCCTAAAAACATGTCTAATTTATTCATCCATAGGCGTTGACGCATCCTGGAAATCTGATATCTCCATTGATGTAGTTGAATCTTCCGGATGATCCACATGTGCAAAGTTAGACTCACGACGGGAATGATACTTGGCAATAGCCTCAGGGGAAGCT
Organism: Pyrus communis; assembly: GCF_963583255.1. Taxonomy (NCBI): domain Eukaryota; kingdom Viridiplantae; phylum Streptophyta; class Magnoliopsida; order Rosales; family Rosaceae; genus Pyrus; species Pyrus communis. Next base: position 18,016,681 of record NC_084816.1, on the reverse strand, counting down.
CGGCATATGCGTGACCAATGATCCCTTGATCCACAGTGATAGCATATGTCCATTTTAGTAGAAGCAGGCTGAACGGGAGCTTTTATATTATTCTTGAAGTTTGGGGCCTTAGGGGTGAATGGTGGATGTTGCTGGGTCACATTTCTTCCCTTAGGTGTGGCACTTTGTTGACCTTGGGCCCGTGGTGGGGCTTGCCGCTCATTGCCAAGCTACGACGATTCTTTTGTCATTTATGGCTGCTAGAATTAATCGCATGCGCTTCAGGTGCGGCGTTCAAGCCAGTGGGTCGCGATTGATGATTCTTCATCAAAAGTTGGTTTTGTTTTTCAGCGAGAAGTAAAAATCTGAAAACTTGGTGAATTTATGTGCCCTATATTGTCATTGCAGGACAATATTGGTGGCATGGAAGGTCGAATAGGTTTTCTACAAGAGATCTGATTCAGTTAGTTCCACTTTGCAGAATTTCAACAGTGAACGGATTCTACAAACTTCAGAGTTGTATTCATTCATGGACTTAAAGTCCTAAAAGTGAAGATGTTGCCAGTTGTGTCTTGCTTCAGGCAAGTATATGTCTTTCTGGTGATCGAAACGATCAGCCATAGCAAGCCAGATGGTGCGTGGGTCCTTCTTAGCGAGATACTCAGTCTGCAGTGCATCATGGATGTGTCTTCGAATAAAGATCATTGCAATAGCCTTCTAAGCTTTGCCAACAAGTTTGTCGATGAAAGGTGTCTCGATTATGGCTCTAATACCCTTTGCGGTCAGATGGAGCTTCATGTCTTGAACCTACTTCAAACAGTTTCTTCCAGAGACTTCTAAAGCGGAGAAATCAAGCTTGTTCAAGTTCGACATGTCCCTAAAACAGAGGGAAAAACGTGATTAGTCATATGGTAAGCCATAAACATATATCGTAGAACATGCAGGTTCAACAAACATGTAATGGTTTAATGCATGAAAACTACATGTTTCATGTGGCATGTTTTGTATGAAAATTTCAGGTTTCAAAGGCACTAAACTTGAAACTACAGGTTCAATTTAGTTTTTATGAACAATTAGTTCATAATGAGAGGTTCCTACAAGAAACATAGAATGCAATATACTAATTTAAATACAGTGGATTTGAGGTTCTTCGGGAACTCAAGTGTGAGAACTTCGTTACTATGAAAGTATGTCACGGTTCAAAATATAAAAATAAATGATTGAATCGTTAATGCCCAAAAGTGATATTTAGGTCAATAATTTTGGATTTATTATCAGATTAATGGACTGCATGTCACTTTTAATTAATTCAATAAATCGGACCATGCAGGGTTGATTGTAGAAGCTAAATAATATTAAAATAATATTATTGGATTGAAAAATATAGCCCCAAAAAATATTTGGGCTCGGGTTGGGTGCATGAGTGCAGCCCACGGTGGCTGCAGGCCACGGGTCAAGAGGGACAAAGGCCTCAGCAACAAGCTGCTAGGTTAAATGGGTCGAGGGAGAGGCACAGGTGCAGGCCCAACTAAAAGCTGGCCTGCATGGGTTCGAGAAACCCAGCTAATGCTGGGTTTCTATCTTTTGGGTCCAAGGCAACTTAAGCCCAACAGCCAAAGCTGCTGGTAAGCGGGCCGAGACTGGGGTTTAGAGACTGCAGGCCCTATAAACAGAGGTAGGCCGAAAGGCCTAGTAGTCTACGTCAGCGCAGTAAAGCCCTAGGGATGCTGTCGTGAAGGGGTCCAAGGTGTCCGTAGTGGTGTGCCACAAGTGCCCATATATTTTTTCGACATAATTAGGGTTTAGGAAACCCAAATTTGCTTCTAATTTATTTTATATAATTTGACTCACATATTCCACATAACAATTTAATTGTGCAATGCATGAAACAAATATATATATTGACAAATATATGAACATATACAATATATATATCAAAAGGAAAATATAAACATAGATGGGTTCATGCATCATGGGGAATGTTTTCATGCTTCGTGGACGTTTAAAATATCTTCTTTTATGTTAAGCATACCTAATTAGCAGAAAATGAATAAGCTTTTGAATTTGGTGGAAGATAGCCTCCTCCTACGATGCGTCAATTCCTCAGCTTCTAGCAAGAGCGTGCTGATAACGTGTTGTAGGCCTATTTGATTGAACGATCTAGGGTTTAGAGAGAGACAGGGGGCGAACAATATTGAGGGAGAAGAGAGAGTGATTTAATTGTGAGGTGTGTTTGATTCACCCCATTGTGCCTTTATTTATAGTAGTAGGATATGTGAAAACCTTTCCCTTTAGGATTATAACATTTAATAGGTAATTTACTCCTAATAGGAATATAAGATACATTCCCATATCTACTAGGATTTACATAATCACATTCCTATTCTAAATATGACTGCAACAAAATTGACTACATATCTATATTTATTATTAACAACGAAAATGGCTTATAGGGTCTTTTGATATGGGTCCAATTTTATAAGCTTGTTCTGATATGGGTCCAATGTATTACACAATCATAGGTGAGGTCTAATAAGTAGAGAAATCAAATTACATCAATTGCCATTGAATATTTTATTAGGACTCTTCCAGAAATTCACTTGAACTTTAAATTACAAATCACGGTTTCAACAACCCTAACCCATTTATGTTTTGAATACTCCTTGCGATTCTTGCGAATTAGCATCCAAATTTGAATTTCGAATTCGTATGAAGCTATTAGAACTATAAGGAACATCTCTGTAGATGATGAAGGCAAACATGACAAATATCTGGTTTGGGTTTTTCTGGTATTTGCTACTTGGATAACAGGTATGGCACATCCCCACGAGATTTCAAATACATGATTCGCGAGCTTTATATGTGATTGTGTTATATAAGTATTACTTCACTGGCTTTTGACATTGATTGTGTGTTCATGAGCTTTTGACATTATCAAGATGGAGGGCTGCACCTTATATTGTTGAAAACGAGAATCATGTAAAATTACATGTTTCTGCTAAAATAAAAAATAAAAAAAAAAAATGTAAAATTACCTGTTCCACCAGGATAGGTAGTTACAATACGATAGGTAGTTTAGCTTGTACAAGTACTTATATGACATGTAGTTTAGATTGTAAAACACTTATATGAGAGGTAGCTTAGATTGTAAAAGATCAACAAAAATTTGGGTAATGCCGATAAATAAGGAACCTGACATAAATAATTAAAAGCCTCCTTAAAATAGATTGATAAGTATTTTAAATTCAAAAAAATATTATCAAGAAATCGGAAAGCAGAAGATGAAAGAAACTGAAGAATTACTCTTTTTTATGATGGATAACTGATGATGATATAAATCTAAAACGTGGGAAATCTATGGACAACGTTTAAAAGCTATAAAAGGGTAAAATAGTGATCACAATGTAAAAAAGTCAACTAATAACAAAAAATGCTGACATGGTGTCCTAGTCTTCGGACCTAAATAAAAAATAACTAAAAATTGGACTAATCTTAATGTTGGGCCATAAAATTAGACCTATTTCAAGTTACCTTATGACTTATTTTGTATTGTCGTCACTATTGTTTCTTGTAGCAATATTGTTGTAGGTGTTATTGTTTGAATGACCATTGCCAACAATAGAGGTGATGGCTGCTACCAGAGCCGCTGTGAAATTAGGGTCCGCTGTGATGGCCGCTGTTGCTGCACTGATTTTGTCAGCCAGTGAGTGTGTAGTACTATCCAACCCCTGAAGGCTATTGAGAACCGAGAATTTGGATTGGTTGCAAAGGGCTTGACCTAGAACTTGTGGCACAGACATAAGATTGTTGTGAGGAAAATTTGGAGGGAGCTGGTTTGGTTGGCCAAGTGGCATCTCTGAGGAAGTGGGAGTGCGAGTGAGGTCCAAGGTGACAGTAGGAAATGGGGCTGAGGCCGAAAGTGTTGCCAAGCTTGGTGGACAGTTAGGCAATCCAGTTCTTGCTAGGAAGCTGTTTGAGCTTATTAGGCCATCAGCACTAGGCATTGAACCTGATAGAAGCATTGATGCTGCTGCTGATGTAGTAGATGCCATGGCCATTGCAGCAGGAGGGAGTGGATGGTTGTGGTGGCCTTCGTATGTTGTTGTAAGTATTGTTCGATCTTCCGCACATCTCTGTACCTGTTAGTTAGGAACCCAATCCAGTCCACTTTGTTAGAAAAGCTGACTTCTCGTGTCAAATTAACAATTTGACTTGTTATGCTATCAGATTGTTAATCTATAATGAGAAAACAATGTATACCTGTTTGCGAACCGGGCAACCAGTTCTCATGGTGCAACGATAATAAGCTCGAGGGCATGGGTTTCCTTTAGCCATTTTCTGGCCATACTTTCTCCATTGGCATCCATCAGATATCTGCAGGATCAAATTTAATATTATGACTGCTAGGCTGTGTATTTGACTTTCTTCAAATAGCTAAGACAATCAAGAATAAGGTAGAGCTAGACAGAAAAGATTTTGAAGTTTTTAAACGTGCCATACACTTCTATTGGTCTTGTTAGTTTCTCTATCTTTGAATTATATTCCAACAGTTCCTATTTTCTGCATGTTTTAAGCAATCAAGGTCCTTTTGAAATGATAAAAAATGAACATGTTCCTATACAGGTATATAATTTCTCCACGCATCTCATTAGGAAAAAACATTTCAACGAGAGTGGATCATGGTGGGAAGGTAATCTCTTAATATTCTTTTAAGATTAATGTTGTCATATAGATACTTAGGTTTTAGATTGTAAATTTCAGATCATATTAGTCAAGCAGATGTCAAGGTAGCTAGGTTCATACCATGGAAGCTTCAGATCGTGCTCGAACTGAAACACGAGCTTTTTTAATCATGGACATGGCTTCAGATGAGGGTTGATCCACTTCCCTAGGGCTCATCAACTTGGGAACCTTCTTAGGAATCCGCCCTTGAAGTTCTTGGTCAGGGCTATCTTCCCCCCCAGCAGTACGACTTCTTCCACTAATATCCCTGTGAACATGACTAGTACTCTTGCAGCACTCCATTGACTCGACGATGTCGTTTCGAGGGGGCGACCTGGAACAATCTTGGGATCTGCAGCCTTCATGAGAACACTGTGAAAGCTCATCTTTCTCAGCCCTTCCCATATCCATAAATTGTCTTGGAGCAAGATTATTAATCCCGTTCATCATCTGCTTCTCTTCTAGTACCACTGATCCATTTATGTTCATCTAACCAAACCCATGAACGTGATGATATTAATAAAACTAGTTAAAGACATAATTAGTCAATATATATCATGTGTGGTTCAATATTTTATATATATACATATATATGTACCTTGTGTTGTTCTGCAGTTTGATAATCAGTCTTTTGATTTTTCTGGCGTTGCATCAGTGTCACAAGGTGCACCTGTAACGCCTGGTAATGAGTGTTTAACTGATGAATCGCACCTCTCAACTGTTGGTTTTCTACGTTCATACGGCCTAATTCAGCTCGAAGAACTGCCAGCTGCAGCCAAAATATTATATACTTTCACTTAAATATCAATTCAAATTAAGATTTTAGTTTATTATTTCAAAACACTTGCGGAAAAAGAATTCAGAGAATATCGTACCGATTTTTCAAAGCTAAAAGCAAAAACACTGACTACATATTCCATGTACATGTACCTGATTTGTTCTATGCTTGTTTTCCGTAGTATGGGAAGACGAAGTTCCATCATCCATGGATGATTTTTCGCTACTGGTGTTTGTTGTAAGAAGATTCAATCCAATCTAATATTATAAAAATTAGCGAAAAAACAACAAACCCAATAGCACTAAAATTCAGATAGTGTAAGAAAAAGAAAAAATAAAAAAGAAATCAAAATATAGAAGCAGTCAATAAAAGGTAACCAGCTATATAGTGGTTTTCATACATTTACGTCGGGTAGTTGCTTTTCTTGACCAACCCCGTGACGTTCGCATTCTTCTTTAACTTCAGCCGTGTGATCTCTATCTTCTTTCAAATGGCCCTTATCAGCAAAGAAGTCCAATTCATCAACCACTCGTTTCCCATGATTGTAATCATTTGTCGTCTCAGAAGAAAGTACGAATCTGCAGTTGTGAATAGAATGATCACTAGCTGAAGATTCCATGACGGATATCGTATACGCGTAACGTTTCGATTAATTATAGGTTTGGTCTGCTGGGAGTGATGATGTTGGTGATCAAGACGATGACTGTGGTAGGAAGAACAACAAGAGCGAGCTCTGGACGGGCATGTAGCCGTCCTCCTTTGTCCATATAAATATTTGAAGGGTTTGGAAAGATGAATAATTAAGCACAAGAGAGAGAGGGAGTAGTGAAGTTTGAAGTCATAGGAGATGCAACAGACTCGGCTTTAAAAGAGTTTGGACTAAGACCATGAGAAAATGAGTGAGATCTTATACAAGAAGATCAAGAAATAGTATGGTAGAGAATAGAGGAGTGAGGTCAGGTGGTGCGTCAAGGGACCACGTGGCTTTACATTGTCAGGAGAGAGAGAGCCGGGGGGGGGGGGTGGGGTTTAAAGAAAAGATTTTCGAGTAATGCTATTCATACCATATTTTTATACTATATTTCTATATCACCTTAAGTGACTCTAATGTGGACAGTTATATCATTTGAAAAATTTGCAAAACCCAAGGAAAGGAAGGGGAAAGACTTCTCGTATACCACAATCATCATTTAATTAAATAGTTTTTCTTAATTAATAGTTTATTAAATAATGAACTAAATTTAAAAATCTGGTTAATTCAAATGATGTGACTGTCCATATCAAATGTCACTTAAGGTGGTATGAAAATGTAGTACAAAAATATGATATGAATAATATTACTCTTAATTAATGCAAATTTTCCTTTCGTCTGTTATAATCATCTCATCAAAATATTATATATACGTAAACCCAAAAAAAAAAAAAAAATTGAAATTGAGAGGATTAAAAGCAGCATGGATGTGCCAGCTGACAACAGAAGAGCTTATATATGCCTTTTCTTTTTGTTGTAAAACAAGTATATACGCTCAATTGAATTTATGAAAAATAAAAAAAATTGGGTTTCATATTAGTATATCATTTTTAATTTTCAAATGTCGTTCATCAAAATACCAAGAAACAATATCATATTTTATCCAGCGATTGCAAGTTAAAAGGAATTGTAACATGCGATTGTAAGATAATTACTGAATCATTCACATGCAACTTTGATTTGACCTTAACTACAACTCAACAAAACTTTGCTAGCACAAAATTAATGATAATTAGTAGCACTAATACCTACTGAAATTACTACAATTAATGGTAAAACTCATAGAAAATTTCCAAGAAAAGAATTAAAAAAGGTTTTTGAAATTTTATAATTTTCTTGAAGGAGGGAGACTAAATTTACAAATTAAATGATGTATCATCAATAAATAAAATAAGCATATTAACTAATATTTAAATAATAATTCAAATTTTCTTATCTTTTAGTTTATAATTGATCCACAAATTTAGTCTATTAAATATAAGTGTTGTTTGTCAAAGAAAAGAGTTTGATTGATTCCCATGTATGCAATGCATTGTTGCTATTGGTCCGGCGTAATTCATGTGAAGAGAAGGGGAGGAGGAGGTAGTCAACGATATAGACGGCCAAGCTTCCCTTGCGAACTATACTGGGTCCCACAAATGTTTTGTTAGACTGCCCACGTTTTGGATCAAATATTGTATAAATTTTTTAGTATACATAGTTTGGTACATTAAGTGAATATAAGTATAATTTTTTTCAATTATTCAAACACTTGGATTATGAAATGTAGTATATCGAATCGTTTTCCCATCTCCAAAGACAGAAGAGAAGAGGTCTCTTAGTAGTTTTGGTTTTCCAATATTCAAATATTGGATATGTATAGTCACTCGACAATGTGATAGAACCTAAAAATAGGATACAAATGGGTGTTGAGACAGTGAAGTATGTATATAAATAGGTAACGGACTGGTCAAAAGAAAAAAAAGTGTAAAACGAATGAGATTTTTTGGTGTGTTACTGATACTTGACATGATATTATGAATTTACTCAAATCATAACATTAGGCCTTAAACACGCTTAACAATGCTTAAGTCCTGCTTAGTAAACCATAAACATAATACACGTGTTAATGTGTGTTAACTTACAAGGCAATCCATGTAGTTTACCGCCACACACTTGTTCATACCAAGTTACCAACCAACTCAAAGTGAGATAATGGGGTTTTTATACGAACCCTTGGAAACTAGGGTTTATATATACACGAAGACACTAGTGATAGTGGAAGAGAGGGCACTCAAATTAATATAAGACCTTAATGTAATATAAACGTTCTTAACAAGTTGAACTACAAACTTAATACTTGAAAATTTACATTTTTCTAATATTATTTTTAGAGTAAATTACTTTTTAGTACCTCAACTTTAGGTCAGATAACAAACTCACATCTCATCTTTTGAACATTGCAATGTCATATATCAATTTCTGAATTTGTTACAATGTCAGACCTTTATTTTCTTATATGTCAATTTGTCTGCTAACTGCTAATATGACAGGCATGTGGTCAACTTCATCGCCCAACTAGAACAACGTGCCGATCTTCCAGATCATTGACTCAATTGGTCTCCGACATCAAGATGCTCATCTGTTGTTTGCTGTTTCCAAGCGATTAAACTCGTCCGTCCCCCACACAGACTTACTCCTCCTAACCATCGACTGCGTCATTTCCTTATATTTGAAAAGCGTTCGAGATGAACATGTTCAACGCGCAGATGGATGCAGATGAGAGGAGTACTCGCTAGTATAAAGATAGAGGGGGCTACATTGGTGTGGATTTGGAGTGGGTCGGGTTGGTATAGGGTGGGGGAGAGTCCAGTGGTACTGGGGATCATGTGCATGAGGTTGCAAGGATGAGGATGACAGTGGTAGCGAGTGTTTTTCTTTTCTTTTGTATTTTAATTTTAGTAATAAAAATTTTCAATTTTTGATTAATTTAAATTTTTTGTGGTGGGGCTAAAGGCCTAACATGTCTTCATTGAATGGGGAACTTAATGACTGGACTAATAGAAGTACGATTTTGTGAGCAAATTGTAACTTTATGTAAGAAAGTGAGATGCAGAAAACTAAACGTTGCAAAATTCGAATTTCACGACGGTATGAGTTCAAACTTCGTCGGTAGTTAATTTGACAAAATCCATCATTTAACAAAAAAGAGAAAATTGAGAATTACCTTTTTTTTTATATTTTATTTTTAAAATGTATAACCCTGTTATGCTCTGGTTAAGGAGTGTTTTTTTTTACTTTCTAATATAATAAATTAAGAGTGCACAATCAAATTTTTGGGGATAATATTAGGGTACTCACTAGTTAGTACCCACCTTTTGATTTTGTCCAATGACAAACTAACACATGTTTTATTGTTTAAAAAAATAATGAACATGATAGGAAGACCAAAATTTTAAACAAAATTTTGTAACCATATGACCTAGTTGTTGAAGATTGGATTATTTCGTAAGTGTTGATAAATGTGCTTAAATCCTATTGGCGACACATCATTTGGTTTCCAAGTTTGGTTTAAAAACTTGGTCTACCTAGCATTGCTATTAATTTTTCTTGGCTTTAAAAAACGAGAAATGTGCGACATTTTTATTGGGCAAAATCAAAAAGTAAATACACATAATACTCTTATTATATAGTTTTTGGAGTATTATTACCAACAATATTCTCTTTTTTTTTTTTTTTTTTTTTAATCAAAGAGATTATCTTAATTATAGTATAAACTATAAAATGACATGTTGGTTGTGGCTTAGTCCAAATTTCCTTAATTGGCTTTTAGCATTTACTTAATAGGATATATATCAATTTAGCAACAATATATTCTATGAAATAATTTTCCAAAAGAGAAAAAAGTCATGAAGCATTATACGACTCTATGATCCAAAAGTTTCTTCAGTACGTAATATGTTGGATGAAGAAAAATGATGAATATCGATCCTAGTTAACTTTGTCACCTCCTCTACTTATTGATAACAACGTGCATGGCATCATCCAAATGAAGTCAAAACCATTGAAAGACGTAATTAAATTGGGGTGTATATATATATATATCTTATCTCTACGTAGTCACGGCCGTCTATTTTTTTCTACATCTTGCCTCGTCCCCATAACAAATTTTGTATGAACGTTCAAATATCACGGAAAAGTAAAAATTAAAGTCATCCTGTGAGACTTGGAGATCACACCTTCTTTCATGTTGTCTCTGACTTTCTCTGAATCTGGAAGGAATCTGAGACCATGCAACAAAGCAGCAGACTTAGACATGAATTTTATTATAAATATATCAACTCTGTAAATTATGAACTCTACATTTATAATTTATAATATAGAAAAACTAATGAAGAGAGCTTAAAAACTTTGAGTTTTAACGATAAGGACAAAATAAAAAGTAAAGTGAATAGTACTAGGATTGACTTTTTAATGTAAAAATATGATTTTTCATTAAAGTAAACAGTATCATGAGCTTTTCGTTAAAGTTCCCTTATAATATTACCCTTTCATTCCTCACCACTACTTCACGTGGACAGACTCTCAAGAACTTTATAAACAAGTACCGTATTATTTACTAGTACTATACCCTAAAATATTAAATAATTAATTATTTATATTACAACACATAAATTAATAATAACATGTAAAATCATAGCTAAAAACCCAATTGTAACGTTATTTTTTTTTCTGTCGATAATCAATAAAATGACATATTGTATTGTGAGGTATCACTTCATGCGTCTAAACTCAAGACGTGGATCTCTCTATCTGCATGGCTTTGGCACCTCTGTGATGATAACTAGTTTTAGGCACCGTTTTAATGGGTTCGTCAAACGTGGCTTTGTCCCTGTAAAGGAAAGACAAGTGTAGATGAATTTATTTATCAATTATCCATGTATACATGAAGACGAAGATGCGAATTCATACCTTTACTACTTGCACGTAGGCTTGAAGTACTTGACTCTCGCAATATACTTCAAGTCAATCTAGAGTTCAATGGGATGAACCTGAGTCTAAGGGATTGGTTGGCAAAGCTTGTTAAAAAAGTCTTAAATGGTGGCTTTGAGTTAGACATATATCTATTATATTGGACAATACTTACATCTACCACATTAATTGGTGCATTTTCTTGTTCACGTAACTATGATTCACGTATTTCTACCGTTTGTCATAATAAAATAATTCATTTTCTTATGCATTTTTTTATAAATTATATTTAGAAAAAAACAATTGGATTGGAGATTGTTTATCTCTTTACATGTATCAAATAGACGCGCAGATCATTATAAGAATGATATGTTACTAAAACCGTCGTTAAGAATGACTAAAGAATCTACAAAATTTATAGTTTAGTGTTTAATTATAAAGAGTTACAATTTTTCCCAATTTTGTAGTTTTATTTGCTTTATGTAAGTATGATGGTCTTGGAACTTGATTAAAAAAAGTTGTCTGTTTTCTTAGCAATAGGGTTACTATTCTCCGTTTAGTTGTTAATAAAAAAAAATAAAAATAAAAAAAAATAAAAAAAAGAGAAGAAGAAGAAGAAGAAGAAGAAAAGGGATTATGTATCTTTCTTAATTTTCTGGTGCGGGGGGATTTTACTCGAAGGTATAGTCTTTGGGAAACCGGAGTTTTCTAATCCCTAGCTGGTACACAAGATCCTCTGTTCTAAAATTATAAAATTTATCCATGCTAAATTTGTAATAATCAATTTAAACCTACTTTTTATATATCAAGGTCTTTTAAAAAACTCATTTGGAAGTAATTTTAAAATGACGGAAAATATTTTTATAGAAAATATTTTTAGGTTCCAAACCAAGATTAACTTGTATCTTCCTAAAGATTGGTTTAAAAAATATTTCACAAAAAACGATTTCAACTATTTTAGAAGCACTTCCAGACGAGCTCTTAATTAGTACTTATCACAACTTTGAAAAGTCACTAAATGTGTTTATTATTTTCACAAAACAAACTCCCTACCACAAACGTCTAGTTCCAATAAAAACTAAACTCCAATCGCATAAATTTTCAGAAAAGGATTGAAACTTGACGAATCTATGAATTATTTATGTTGAGCAGTTTTAATTGAGATGACCTACTTGAATCTTGCTTCCCAAGTGAAAAGAAAAATTAAAATAGATATACTAGTGTCGATGCAAATTTTCGCCTTCTCCTTCTTTGACAAAATTGCACTTACAAAACAATCAACACCTTTGGTCAAGGCCAATGGCTTCACGTGCCCATGATGAATGGGGAGGGGTGCTTTGGCCGAAGAACCTCCGATGCCAAAGTTAGAATTTAGAGAGAAAAGTGTTTGGAGAGTTTTTGGGAGTTTTGCAAGAGTGTGTAACCTCCCTTCTTAGAGAAAATAGGGTCCAATTTATAGAGCATGGCCGGCCCTCTTTGGGAGAGAGAGTGGCCGGCCTTTGGGTGTTTTTTTTTTTGGGTGTAATAGGTGAGCTATTTGACAATTAATGGATTAATTAGGTAATAAATCCATTAATTGGCTAATTAACTCAATTTATATGGAATGTTTTGAAGGTTATGGAGTAAATACCTTGTAAGGAATATAAGATGAGGATGGATGAAATAATTTTGAATTTGTTACCTATTTTGGGCACTTTTGGCTTGGTTGAGGGATGCTTGCCCACTGCTCGCGCGTAGGAAACCTGGTGTGCCTCGAGGGTAATTTGTCATTTTTACCCAAAAATCCACATGTCGCCTCTTGATTATTTTTGGCTCCACAAATGCCCCTACACCTGCTGGGCTGCTTGTAGGAAAAGGCAGCAGGTGTAAAGATCTTGCTCTAGGAAACTTAGGATTGCTTCCTATTTTGATGTAGATTCCCTCTTTAATATGAACTTAGATCCTTCTAAGAAAGGGAAATAAATTCCTCTCAAAGTCTATTTAAGTCCACTTTAAGTGGGTTGTTAAATTAACTTTGGAGTGCGATTTATTCTACCCTACAAGAGAGAGAAAGCTTAGAGGATATTTGTTCCCTCTCCTCTAGTAATCTTCTACATCTTGCCCGCGCAAAAGATCGTCTTTCGTTGCTTGCTTCGTCTCTACGCCGCACCAATGTAAAAAATTTAATTTTCCTTGTCTTCTTCTTAGATAGTGTTGTCGCGGTGTAGTCGTCGGGGTGGTGCAGCACATCGGCTGGCAGGGGCCAGGAATTGGCTTGGCATGGGCCAAAGATGTGGTGTGGTAGAAGCCATTGCTTGTGCTGCTCAGCTTGATTGAAGCCAATGATTGGCTCGGCATGGGCTGAGGAAATGGCGTGGCATGGATTACGGTTTGGGTTGCCTACTGGAAATGAGGAAACTGCTTAAGTTTAATTTCTCAGTTGTCATAGATGAAGCAGTCAAGGATGGAACTGCCAAGATTGGAGCTGCTAAAGATGAAGTGTTGGATGAGTGAATTGTTGAGTGCAAAAAGTGGTTGTTGCCCCCTGACCATTTTGCTTCTTACTCGATCTTCAAGCATTCGATCTTTTAAGCCATGTGGCTTTCTCGCACTGGAGAGCTTACCCAGATGGGCGTCGGGGAATTAGTTTACCCTCTCGCACTGGAGAGCAATTAGTTTACCATTTCGCACTGGATAGCAGACTTATATGGGTGTTGGGGAATTAGTTTACCCTCTCGTACTAGAGAGCAATTAGTTTATCCTCTCGCATTGGAGAGTAGACCTATATGGGTGTCGGGGAATTGGTTTACCCTCTCGCATTGGAGAGCAATTAGTTTATCCTCTCGCGTTGGAGAGCAGACCCTTTTGGGTGTCGGGGAATTGGTTTACCCTCTCACACTGGAGAACAATTAGTTTATCCTCTCACGTTGGATAACAGACCCTTTTGGGTGTCGGGGAATTGGGTCAATTAGTTTATTTTCTTATGCTGGAGAGCAGACCCTTTTGGGTGTCAGGGAATTGGTTTGCCCTCTCACACTAGAGAGCAATTAGTTTATCCTCTTGCGCTAGAGAGCAGACCCTTTTGAGTGTCGGGGAATTGGTTTACCCTCTAGCACTGGAGAGCAATTAGTTTATCGTCTCGTGCTGGAGAGCAGACCCTTTTGGGTGTCGGGGAATTGGTTTACCCTATTGCATTGGAAAACATGGAAATCATTGTCGTGAGTATAGCTAAGGAAAACTGGACTGCTAGGACAACCGAAATAATCCTTAGCCCGTCCTCGGTTCTGGGTAGTTGGGCTAATGTGTCCTTCTGGTACTTGTCTGCCCCCGACATGCCATTAGGTTGAGCTGCTACATTTGTTGGAACAAAAGTAGTTTTTATATCTAGCAATTTATATGGGGTAGTCTTGTCTGCTTTATCTTGTCATTGAAAAATGACTCGCTTATGTTGGTCATGTCTCATTGGAGCGTCTTGTCAATATCTTCGTTGCGCGGGAAATTGCGCAATTGCTCGGTCAAGAGCCTTTCTACTTCTTTTTGAATTTGCCTTTGTTGGGGGTGGCAGAGCTCTTGCCTGCCCCCAGTCGTGACCTGCTGGTCTAGGTTATTCTTCCATGTGTTCAGCTCATCTATGCTGCAGCTGCGATGGGTGTGGTATGTTCCTAGCAGGTGAATGAGTAACTTACAGGCTGCTAGTTGAACTTGAGCCGGATTGAGTGACTTCTTCTCTCCGTCCGCTGTGCTTTCTACTCTGATGTGAGGTGAAGGATGTTCCTTGCGAGCTTTGCCGCAAATGAACACTTCGCCTGGAAGGTTGCTCATGTTGATTATCGGAATGTGGCCCTAACTGTGAAATGTATGTTTATCCATGGGCCTTTTCTCCACGCACTAAGACGGGAGTATACGCTATCTCGGGAGTCCAATCAGGAGTGTACTCTGTTAGAACGTTCGGTTCGTGACTGGCCAAATGGCTGCTTGTCGGGACGCTAGTGGAGAGGTTCGTCTGCCCTTGTCCTTCTTCGGGACACCTCATCCGGGGCACATTGAATCTTGGTGCGTTGCAAGAGTTGATTCACCAAGGTTATCTGTTGTGCAAGGGCGCTCGTCAACTCTATGACTTCTCGAGACAAGTGTTGTTCGCCATTTGGATTGGAGAGCTTGGAATGAATATGCTTTCTTAAGCAGTAGAAGTGTGGTAGGCTCCGGGCACGAGATTTGAACTAGAAAATGTCAAATTCGCGGAGAAATGTGATGAAAATGCCCCCGGCTCGATGGTTGGTCCAGATGGATGAGATAGTCTTAGGCTGATATAGGCTGCTGAGAATGACGCGGGAACAGGCTGGACCACGAGAGCAGGCTGGGCCACGAGAGTAGGTTGCTCGGCAGAAGCAGGCTAGGCCACTAGAATGGGTTCCTCGGCGAAAGCAGGTGGGGCCACGAGAGTGGGCTGCTCGGCGGGAGCAGGCTGAGCCACGAGAATGGGCCACTCAGCATGTGATGCATAAGGGTGCAAGGCTTAGGTTTTACTTGGCAACGCGTTGGGCGTGGAGTGACATGGCTTGGGTTGTGGCTTTAGTGCCGTTAGCCGCCTTGGATGGCACGGCTCGGGTCGTGGTGGTGACATTATGGACCTCGCCTCGGGTAGCTACCATGGTAGCCACCGCGGTGGTTCCCGTGGTGGAAACTCGTGGTGGTGGTGTTGTTCCACCTATTGTCACATTTAGCCTCGTGGATCGTCCTGGTCTCATATCTTGAATGTTGAAACTTTCATTTGTTGAATTTTCTAAATTTCTAGCTATTGTATTTCTCTTTTACGTTTTATCAAAGAATTTTTTCAAATAAAAAATTCTAATAATAAGCACGTACGAAAAATCTACAAATGGACAAGAAAATAGAAAACCTTGGATGCAAGAGTCTTCTACGAGTGTAGGACTCAGCTCTCAATAAAAGCACCAATTTGTGGATGCAAATTTTCGCCTTCTCCTTCTTTGAAAAAATTGCACCTACAAAACAATCAACACCTTTGGTCAAGGCCAAGAGCCTCACGTGCCCATGATGAATTAGGGGGGCGGCTTTGGCTAAAGAACCTCTGATGCCAAAGTTAGAATTTAGAGAGAAAAGGGTTTGGAGAGTTTTTGAGAGTTTTGCAAAAGTGTAACCTCCCTTCTTAGAGAAAATGGGGTCCAATTTATAGAGCATGGCCGACCTTCTTTGGGAGAGAGAGTGGCCGGCCTTTGGGTGTTTTTTGGGGTGTAATAGGTGAGTTATTTGACAATTAATGGATTAATTAGGTAATAAATCCATTAATTGGCCAATTAACTCAATTTATATGGAATGTTTTGAAGGTTGTGGAGTAAATACCTTGTAGGGAATATAAGATGAGGATGGATGAAATAATTTTGAATTTGTTACCTATTTTGAGCACTTTTGGCTTGGTTGAGGGATGCTTTCCCGCTGCTTGCACGTAGGAAACGTGGTGTGCCTCGAGGGTAATTTTGTTATTTTCACCCAAAAATTCACATGTCGCCTCTTGTTTATTTTTAGCTCCACAACTAGCATGAGACCGTGTCGAAATAAGATTCAGCATGGCATTGCATAGTAACAAAACAATGGAAATGGATTTCAATGTTTGGTCGAATATTAAAGAAAAACTTGATAGAGTTTGAAAACCATGAGGTAGGAAGGTGGAATTTAATAAGATGGCATGGAGAGAACCGAAAACCAAAGAAGCAAAAGACTAAATGTTAGATAGGGAATAAGATCAAGGAAAAGCAAAGGCTATTTGGACCAAGCTCTGGTGGCCAAATTAGAAGGCTTGGCGTTGCTGTGTGGGTTTGAATTGGATTATCACCTGATTAGACTACGACTAAGAAAAGTAGCACACAATGAAGGATTAGACTACGACTATCTCGATCACTGGCTTTAATTTCATGTTTTTTTTCTTATTGCAATGAGAAAAACTCCCCTCACTATCGCTTGTCTGATACTTCCCGTTTTCTCGTTAACCACCCATGCGTGCGAGTTCGATTTTTTCAGTACAAAAAATAGTACAATATTCTCTTTCCTAGCATATCATGCGTTTATACTAATAATCGAAGAATGGAAAAGTAAATAATCACCGAATAGGATCCACGTCAAGATTAGTCATGTCATTCCTGATTTCAACTTTCCAGCCGCCCGTTAAATTCTTAGGTAGGCTCTTAGCGCGCGGTTGTGACATTATTTTCAAGACTGTTACTGTACTCCTTGATAAATATAGGAGGGCTATAATTTCTACCAAAACCTATATATATATATATATATATATATATATATATATGTATATATATATTGAGGTATTCATCAATTTACCCCTTGAACTTGTGACTATTGGCTAATTTTCCCCCTCAATTCTCATAATTAGTCAATTTACACCCTACTGTTAATTTTTTTAATTTTCTATCCATTCTTCCATCAAGTAGGTATCCGCATGATTGCCTTTTAAGGGAAAAAAAGTCAATTTGCACCCTACTGTCATTTTCTGTTAAGTTGGTTTCCCTACACCTTACTAGAGGTAGATGAGGCTGAGGGAGGAGGCGACAGGGTGTGGGTAGCTGCAAACTGCAAAAGCAACATATCAAATGGACTGGGCTGCAAACAACGGAGGAGGGAGGCGTTGGCGGTAGTCACCGGCTCACCATGGAGACAAGGAAGAAGAAGAGAAAGTTCGAAGAAAAGGAAGAAGATCGAAGGTGTAGGGAAAATGACTTTCTTGCCCTTTAAAGGTAGTTATGCAGATACCTACTTAACGGAATAATAGATGGAAAAATCAAAAAATTAACAGTATGGTGCAAATTGACTAATTATGAGAGTTGAGGGAGGAAATTGGCCAAAATTAAAGTTGAGGGGGGAAATTGGTCAATCCTTACAAGTTCAAGGGGTAAATTGATGAGTACATATATATATATATATATATATATATATATATATATATTTTATTTTTTTATTTTTTTATTTTTTGCACTTCAAACTTTTTGTTCTTGACCAACTAATTAGTCAAATATCACAACTACATGTAACTGTGGCTACAGATTCAGTAACTAGGATTGTCAAAGGCTTGGTCCTCATTAGGACATTATATTTTAAGAGCGCTAAGATTCCCAAATGATTTGGTAAACAGTTCTGTCAATATTTACTCGAAAAAGAATGGAAGCTTGAAAAGACATAATGCATTAAACCCGAATTAGCGTGAAAACCTTGCATTAAATCTTTTCAAAATTAACTATTTGACGCTTCATCATCACCCTAAAACACAAGTTTTGGTTTTCTGTACGTAGGTGAGGCGTCAGCCCTAGCCCACCGCCGCTTCAAACTATTAACATTAAATCAAGGATTCTCCAAACCCTAACCCTAATCCCTACACTTCAAGATTCCGGCGAAAAATGAACCAGCAGCTACACATATAAGCCAGGCCACTGACTACTCCCAGTTACCGAATATGGAAGTAACAGTTAGATTTGAATCATATTTTTGCCTATAAGGGGGGACTAAATTTTAGGCCATGATAGCTTAGT
Source organism: Pyrus communis (assembly GCF_963583255.1). Classification (NCBI taxonomy): domain Eukaryota; kingdom Viridiplantae; phylum Streptophyta; class Magnoliopsida; order Rosales; family Rosaceae; genus Pyrus; species Pyrus communis. The sequence continues at coordinate 17,998,188 of NC_084816.1, read as the reverse complement.
CCCCATTAGGCTATAAATAGTAGTTAAAGCTAGCAGTTTAGCCCCTTATTATGCCTCCTTAATAACAGTTTAGTAGATCAGATTAGTAGAATGCATTATCATCTTTTGCTTGCAATTAAGTTTCTGCGCGCCCCCTGCTTAGTAATATGGTATACTGATACTTCTTTTTAGAGGCGGATTGTTCAAAAAGTTCAACGGCATGACATAGGGTCCTCAAATTTATCATCCTCTTATATGTTCATGCACATATTAAATTTCCTAATTAAAATAAAAACCAAACACTTTTCAATTTACATATAACAATAATTTTTCTTTTTCGATCAATACATATTACGATGGGATAAGTGGAGCTGACAATTATTATATTAACTTTTCACTTTAGGAACTGTCATTAACACTTCAAAAATTTCACTGTACACTCCTCACAAGTGTATTTTTCTTTATACCTGTAAAAAGTTTTGAGTGCAAAATGAAAATTTTAAAGTACCAATAGCAATTCCCCTTGCGTTTATCTAACAATAAAATAATAAAAATGTAATTCGTGTATTCTTTTGCCAACACACAAAAATGCCTTCTCCATCTCTCTGTTTACCCGGCTCATTTTTTCACAAATGTATCCTAAAGCTTAATTTCTAGGAAATGAAGGGAAAAAAAGAAAAAAAGAAAATCTCAAACGAGTTATACTATTAAATTAGTTGGAGTGAGGTGTGCTGATTCCGATTAAGTTGAAATTTTGATTATGTGTTGAATTTAGCATGAATACATTGTCCAAAAGATCAAACTTCGCACAAGCCCTTGAAGTGTTAAAGATAAACTCTCTTGTGGATGACCAGTTCAATACAATTTATACTTCCATCCCTTGGTATAAATATATTGTTATATCAAAAAAAGAAAAGGTTTCCCTTGCCCCTGAGTTTTCTTCACCATTAGGCCAACTAAAACGAAGAGATTGAGACTAATAACTAAGTTTACTAGTAGCTAGACTACAGACTACTCATCCCCTCCTACTCTCGGTCATCGCCTGATCTGTTGACAAATTAATAAAAAAATATTTTTATCGGTTGTATATGCTGTTCTATTCTGCAGACTAGAAAGATGGGATAGGTTTCGGTATATTTCGTGCAACAGCAGTGTTCTTATTTGCACTTAATTTTTTGTTCAACACAGATCCTTAAGTTTTCTTCGGTAATATATATAAGATATTGCATGAATTTTTGTAAAATTATATGGCTACTTTTTAGTAGTCCTATGATCAAGTGAGCGTTTATTTTATGAGGTGATAGGTTTGGTTTAGAAAGTGAAACTTAACTTTACAGTTCACAACATACGTGCTTCAACTTCAATGCGAATTAATTAATCAACTTTGGTTAGTGTTTAATCATATGGCATGACTTGGTTGGTTTAAATGCAACTTTGATGGTGCTTGGGATGAAAACGGAGCTCTTGGAGGAAGTGGGATGGTGGTTCGTGACGAGAATGGGAAGTATGTGACGATCAAATCAGAGCAGTTTTCTGGGGTTTGCTCACCTATGTTGGCAGAGATTCTTGTAGCTTGTGCAGCTGTGGAAGTAGGCAGACAATTGGAGGCAACACATTTTATTTTTGAAGGTGATGTTTTGTTGGTTATTAAGGCTTTGTAGAAGGATGCGGTTGCCAATAATGGCCCATTTGGGCACATTTTGCATGATTTCATCTGCAACCATTTCCCCACTGGAAGTTTGAATATGGTCCAAGAGAGTCGAATAAAGTGGCTCATCGATTGACGAGAATGGGTATAGTTTCAGCTAACCCAGGCATCTAGCGTGAGGATCCCCTGATGTAATTTATGATCTACTATTCAACGATAGCTATAGTAGCTAACTAAATTCCAAAATAAACTTTTTCTCTCCCCTGTGAGAGATTTTCTCTCCTCTGTGAGATGCTTTCTCACCACCATGTGACTAGTTTTTGTTCACTCCACTTTGCTTCAATGCCGACCCTAGCTTTGGCTAGGTCGGTGACAACCTTGTGAATTTCCTTGTGGTTCGTGCTTTGTTTATTTTTAGTTTTTTCTTCATTTTCCTAGTGCCTACACATTTCCTTCCCCATCCATGCAATCTGGACGATCTACTCCTTTTTTCTCGTTTTACCTTTGATTGCACCATCTTGGGCCCTGTTCCCCAATCCCTCATTTTCTCCATCCTCTGTGACCCCTTTCTCTCCATCATCTTCCTTAGTTGGCTTCTTTATCTCTCTCCTCATTTCTGATTGGGTACCAACTTTACTTACTACATTTTGTCACGGATCTTTGGGAGGATTTGTAGAGCTTTAGCTTGGGTGTCTACACCACTACCCTTACTGGCCCTCGTTGGTCACTCTCGTTGTTCTCCTTTGTCGGCGATGTTGTTCATGATTCTTTCTACTTGCGTACTTCTTTGATCTCATGACAACTCTCCCAGTGCTAGTTTTTAGAGGATGATGTTACCTCTGTCTTCACCAATTTTCGGTTTCTTGATAGCTTAATCTCAGGTGGTCGTGGAGGGTGGTTGATTGTGACGATCTTGATGTGGTTCTCTGACGGCAGTGGTGTCGTATGTAGCTTCAAGCAATCGAGCTGTCTAGGATTTTCTGTGTGGTTTGTTTGTATGTGATGGGCTCCAAGGTTGGTTTTGGGCCTTTGTCTTCTGTGTGTTGTGATATTTCTTTTTTTGTTGTGATTATCTGGTTTTGGACCTCTATTGTACTTGTCTTTTGTTGGTAATGAATTTTATCCTTTGACCAAAAAAAAAGCTATATTAGTTTACTAGTTGGTGCAAGGTGCTCTTTTTCCCTTCATCCAGGTTGAAATTCTCGACAAGGTTTTTATCGAGACCCATTGTTAGCACATTACCCTCTTGTTATGAACGTATACCTTCGTTATTATTAAATATTGTAGTTTCACAAAAAAAAAAAAAAAAATCATATGGCATGACTAATTGAATTTCAATGATTTTAACACTAATCTTTTAACCTAAGGAGTCACAACTAGAGGTCAAACAATATCGGCAAGAGACTTCAACAACAGGGGGCACACACATATCACTTGCAATTGATGCTAGGACTTTCTTACATAATTCTTTGTCTGTTAGTGGATCGAACCGTGCAAGAGCTAGAAGTGACAGCCATTAAGTGGAGAATTTCCATCTATTTGTTGTCTCATTCGCTACCTCATATTACTGTATCTCTATATAAGTGCAGAGAAAAAGTAAAATCTATAGTTGAGTAAGATTCGATAGAAGGACAAAATGACACGAAGCAAAACACCCATTCTTAGAACTAATTTTTAAGATGTAAAGTTAATCGAGTTGTCGAGGCAATGTGTCCCCTTATGCCCCCAAGTTCAAATCTTTGTTTTTCTTCTTCTATAATATAGCTCCAAAAACAATATGTTAGAATGTCATTACTTTGGGAAGTTATTTCCCTAAACCAGTGGAGCCTCTTAATTTGGACGAAATTGGAGTTTGTGTCTCTTAGTTAAAACTATCAGAGATTTGGTATCTGGATTTTGAAAGATGCAGAGCATTGTTTCTTAAGGCTAATGAAAATATGGAGCATTGCTCCAATTTACCATATAATTTTTTCTCCACTTGTTAAGTTAGATTCCTAAGCCCGAGAAAGTTTATTAATATACAACTATGAAAAGAGAACGTGAAGCAAAAAACTCTGGAGTTGGAACTTTGGAATTAAATTAGCTATTTTTTATGACAAAAGGAAAACTGCAATGGTGCCATTTCTACAAGGTTGCAATCAACATACCATGGATTTTAGCTATAAGATCATTGGAAACCACTGTTGATTGAGAAGTCTAAGATGAAACTCTTTCATTTTTATGTGAGTTCAAAATATCAATGGAAGCTTCCCTACTAGAATGATCACCCACACTGATTGATTTGACTTTGTATAGATCTTCCCTTCTTCTAGTTCTGCTCCTTTTTGAGACGCGGGTTTCCTATGCTTCACAGATGTGCTCCGGTGCTCATGCTCATTTTCAAAGGAGTTGATGTGCTTGTGCCAACACTTATAATGCTGGTGCTCATCATCAGAAGAGTCACTATGCTTATCTCTACGTCGAGAATTTTGATGTGCATTATCAGAGCATTCGTGCTTGTGCCTTTTTTTTGGCTGATGTTCATCATCAAAGTTATTGCTCTTATGCCTACCCTGTGAGTGCCGATGCTTCTTGTCATTAGAGTTGTCATGCTTGTGACGGCGCCGAGAGTCTCTATCCTTAGAAAATGAATGTCTTTTATGCTTATGTATGTCCCTACCGCTTTCTAAAGAATGATGAGACCGATGCTTCTTCCTCGAGTGCTTGTGAACCTTTTTATTTTCTTCCTTTTCCTCTTGTTGCAAATCATTGTCAACTTCTTCTCCTTTATACCTTTTAGAATGGTAGCTCATCTTTGAACACCGCTCATTACATTCATCAGCAGAAATTTTCTTCTATAACTTCTCAACCTTATCTAAAAGATCAGATTGTAAGGGAGCTAAACTGTTTTCTCTTTCTTTAGCTAAATGATTTATAATTCATTACTTTATGAGGAAATCCCTGACTCTGGTGGTTCAGCCGATAAGCCGAGCAATGATTCACTTTTCAAAAAAACAGGTTCATTTTTTATCATAGCTGCAAACATCATTGCTCATTTCAATCTCTCTGCCTTCAACTTTTGCTATCTAGTCAAGGATGCTTCTGAGGAGTCTGGCTTATTTGCAGCTGCAAGGGCAACCGTCTTAGCAATAACCTTTGCAACATGGACATGAACGTGAGGCTCTCCAGAACAATTTGCCTTTCGGATAGAAATGTGAAGTTGAGATGTATGTACTCTCCCTAAGCTCAAATTTTGCCCACCCTCATTACTAGAAGCTTGATCTATACCACTCAATGATTTTGGGAACATCTTTAAACCTGGATTCTTAGTGCTTATTATGGCTACTTAAAGAATAGATGCAACTGCATCTAGGCTGACTCTAGACTAAGCTTCGTTATCTTTGATAGATGGATCATTTCTATCCTTCTTTGATGTGCCAATTACCATCTTAAAATTTTCTTCTTGCCATTATCAAAAAATAAATCATAACCAGCAGATTTTGAGGAGACATTATCACCTTCCTTAGCAGTTTTCTTGTCCATTACATGCCTTACTGACTCGTGCTTCTCAGAAACCAAGCCATTGCCAGATTACTTGGACTACAGTGGAAGGACATGCATAAATATCAATAATGTGAAACACTGGAGTATCATTCAACCAGAGACTACAAGGACTCAAAATTTCACAATGTAGATTCAACCTTTATATAAATAAAAATTTGACTTCAAACATTTACACTAGCAATTGGAAGAATCTGTATTCATGTGTATATGCATTAGTATTTACTTATAGACCCTGGGAGGATTTGGCGCATTATCGAGTAAGTGTTTTTTTGTGTGTGGAGAATTATCGAATAAGTGTTTATGTATGCTATCTGCAGATGTTACAGTAACAACTGCAAATACAAGTTGAGAGGAAGATCATGTTCCTTTTGTGGTGCAGCTGGAATTCGTTATCATCTGTGGTAATCGTCTTTTACTTAAGTTGTATGAAACTGCTTGGGTGTTTTTGAAGTGTCGACAATAAAATCCTTTCCTTCTGTTAACTTAATTATTCTAAGTTTGTTTCTATTAGATGATGAAGTAGCCGATCAGAGCCTATTTGAAACTCAAGAAGAGATTGAAGTTGGTGAAATGCCCACAGTGGCAAGTAAGGAATTGAAATTGGAAATTATGAAGTGGCAACTTTTGTTTGATCTGAGTGTAAAGTTAGTGGATGGAACTTTTGTTGCAGTTATACTTGTGAAGTTTCAGATTTTCATTAAACTTTAGGTAAACTTTACAAGGCTTTATACACCAAGAGGTTTACAGAATATAGGGGTCCTGCAGCAGTTATACAATACATTTAAATACAAATTACTTTTAAATGATAATAGCTCATCCTAACTGCCTTTGTCTACACTACCCCGCAAACTTGACACTGGAGAAAAGACAAGTTTGGAACACAAGGACTGAAAACGCGTCTTCGACAAGCCTTTCGTAAAAAGATCAACTAGTTGCGAAACGGAAGGACAAAAGTGAACATGATAAGTTCCTGAAGCAACACGTTCCCGGATGAAATGAGTTTCGTGTGAGCATGAAAGACTGGATTAGCAGCCATATATATGGCATACAAATTGTCATAATGCATCAGTATTGGCTAAAAAACTGGTACACGAACCTCACGCAAAAGACCCATTATCCAAATAGAATCAGCACATACAAAGGCAAGAGCCCGATACTCCGCTTCGGCGCTAGATCGAGAGATCGTCCGTTGTTTCATAGCACACCAAGAAATCAGATTGTCACCAAGAAAAATACAAAAGCCAATGATGGAACGACGTGTGTCAGGGCACCCTGCCCAGTTGGCATCATAATAAGCAATGAGACGAAACGGTTATGAAGACGAAGTTAAGCGAAGTCCTATACCCAAGTTGCTTTTTAGATAACTCAATATTCGCTTAAGCACCGGTGTGTGCAGAAAGTTGAGTCTTGGCTGCTATAGGTATGGAACAAGGTTTACACTCTAATAAGTCACCACGTTGTAATAACTCCAAAGTATATTTGTTATGACACAAGTGAATGCCATTGGATAAATAAGATACCTCTATGCTAAGGAAATAGTGCAGCTTACCAAGATCCTTTAGTTCAAACTCAGTGCTCAAAGTTTGAATAAAAGATTAAATCAAGGGAGAGGAATTACCCGTCAAAACAATGTCATCCATATATAGAAGAAAACCAAAGACAATGGAGCCATGATGATATGTAAACATCGAAGGCCCGACTTTGAACAAAGCCTACCTGAATGAGAAAAGTGTTTAGACGTTGAAACCAAGCTCGCGGAGCTTGTTTAAGACCGTAGATGGCTTTTCAAAGCTTACAAACATAATTGGGACGATTGGGATCAACAAATCCAGGTGGTTAGGTCATATAAAGCTCTTCCATAAGTGAACCATGGAGAAATGCATTCTTCACGTCAAGTTTATCTATCGGCTAACCAAAGGACACGACAAGGTTGAGCACAATTTGAATCATGGTAGGCTTCATAACGGGACTAAAGGTCTCTATGTAATCAACCCCAAGCTGTTGATGGAAACCTTTGGCGACAAGACGCGCCTTGTAATGCTCTATCGATCCATCAGAATGATGCTTTATTTTGAGCACCCATTTACATCCGACAGTGTTAACATAAAGAACATGAGGAATTAAAGTTCATATACCTTGTTTGATCAAGGCATTGAACTCACCAACATAACCTAGCACCACTTAGGAGACCGTAAGGCTTATGTAAAACAAGTGGGCTCCACATCGGATTCAACAAAGGCAGTCATCGTAGAGGGAATATGATGACGACTAGCAAAGTAGGCCTTGGTTTTGGGTTTGAAAATTCCAGACTTGGACCGTGTGTGAGGTCCTGAGGAAGAAGCATAGGCCACGCTACTAGCTGACAACTGAGATGTATGTGGATGTGATTGGTGTTGCTGAGTTGCAGTAGGAATTGACGTAAGGACAATTGTAAATGTTTTGACAGTAGTTAGTTCCAGATTTTGAGGTACAATCACGATGTTGTAGGCAGAATGGGTGCCACGCCACCAGCTGGCAAGAGAGATGTATGTGGATGGAAGGGTTGCTGCTGAATTGCAGCAGGGACCAACGCGGGGACAGTAACAAACGTGTTGACATTGGCTAGTTCCAGACTTTGAGGCATAGTCTCGGGTTGCGTGGAGGACAACATGGGTGACAAGGCATTGTTGTGCTGAAATGGGGCAGGTATGGGGATAATAGGAACAAATACCAAGTCTGATTGTTGCACAGAAAACGATGCCATATAAGAGTGGAATGGGAAATCATCCTCATTGAACTTAACATGATGGGACAGGTATACACGTTTAGTGGGGGGATGAAAGCAACGATAACCTTTATATTGGTCACTGTAGCCAAGAAAAACACATGACAAAAATCTAAGTTGCAGTTTGTTAGTTGCATAATCACCTAGATATGGAAAACAAGCACACCTAAACGTGCACAAAGCCATATAATCAGGAGCTCGGCTAAATAAAATTTGAAACAGAGAAGCCCAGTTGAGAATATAAGTGGGTAGCCGATGAATTATATAAATAGCGGTGCAAAGTACCTTAGCCCAAAATTTATGTGGAAGATTGGTAGCAAGTAACATGGTGTGTCCCATTTCTGAGATATGACGGTGTTTGCGTTCTGCAAGTCCATTTTGCTACGGGGTATGTGGACAAGAAAATCTTTGGTGAATCCCTTTATGCGTACACAATTGACGAAAAGACAAATTGTCATACTCTTTACCCCCATCACTTTGGAGTATTTTAACCATTGTAGAAAAATGATTAAAAATGAAAGTTATAAAATTGTTAAAGTGATTAAAGACCTCAGACTTCTTACGCATGGGATAAATCCATGTGTATTGTGTGTAATCATCCGTAAACAAGACATATAAATGAAAACCCAACACCAACACAATAGGAGACATCCAAACATCAAAATGTATTAATTCAAAAGGAGACATAACATAGTGTTCTAAAGATGTAAATGCTAGGCGATGAGATTTAGCCAACGCACAGTGATTACAAAAATCTTTAATGGAGACAGTAAAAGACAAGCCTAATACATCACTAGATGCTAACACACTAAGAAATTGATGGAAGGGATGCCCAAGATGACGATGCCAGAGTGAGGGTGACGCAAAAATGGAAGCAAAATTATGTTTGGCAGTAGAACCATTTCTAGAAGCAAGACCATCCTCACATGGGCCCTAAAAAAGAACAACACCCGTCTTTGAGTCACGTATGACAAAACCCCATGGAAAGAACGTTAGACTAACAAGATTATCACATGTAAACTTAGCAACCGACAATAAATTTTTTCGAATTGCTGGAACATGCAAAACTTGGGATAACCGAAAAATGAATGACCCGGACTTAAAGGAAATATTACCAGTGTGCACAATAGGAAGAGTCTCACCATTACCCACAACAACCTTATCATTAGAACCATACCCCGTAGCCGAAGTAATAGAGTAAGACCTGGTTTGGTACAAAGGTGATTCTGAAAAAAGCTACTATCAAAAAAAGCTGAGAGTTGTTTTTGTGTTTGGTAAACACTCAGCTTCAGCTTTTTTTCACAGTTTTGGGTGAAAAAAAGCCAAAAACAAGAAGCTGCAAAACCCAGCTTTGAAAAACCGGCTTTTTTTCACATCTGTTTTACATAAAAGTTTACCAAACACTCTAATACTGTTTTTTTTTTCAAAAGCACTTTTACAAAAAAGTTTACCAAACACTTTGCTGCTTTATTTCACAACTGCTTATTCTCACAGCACAGCAGAAGCAGCTTTTTTTCAAAGCACATCAATACCAAACCAGCCCTAAGTCACTTGTCATATGGTGAATAACACTAGTGTCCGGATTCCATGTAGGATCAGAATGGGAAACAATGTGCATGCTAGCGAAAGCTCGAGAGATATCATCATCAGAATAAGTCGCTCGAGGGCACAACGTAGCTATATGACCAAATTGATGGCATGCCTAACATTGAAGGCCACGAGTAGCAGGACCTGGTCTAAGGATGCCATATCGTTGTTATGTAGCACGCTGACCATATCAGCTAGCACCACCATGTATAGTAAAATGGCCACCACCATAAGTACGAGGATGTCGATTGCCATTTGAAATGCCATGATGGAGGGAGGGCAGACCAACACGTCCTTGAGAGAAATTACCACCAGAATTACGTGCGGAGTAGAACGCAGAGGGAGCCAAAGCAAATTGAGTCATAAGATGTTTAGATTCATAAACCAGAAGACGAGCATGTAAATCGTTAAATGACTGTAGTGGAGAAAAGTTGGTCAGCACCAAGACAAGAATCTCATATTCAGGCCCCAAGCCATTAAGTACATAAGTCACCAAATCATCAATCTTAACAGGTTGACCAATATAAGCCAATTGATCTGCCAAATGTTTGGCAAGACCCAAATATTCCAAAATCATTTTAGTACCTTTCTGTAGAGACAACAACTAAAACCGAGTATGGGTAGAGTTGGCGAGGGATTGTTGAGAAAAATTTTGACGAAGATGATCCCAAATCTCACGAGAAGTAGACAACCCGATGGTCAAAGAGAGAACATGCTCTGTAAGTGTAGCATGCAACATGCTAACAAGTGTTTGATCAGTATGGTACCACACCAGGTAATCGGGGTTGGGAACGCTAGTAGTCACAAGAGGCATCACTGTGGAGGAGTCGAAATTAGCAGCGACATTTGGTGAAGTTCCATGAGTGGTGGTGGTGATAAAGGGAGGAGGGCAAGGGTGGGTTCCATCTACAAAACGCCAAAAGTTTTAGCCAATCAAGACTAGCTTAACTTGACTTTCCTAAGGTAAGTAATTAGACTAAGAAAGTTTGACAAAAACTAGTGTAGAGATATTAGGGATTGGAGATGTAGGAGAGGAAGTTGCGGAAGCCATGGAAAAAAAAGAAGGGATCAGAGGCTTAATACCATGTGAAGTTTTAGATTTTCATTAAACTTTAGGTAAACTTTACAAGGCTTTATACACCAAGAGGTCTACAGAATATAGGGGTCCTGTAACAGCTATACAATACAATTAAATACAAATTACAATTAAATGATAACAACTCATCCTAACTGCCATTGTCTACAATACTTATAACGCAAGTGCTCATCAAAGTCCACAAAGACAAGTGGAAACGGAAGTAGAAACTGATGCAACTCCACCGTTTTTTAAAAGCACTTTGTATTCATGGTAAGCAATTTAAACTTTTGGGGTTATTGAAATAAGAGTTTTGATTTATACATGTGGTAACTTATGCGTAGAGCTTTGGTAAGAGTTACTTTATCATTGATAGATTATCTTGCATCACCTATTCTATACTTGTGGTACAAGGAATCAAGACTCAATTTTGGATATTTAAGTGCGTTTTAGCTACATCACCATCATTTTCAATTTCATATGAAAAACTCATGCAAATTACATATAGCTTGGATTTAGAAATCCGCCCTCTTGGTTGTACATAGGCTCTTAATGTAAATGTAGATGTAAATTGTAAGACTTATTTTACCATGTAGTTTCAGCTGCTTTGATTAGGTTATAAATTATTTAGATATAGGTGTATTGAATTGTGATTACGATTTCAAAGAGTTAGATTGTAGAATCGTTCAATCCATCCGAATGAGCCCAGTAGAGCAACCTGAACTATTTATACATGAATGAGTAGAAATATATGGTTAATTGATGTGCAATAACACGATCACATTAAAATAGAACATTACCTCTGTAGTTTCAAGATAAAGATTTAACTGCCAAATCTGACTTGAAATAGAAGGTACAGTAACATTGAAGTAAGGTACTAACTTGATAGAGTAGATACTGAATAAACTCAAATGAAAAACCCTTACATCATATGATTTTCCCTACTAAAAGCCATACTACTCTATACATTTACTATTGTAATTCTCGATTTATAGATTATTCTTGCAAAAATTTAATCAAATCCGAAACCATTTGCCTATTTAATTATCATGATAAAATTTCAATGTTTCTTAGTCAATAAAGTATTCGTCAATTTCTTTGAACTCAATTAGATGTCTCAAATATTTTCCATTTGGCTAATATTTTGTAAAGATGATCTATAAGGTACAACTTGAAAAAGTAGATGATTCAGATTGTTAAAAAGTTTGATGTGATGTGAGCCCACCAACTAACCCCTATTATTTTTTTTTTTAATTTATAAAAATGGAGATCCATTCCCTTAAAAGCTTCTTATATATATATATGGGATATGATCAAGGGACAAATATTTTTACAAACATTTTTACACTTCTTTGTAGCCTTTGGATTTTATAACATCTAAAGGTTCTTGTTTATTCATTAAATGACTTGGATACTTATGTGGATTTTAACTAATATTAAAAATAAAAATAAAATTGAAAAAACATAAAATTAGGAAGAAAATTAAAAGGGGAAAAAAACCGTAGCTATAATTGTGAAAATAAGAAAGGAGGTCTGCAACCTCCATCTCCCCAGGTTTGCAACTTCTATGCCTTGAATCTTCATTACGTAAGCTAAATAAAACCCTAAATTCTCTATTATTGTTCATATATGTAGGTGATAAAATTAAGTTTTGTCAGTTCATGTGATTCATGATTTTTCTACTCTCAAATCGTGTTTTTTTATTATTATTAGGATTATTTTTTATAAAATGAAAGAAGATAGGCACTACAGACCTCATCGGCAAATGAGAGATTTCATGATTTTTTGTTATCAGGGTTCAAATGTTTTTTTTTATTTTTTATTTTTTTGATTATATATATATATATATATGAGGTATTTGTTTTAATTTAGATTAGCATTTTCTTTACTAATTATTATCCACATCATCATTCAAGTCAATTAACGTTTAAAATTTTTCACATCACTCTTAGTCTAGATCGTTGAATGCTATAAAATCTAAAGGCTATAAAAAAGTGTAAAAATGTTTGTTAAAATATTTGTCCCTTGATCATATCCCTATATATATATGTGACCAAGGGGAAGGGCCAGCGGCAAGGGGAGAGAGATGAAAGATGTGTTTGTAGAATTGTAAAGGAATGTGAGTGTTATTCCCTCCTACGTAGTGCCTTCATTTATAGTAATAAGAGGGAGAAGAATTCCTTCATCCCCAAGGAATACAAGTCCATATAGGAAATAATAACTAGAATCAAATCTAATCTATGATATACACATCACACTTAAACTAGGAAAGTTATAACACTCCCCCTTGAGTGTGTAAATACTCAAGGTAGATTTTAGCATCATGCAAAAGTTGAGGAAGTCAACTCGTCAGCATTGATTCTGAGAAAAACGTTTTTCTCAATAAGATAGGAACTTGCAAAAGGAAGTAATTCTCACTAAAAGACCCTATGGCTATGGCAAAAACCCGAGTAGGAACAAAATCCATAGTCTAAGGAAAAATGCGTGAGAAATGCAAAGTCAAAAGAAACATCTATGGGACGTCATTATGGATAAGATCAACCCAAGGTGGGTGCCTTATTAAAACCTAGTTAGGTAGCAAAATTTCAGTGGGAAAAATGCTCGTAATCGTAGGGAAAAAATACATTAAGATCAAGCAAGTATACTTTAGGATACTCCCCTTGAGTTTGAAACAATTCCAAAAAGAAGTAGCAATGTTACAACTCAGAAGGTTTACGCATACAAATTCCTTGAACAAGCTTCTGAAACATTGCCTTCGGTAGTGATTTGGTTAAGAGGTCGGCCAGATTGTTTTGTGAACGGATTTGTGTGACTTCAATCTTCTGATGCTCTTGTTGTTGATGTAAGAAGAAGAACTTTGGTGCAATGTGCTTGGTGTTGTTTCCTTTGATGTAACCCTTATTGAGTTGTTCGATGCATACTGCGTTGTCTTCATAGATCATTGTCGGGACATCCACGACGGGGTAAAGATCGCAGGAGCTTCGAATATGGCCCACAACTACTCTTAACAAAAGCATTCCCGAGTTGCTTCATGTAAGGCAAAAATTTCAGCATGGTTAAATGAAGTGGTAACTAAAGTCTGTTTAGTTGACCTTCAAGAGATTACAGTGCCTTAAGTGGTAATGACATAACCCGTTTGAGAGCGTGCCTTGTGCAGATTAAATAAGTATCATGCGTCAACATATCCAACAAGGTGAGAATCGACTCGAGAAATGGGGGGTCCAACATCACTCGAAGATCTATAGGGATAGAACAAGCCTAAATCCGTAGTACCTTAAGATGTCTTTAATACCAGTCCAGTGTCTGCGTATTGGCGCATTACTGTATTTTGCCAAAAGATTAACAGCGAATGAGATGTAGGGTCTAGTGCATTGAGCTAAGTACAATAAGGCGCCTATCGCACTTAGATAAGGAACTTTAGGCTTCATTGCTTTCAAACCATAGAGTGAACACTTCAGCCGAATTGAGAGCGTGTTCCGGGGTTTGGAAATATTTGATCCAATCAATGTAAGTCCTTCGAAAAATTTCATATAAATTTTCATATCAAGATCTCCATAGAGATACGCAGTTACTAAGTTCATCATACTCAATTTTTTAGAAACTACCAAACTGATAAGGTAGCGAAAAGTAATCACATCCATAACATGTGAATATGTTTCATCATAGTTAATCCCAGGGCGTTATGAGAAGCCTTACGCAACATGACAAGCTTTATAACGCACAATTTCGTTCTTCTCATTACACTTTTGAACAAAAACCCACTTGTAGCCAACGGGCTTCACATGTGAAGGAGTAGGAGCTATAGGTCCAAACACCTTATGTTTCGCAAGCGAATCGAGTTTGACATAGATTACTTGTTTCCAGTTTGACCAATCAGTTCTACATCGACATTCATACACGGAACGGGATTCAATGTCATCGCTCAACATGATCTCTACTGCATATGTTAATGCATCGTCGACAATCATCTCATTTCTACACCACCCATCATGTAAGTTAGCATAATATACCGAAATCTCATGATTCTTGGGATAAGGATTCATCTCTTCAATGATGCTTTCGTAATCTAGAATTTCTTTATGAGTTGGATATAATGAATAAGAGATTCACGGTAAGCTCTTCAGAAGCCTGTGCCGTGGATTTCCTTTTCTGGGGGTGTGAATCTTTTGAACCAAGAGGTCTACCACGCTTTTGTGTAGGGGCAGATTATTGCCTAGCCGCTAATGTACACCGATCACCTACATTGGCGTCCAAGGCCTTCAGAAGGGAAATTCGTCTTATATTTGGTACATCTATCTTTCCATGCACATTCACAGTTGAATATGCGATCTTATCACTCGCGCTAGAAAGTTGAAAGCATCTGGCATGCTCTGAGCTATGCTATGAAGATCTAATATACGATGCACTTCAGTTTTAGACTGAGCGGTGTAGGGATCTAAATGAGACAAAATGGGAGTCGTCCATGATAATTCGTGTCGTTCTTCAGGAACGTTGATGTTATTATCTTCTCCTAATGACTGAAAGAATGTCTTATAGAAGTGACAATCCGCGAAATGAGCGATAAATAGATTGCCTACCAAATGTTCTAAGCAACGAATAATCGAATGAGAATTATATCTGACATAGATTCTCATCCTTCGTTTAGGCCCTATTTTTTGTACGTAAGGGTGGCGAAATCGGCACATAGACCGCACAACAAAAAACTAGCAGATGCGATATGTCGAGTTCGTATCTGGTAACTAACTGAAGGGTGATATATGGTTGGGTCACAACATGCCTCAGGCGGACCAGCATAGTTGCGAGTAATGTTGCATAGCCCCAAACAGCAATCGGGAGCTAGGTACGTATGACCAAAAATCGAGCAATTATTTGTAAGCGCTTAATAAATGCCTCTGCCAGGCCGTTTTGAGTGTGAACATGGGGTACATGATGTTCAACTTCAACCCCAATCGATATGCAATAGTCATCAAAAGTTTTAAATGTGAATTCTCTAGCATTATCCAATCGAATAAATTTGATTGGATATTTAAGTTGGTGAGCCTTGAGCTTGATAACCTGAGCCAACAGTTTGGAGAATGCAGCATTCCTTGTGGACAATAAGCACACATGTGACCAACGTATGGAAGCGTCAACCAAAACCATAAAATATCTAAATGGTCAGCATAGAGGGTGAATCGGTCTATAAATGTCCCTTTGAATCTTTTGTAGAAAAATATAAGGATTCGTACAAATCTTGTCATAAGAAGGCTTAGTAATAAACTTTCCCGTTGAACATGTTTGACATGCGATTCCTTGGATCGAACCTAAATTTTGGGTTAGTGGATGCCTATATGATGATTTGAGGATACAACGCATTGCTATTCATTTAGGATGTCCCAAACGATCATACCAAAGTGTAATTTTATGAGTGGTCTCAAAGGTAGGGCCGGCCATATAGTGGCTCTCTATGGGGTGTATGGTTGTAGTACATAGGCCACTCAAGAAACGCTCAATCTTCTCTAGAATACACTTCTGGTCATATTCGTAGGAAGTTAGGCACATAAATTCAACTCCATTTTCTATGTGGGTTTCAGGGTGGTAATTGTTATCTCTAATGTCCTTAAAACTCAACAACATTCTTCCGGAATGCAGAGAATAAAGTGTCAATGGTCAGAATTGTACCATTGTAAAACATTATACGTGCCTTACCGTATCATTCGATCAGGTGGATAGGCCTGAGAGGATTATCAGAGGTGCATTCTTAAGTATTAAGTTAGTAAAATAGATGCGTTCACACAAAACGGTGTGTGTGGTTGCACTATCTGCTAGACAACTAACTTCCCCACCAATCATACCTAGAATGAAAATTAATTTGAATCAGTCACATGCATAAAAGTTCTTAAAACAAATATCCATTCAAAATAATTTTAAGTATTCAAGGATGGAAATTAATTAAAAACTTAATATCCAAAAATAAATCACCAATAAATAATCCAAACACAAAGGAAATTTGTTCAAAATTACCCAAAAACACAAGGGGGTTTCGCCCATTACTGTGGAATTCAGCCCCAATGTCTTATTTTAGCTAAAAAAGATAGTTTATGTCTAAGATTCTAATATTTCATAGGGGTAACGGCTTCTTGAAAGTCAGAAACCTCCATCTTGATACTCTCTGATTCGTCCACATACATAAAGTTTGATTCAAACTTCTTACGACGAGAACGATATTTAGCTACAACCTTCTGGGGAGCTTAGCAAACACGGGACCAATGGTCCCCTGAACCACAGCGATAACACATATATGTATCCATGGTTTCAGGTGCTTTGCTCTTTTTCTTGAAGTTTGGGGCCTTGGGAGTGAGGTTAGGGTGCTTCTGGGCTTTGTTTCATCCCTTAGATGGGCCTTGACTTTGTTGACCTTGACGGGGTGGCTTCTGGCAGCCCTTACCATGCCACTTTTGGTGTTTTGGGTGTTGGTTTGTGCTATAATGTGCTTCAGGCATATCAGTCGCCCTAGTATGTAGAGCTTGATGATTCTTCATCAATAGTTGATTCTGCTTTTCAACGAGAAGTAAAATAGAGATCAAATATGAGAACTTAGTGAACTTCTAAGCTTTATATTGTTGCTGCAGGACAATATTAGTATCAGAGAGGGTCGAATAGGTCTTCTCCAAGAGATCTTCTTCGGTCAAAGTTTCATTACATGACTTGAGAAGTGACTGGATTCGACAAACTTTAGAATTATATTCATTCACAAACTTAAAGTCTTGGAAACGCAAATGATGCTAGTCATGTCTTGCTTCAGGCAAGAAGATGTCCTTTTGGTGATCAAAACGATCTGCCAAAGCAACCCATAATGCTTGTGGATCCTCCTCAGCAAGATACTCGGTTTGTAGTGCGTCATGAATATGTCTTTGAATGAAGATCATAGCGGTGACGTTCTCAACTTCGCCAACAGGGTTGTCTATCTCATCTTCAATGGCAGGACGCAAACCCTTTGCAGTAAGGTGAAGATTCACATATTAGACCCACTTGAGGTAGTTCCTTCCAGAGACCTCTAAAGCGGTGAAGTCGAGTTTGTTCAAATTCGACATGTTCCTATCACAAAATAGATGAACAAGATGTGGTTCGTGCAATGGAGAAAAATATCAATCCATTCACATAGGAGTAGAACATTCAAGTTCTAATAGACATGTATTGGTTAAAATTTGCACGAAAAACTTCAGGTTTTCATGGGTGATGTTTTTAAGGAAAACTTAAGGTTTTTAAACAAGGCATGTTTTTAGAAACTTCAAGTTTCAAAATAATTATGAACTTCAGGTTCATATGTTCCAGTAGACAAACGCAAATATATACACAGAAATATGCAACAAGAGATATGCATACAAGACTTCAGGTCTAAAAATTATAATTGAATTAATTATTTGGACTTTGGGCCAAATTTAAAGTGTGGGTGAAAAAATATAAAACCCATTGGGCCTAAAATAATTAGGCAATTAAGCTCGGGGGCCTAAAAACATGGACCAAAGCCCACGGGTGGGCTGAGTAAATATTTGTCGTGAGGTGTAGGCCCAGATTAGACTAGTTTGGTCTCGGATGGGCTGCAGGCCCAAGGCGAGAGAGAAAAAAAAGGGTTGGATCTAAAGAAGAGCCTATGAAAGGGTACATATCCGGTGCGGCGTGGAGCAGTGCACCAAGTCTCTAGTAGCGAGCTGGGATTGTGTGCAGCATAGACAGGTAAACCCATGGGAGGACGCGATCCAGTGAGTCACAGACGTATAGGACACCATAGCCCTGCGGGTTGATGTCACACTTAGGCCAGGTTTTAATTTGTGGGTTGCAATTTGTGAGTCCATATTGATAAATCTATCCAATAAGCTTAAAAAAGAACATCAAAGCCCAAAAGGCTGGTGTTTGGACTAAGTGTAGCCAAGCCCAAGTGGGTTCGGCTAAGAACAAAAAAATAACCCAGTGTTGCTGGGTAAGATCACCGGAGTTGAGGCTAGCGCCGCCACTGCTGGTGGTTGTGTTCTTGGTGAATATTGGTTAAGGGAAACACGGGTTCAACATGGAACCCTATTTTGAACGGAGAAAGTTCGATTTCTTGACGTTGGGTGTGAAAACCATGGAGGTTTCAAATCAAAATCCTCGAAAACTTAATGAAATTCTGTGGGAATTTCGACGATAAATTTGTCCCAAAAATCACAACTTTAGGTCGTGGTTCTCAATGAAAGTCGGTGTTGGTGCCGTGACTTGTCTCCAGGCGAGTGAAGGTTTGGGGACGACGCCATGGACTACGTTGTTTTGGTTTTCATGGAGAAAGAGAGCTGTTAGCTCTTGGGTTGTGGCGTGACTCGACTCAACCACACAGGCTGCAGGTCTGGGCGAGCAGCTCGAGGTCATGGGTTCAAAGAACCCTAACGTCTATCGATTTCTGTTTTTTCCCTTTTTTTTTTTTTTTTTTTTTTTTTTTTTTTTTTTTTAATTCAATGCATATCATATAATTCAAATATTTTAATGCATGTACTTATATTTGATGCAATTCATAGCAATATCAAATTCACATAATTCAACAATTATGAATATAATACATACACAATTTATGTAAAATCTAAAATTCGAAAAATGTAAAGTTGCAAGAATATCGAGATAAAAATCATTGTTTTGGAAGAACCTGATTGCGTATTGATATGGATGAACTTGTTTGATGCAGAAAAAGCTTCGACGTCAGATTCCTAAGTGTAGCGGTAGGAGCGTGCTGGTAACGTGTTGTAGCCTATTTTATCTGACTAAGGGGAAGGGCTGGCGACAAGGGGAGAGAGACTATTGATGTGTTTGTAGAATTGTAGGGGAATGTATGTGTTATTCCCTCCTATATAGTGTATTTATTTATAGAAATAAGAGGGAGAAAAATTCCTTCATCCCCAAGAAATACAAGTACATATAGATATATGAAAGAATAACTAGAATTAAATATAATTTAGGATTTACACAATCAAACTTAAATTAGGAAAGTTTATAATATATATATATATATATATATATATATAAAATATATAATCCTATAGAAGATTGATATAAATGATTAGGATTTGGATATGGCATTTTAAAATTAATTCCCCCCATTCAAACCCTATCAAGCCATTATGCTTACGTAATTAATTTAGTTATTTATATATTGTAATATGTATATGTATATACGTGTTATTTAATGACTGGTTGAAATATGTGGTTTCACCTATTCCAAAACCCTGAACCCCTTCTCAATTACAATTCACTTTCACAGAACATCAACTAAACTATCGATACCTGCCTCACGGCTCTCACCCTCACACCTTAGCAGGATTCACGCTGCCCTCACCCTCACTACATCGGCACATCAGCAGCCGCCCTCAGCCGCCGACAAGCCTTCATCCTCCCCCTCCCTCCTACGCGACACCTCACAGGCTCACAGCATCTCCTTCTCTCATTCTCCTCGGTATTTTCTCCATATTTCCTCAGTTTTAACTTCCTTTTATATTTTTTTGCTTTAAAAATTTCTCTGAATGTAGGATTAGGGTTTTAAATTTTTGGTTTTTATTTCCAGATAGGAATTTTTATTTTTCTAATTTAAGTATTTTCATAACTTTGGGATTTTTCTTCCTTGCTGTTTGTTAAATATTGATTGGCTGCCCTGCTCATGTGAGATTAATGTGTTTCTTCCTCATATATGATTTAGGTATTGTCAGATTAGGGATTTTTTTTTGTTTTTTTTTTGCTTTTCCATTCATTGAACAGAGGTTCCAAGAGAATTCCCAGACTTGTGCGTTTGTTACACCTTCTTAGGAGGAACTGGCTTAACTGGGGTTATAATTCTATGTTTGGTAAGGTCTTGACCTACAATAAATGGGACTCGCCTTGACTACGAGGCCCTCCCCACTTCGCTAAACCCCGCTATCTTGTCCCATACTTTCGCTTGGTATTAAGCGGGACTAAAAAGGAAATTGAGGCTGAGATCCAGACCCCAGCTTTTGCTTGCTAAACAGCGACATTCAGTCCTTGGGCATCCTTCTTCTTCTGCAGCGTTGTCATCGTGGCCAGCAGTCGGCGGTGCTTGTTCTTCCTTTTTCCCAAAAAAAAAAACCTAGATGGCTAGCTTTGGGGACGAACAAAAAAATTTCCAGAAAAACCCTGGGCTTTGCTTTGTTCTTGTACCCGTTCTAAAAACCCTTTTCTCTGTTTCAGATAATGCTCAAAGCTTCTTTCTTCTTCGATCTTCACTTTGACCAACTCGCCGGAAAAAGAAAATCAATAAATTAGGAAAATCAATGGAGTCCGTCAAATAATTGATAGAGATGAATAGTTGATTGGTTGTATAGACTATAGATTATAGAGTTCAAAGGAAAGATGGGAAATATCTGGGTTTTGCAGGAAAAAGAAAAAGAAAAGGAGAGATGGGACGGAGCTAAAGAGGGAGAAGAGGAAATAAGTTTTGAGAGAGGGCTAGAGTTTTTTAGGAAAGAAAGAAAGAAAATTGTTGAATTAATAATAAAATATTATTGGAAATGTATTAAATAATATAATATTATAGTTTGTTGATTATCCTGTTTTTTAGTCTCGTCTAAGCCAGTTCAACTTAGTCCTTGAAGTTAGTCTAGTCCGAGATAGTCCAAGGCAACAAACGCACCTGCAGTGTCCTAAAAAGACTTCATGTTGAGCCCTTTGTAATTCTGGAGAATTCCCAGACTTATTGTTCTTCAATCTTACTATACTAGATTTTTTTTGTTTTGCTTGCTGTTGCTGCCAAAGACGTTTAAATTGTGTTACTTTTTTTGTTTGCTTGGTGCCAAGGACATTTGCATATTCTTGTTTTAATTTATACAGATTTATTTTGCTTTGTATTTATTTTTGTGGTGCAAAGGGGATGCATATAAGAAGAACCTTTTTGCATTTGATTTTATGGAGTGAATTGAGTGATTGCTTTCGCTACCTATGATCTATCTTGCAAAAGAACGGAGAGTTGGATGGTGACTTGAACCATAGAATACAAGTTGGATGGATGAAGTGGAAGAGTGCATCCGGTGTGTTGTGTGGCCGTCTTATGCCACTAAAGCTCAATGGAAAATTTTATAGGACGGCAATAAGGCCGGCAATGCTTTATGGCACGAAATGTTGGATGGTGAAGCATCAACACGTACATAAAATGGGTGTAGCGGAGATGAGAATGCTTCGTTGGATGTGTGGGCACACGAGAAAGGATAAGATTAGGAATGAGGATATCCGACGTAAAGTAGGAGTAGCCGAAATTGAAGGAAAGATGAGAGAAAATCGGTTACAGTGGTTTGGACATGTGAAACGAAGGCCTACTGACACTCTGGTTAGAAGATGCGATTACAAGACAGAAGTTTAGGGCCGAAGGGGTAGAGGAAGACCTAGGAAGACTTTGGAAGAGACTCTAAGAAAAGACTTAGAGTACTTGGATCTAACGGAAGACGTGAACCGAGCGCAATGGCGTTCTAGGATTCATATAGCCAACCCCACTTTGTAAGAAAAGGCTTTGTTGTTGTTGTTGTTGTTGTTGTTGTTATATCCTCCTTTTTTTAATAGCATGTGACACATTTGGAATTTTAAACATATGTCAGCCTTACTAAGAGAGCATTTTATTTCTTTTTATTACTAATTAATACAAGATTTTAATTTTTAACATCTGAATTTTGCTGCTAGATTGTTCAAGGAAAAAAGCTGCTGATAAAGAGAAGGAACACCTTAAAAAGGTATCATCTATGTACGAAAACTGTTTCTAGTTAAGTGGATCAATTAAATTTTATGGAGACCAAATGAATAACAATTGAGTCGTTGCAATGCAAATGCTTATTCCACAAGTCCCAAACCTCCGTCTCCTCTTCTTTTCCCCTTTCCCTCGTCTCTCCTCCCTCTCTCCTCTCACCCTTAAACCCTATAAACCCCGCTCTCTCTTCACCGCCCTCGCCTCCTCCTACCGAAAACGACACCGTCCCCTTCCCAACAACCACCCTCCCAACCTCCGTGCCAGGAACAAAAGCACTCTCAGAGAGAGCGGAGGAGGCAGAGACAAAGCAATGGAGGAGGCCACGGAGGCTAAGAAGGCTGACACTGCTGGGTTCAACAAGCGAAGAGCTGAGGGCAACGACAAGAATGATAGGCCGAAGAAGAACCTTCAGCGGAAAGTGCGCTCCCTTAATCCCATCAATACCCTATCTTATGTGCAGGTAATTTTGATTTAATCAGGTTTTGGATTTATGGGTTTTGTTAATTGTTGAATAAATTCGTAGCATTATTGGTTTGAATTTGTTGACTTGATTTATGGGTTATCTTCAATTGTGTGATTGAGTAGACTGCAATTCATAGTTTTGGTTATTCAGTTGAGTTCATTTCTTTGATTTTGTTGCTCTTTTGGAATAGTTGTGCTTGTTGAATAGGACTTATCGGATTTCTACCGATTTTCGTACTGAATAAAGAGTTCCTGAAAACAAAAAAGTTTGTATGTGTCTTGATTCTAGAAAGAAGTGTTTGGTCCTATAATTCTTTTATTTCCTTTTCATTTTCGAGTAAGCCTTTTTCTTATTTATGGTCTAATAATTTGCCCATGCAAACTCATTGCAGATACTAGGGACTGGAATGGATACTCATGATACATCTCCTTCAGTGTTGCTATTCTTTGACAAACAGAGATTTATATTTAATGCTGGAGAGGTAAGTGTCAGGTGATAGTTGCATTAGGAACTCAATTATATACATTTACATCTAGTTAGTTTGTAATATTAAATAAGGTGATGATTCTTTCACTATCTGTATGAATTAGTAATTACAAATCAATGATAAACCCTTTGTGGAGTAAAGTAGTGTCTCTTACTATATAACTCTCACTGCAGGGTTTGCAAAGGTTCTGCACAGAACATAAGATTAAGTTGTCAAAGGTATATGATATCTGAAATCTTTACCCATTTTCTGCTGTTGGAACTTGAAGTGCTCTTCATCTCATTCATGAGGTTCCTTCCTATTGTTGAGATGCCTTATCGATGTTCTTGATGCTTCTTCAGATTGATCACATTTTTCTCTCTCGTGTCTGCTCAGAGACTGCAGGTGGACTTCCAGGTTTGTTGCTTGAAAGATCAACTATTATGTTGCACTTGCAATTAAAGATTGTTTATTTTGTTTTCTGTTATCACCAGTAACATGTTATGAAGTCTATGATGAAGCTTTTAAGCATTATTATTGTGCTTTCAGTATCTGCACTGGTTATTCAAAAGAGGTTGTTCTTGCTGATCCTAAATTGCTCAATTTTTTATTTTTTTACTTGACCTCATAGGTTTGCTGTTAACTTTGGCTGGCATGGGTGAAGAAGGAATGTCTGTGAGTATCAGATTTACTTCCTATCCATTTTCTTCTTTTCTGTACTCCACCTTTAATCTTATTTCATTTAGATCCACCCTTCCAAATATGAGTTTAAATCATATTTTGAATTGTTTTGAAGGTCAATGTATGGGGTCCGTCAGATCTCAAGTATTTGGTAGATGCCATGAGGTGTTTCATCCCAAATGCTGCCATGGTTCACACTCGGAGCTTTGGGCCGACTCTCGGTTCTGCGGGGGGTTTTATGGATGATCAAACTAAGTTTAAAGAGCCGATTGTTCTTGTTGATGATGAGGTTGTCAAAATATCAGCCATTCTTCTACTCCCAAATTTCTCAAAAGGGACTCGGCTCCCAAATGAAGTAACCAGTACACAGAATCCAACAGAAAAGGTTCTTGATGATAGGATGGATCATGCTTCACAACCCTTTAAAGTAAATGGCAACGGTAGACCTAATGCAAAGCCTGGTGACATGTCTGTCGTTTACATCTGTGAATTACCTGAGATTAAAGGGAAATTTGACCCTGAAAAAGCTAAGGCTTTGGGTCTTAAACCTGGGTCAAAATATCGGGAACTGCAACTTGGAAATTCTGTGCACTCAGATTTTCAAAATATCACGGTTGGTTCCGAAAACTATGAAATAGAGATATATATAGTAGCTCTGGGCAATGATGTACTCCATCAAAAACTTTATTGTGTATTTAAAATTAGTTTATTGACCTTATTTGTTTAGGTTCATCCAAGTGATGTAATGGAACCCTCCATTCCTGGTCCGATTGTATTACTTGTAGACTGCCCAACGGAATCTCATTTGGAGGAGCTGGTATCCATAAAATGTCTCAGTCGCTATTATGTGGATTTCTTGGGCCCGCCTGAGAATGCTAAGGGCGTGACTTGTGTCATTCATTTGGGTCCTGCATCTCTAATTAGCAGTCCGAACTACCAGAGCTGGATGAAGAGATTTGGTTTAGCCCAACATATCATGGCTGGGAATGAAAGGTAAGTAGCTTTTCCCATGCAGAAGATTAATTAGGAGCTCCTTGTTGTTTGTTAGTGAAAAGCCCTCTTTGCTTCTCTGTCTGTTTCCAGGAAGAATGTGGAGATTCCAATCCTAAGAGCGAGTGCAAGAATTGCAGCTCGACTTAACTATCTATGTCCACAGTTCTTTCCAGCTCCAGGTTTTTGGTCTCTTCAGAACCTTGATTGTTTGGCACCAGAATCCACTGCTTCAAGTGAGGTTTGTTGTAATATCATTTCTTATGCATAAATTAGGTTTATTAGAATGTCTGGAAGTTTTCCAGGACCATGATCGTATGTTTATACTTTTAGGCATTAATAGTTATGCTTTTAAAATTTGGGGCTGATGCTGTTGGTGATTTGGTTTTGTTTTACCAGGGTTCTGTTTCAAAGTCTTGTGAAAGCATTTCCGCTGAAAACCTCCTCAAGGTATAAATGGTTGATTTACTTGGATGCATCTAGTAAGTAGGCTTTTGTGGCTTAGATCCTATGTGCCTGCTTTCCTTCCTAATCGATACAATGTTTTTCTTCTTTAACACAAAGCTTTATTGCATAAATTTCCATTCGAAATAGAATTTTTCTTCTGTCCTTGATTCAGTGTTATTCTTTTTATTTATTATTTTTTAAAGTTTCTAATATAAATGGGAGAAGCTTATATGATTAATCTGATAAATACTATAGAAGTTTTAGAAGGATTATGACTGGCTGCTTGTACAACCAACAGTCCAGAAAGCAATTTGGCTACCTGGGGATAGTGATTTGCTTCTGATAGTTTAACAGAGCTCTTGTTTTAATTGCTTCATATCTCCTTTTATTTTTCTTTCCTTTTTCCCAAGCTGCTAATAAAGGTGTCCAGCAGTGAAGGGTTATGTTTCTACTACATGTCTGAACGTGTGTTCTCATTAGAATGACTGCTTTTTTTTTTTGTTTTTTTTTTCTTTGGAGCATTGCAAGTTCTGCAATCACTTTACTGATGTACAAATGTTAATAATGGTGATTTTCATGTGTGTTGAACAGTTCACTTTGCGTCCATTTGCTCGTCTTGGATTAGATAGGTCCGTTATTCCAAGTCAAGTGGCTTCCTCAGACATCATTGATGAGTTAATTTCAGAGATTCCAGAGGTTGTAGACGCTGCCCATTGTGTTAGTCGGTTCTGGCACCAGTCTGCAGAAATAAACGGAGAGATAAGTTTAACTAAAGACAATGAAGTTTTGGTTGAAGAGCCATGGTATAATGAGAATACGCTTCCTAGTTGTTTGGAAAATATAAGGAGAGATGACTTGGAGATAGTTCTTTTAGGGACTGGATCATCTCAGCCATCTAAGTATCGCAATGTCACTTCTATCCATATCAATCTATTCTCCAAAGGAGGTTTACTTTTAGATTGCGGTGAAGGAACACTGGGACAGCTGAAAAGAAGGTAACACCATTTGAAAATTTTGAAATACATTTACTAGTACTGAAATCCTTTCCCCACTTTAAGATATTACGTGTTATGTACATCAACAACAGATATGGTGTAGAAGGTGCTGATAATGCTGTGAGAGGTCTTAGCTGTATATGGATTTCTCATATTCATGCTGATCACCATACCGGGTTGGCAAGAATACTTACTCTACGACGTGATTTATTGAAGGGGGTGCCTCATGAGCCATTACTTGTTGTTGGACCGAGAAAGCTTAAGTTCTTTTTGGATGCATACCAGAGACTCGAAGATTTAGATATGCAGTTCCTTGATTGTAAGCACACCACAGAAGCCTCTTTACTTGCTTTGGAGGGTGTTACTGAACTCAATAGGGACTACTCTTCTCCAGCAAGTCCAACCCGTTTTGAGGACATGAGCATTAAAAATACAGAGAGGCAATTAGCGGAGAGAGTTGATTCCACTCTATTTGCTAAAGGATCCCGTATGCAGAGCTATTGGAAGAGGCCGGGTAGTCCTATTGACAACAGTGTAGTTCCAATTGTAAAGAGCTTGCAAAAAGTGCTCAATGAAACTGGTTTGGAAGCCTTGATTAGTTTTCCTGTCATCCACTGTCCGCAGGCATTTGGTGTTGTCTTGCAAGCTTCAGAGAGATTGAATAGTGTTGGAAAAATGATTCCAGGTTGGAAGGTTGTATACTCAGGTGACACTAGGCCCTGTCCGGAACTTATAGACGCATCTCGTGGTGCAACAGTTCTAATACATGAGGCAAGTTATGACGTATTGTGGTTTTTTTTTTTTTTTTTTTTTTTGTCCGAGGAATAAACTTGTGCAATTAGCAAAAAAATGTGGAACTGAAAAGGAGGAGGATTGCAGTTGATCAATTTCACTTCTGACTCTTGCAGGCAACTTTTGAGGATGGCATGGTGGACGAGGCTGTAGCAAGAAACCATAGCACAACAAAGGAAGCCATAGAAGTTGGGAACTCTGCTGGAGTTTATCGTATCATCCTCACTCACTTCAGCCAGCGATATCCTAAAATCCCAGTACTTGATGATACACACATGCATAAGACATGCATTGGATTTGACATGATGAGTATTAACATTGCTGATTTGCCTGTGGCCCCAAAGGTACTTCCATACTTGAAACTGCTTTTTAGAGACGAGATGATTGTTGACGAGGAAGATGAGTTGATAGAGGCTGCAAGTGTGGCTTCTTGATAAGAAAGTACGTCATTTTCTCTTGTAATTTCCTTATTCTTTCAATACTTAATGTGTTATGAATTCAGAAGCAAAAGTGGTTGTGCATATTTAGGATTTTCACCTCTTTAGGTAGTGGACTTAACCCTAAATCCTACACTACAAGATTCCGGCGAAAAATGAACCAGCACCAGCAGCTACACACACACAGCTGGGCCACTGATTGATAGCGTAGTCCCCATTAGGCTATAATTAGTAGTTAAAGTTAGCAGTTTATTATTATACCTCCCTAACAGGTTAATTAGTAGATGAGATTAGTAGAATATTGCAGTATCATCTTTTACTTGCAGTTAAGTTTCTCTTTGTCCCCTATCTAGTACTAAAGTATAGTGATATTTTTTTGGCGTTCAAAAAGTTCAACGGCAGTGCTATATCCGTCTAAAACTAATTAATTTTCATTTTTCTTCTCTGAAAGAAACATGGAAGAGGTTTTGGTGTATCTCGTGCGGCAATGCTCCTATTTGCACCTATTTTTTTCGCTCAACACAGTTTCTAAAATTTTCTTCGATAACTAGACGATATTGCACGGATTTTTGAAAAATTATATGGCTATTTTTTATGAAGTTTTAGTAGTATTATGAGCAACCGAGCCTTTAATTCATGAGGTGATAGGTTTGGTTTAGAAAGTTGAACTTAGCTTTGAATTTATAGTTAGTGTTTAATCATGTGGCATGACTAATTTAATTTCAATGGTTTTCACACTAATCTTTTAACCTACCGTATTTCTAATGTAAGTTGACTTACGAAGCAAGACACCCCTCATTATAAATGTTTTAGCCTAACATGCGTGGCCTAGCCCAGGTGTTAATAATTAACTAAGAGTTGACCGAATTTTTAATTTTGAGCATAAATTCTAATAAATTTCACTACAGAGGCTTAATCCTAATTTTTATTTTTTTATTTTTTTATTTTTTATCACAGGAGTTATCTTCCAACTATCCTATCATCACGGAGACTAATAATCCCAACCCTTGTTTCCTTTTGTTATCAACACTCCAAAATAGTACTAGTGTAACTTTTACCAAGCTGATTGAATTGTTTGAACTGCATTTCTATCAATGAAGAGCCAAGAAATTTACAGCAGATACGGAATTCGAAAATCAAACTGCAACCAGACGAGCAACCACATTCGTAATCGAAGATAAATGCTTTTGGCTTGTGTCCGTTAGCATATGTTACAATTGTACAGGCTTTTGGCTGTAAGTTTGTACATGTACAGGGAGAGGAAAAACGCAAAATCGCAAAATCGCGCGGATAACCCAAAGAATTCCAGTAAATCTTTCCCAAGCCAAACGATGATGCAACGAACTGAAAGACGTTAATATTTTATCACAATGCAACAGATGAATCTTGCAAGTGATCCATAAATTTAATTGTCGATTGCAGATATCTGTTGTTTGTGCTCATACACGACTTCCCGGTCTCTATCAGATTCGAGCAAATTGATGATATTTCCTGACTTAGCTGCCAAACAGAGCAGACAAAAGCAATTAAGATAATATGTGGAGAAAATATTGTATATGATGTTAGGTCCAAGAAACAAAATATGCAGACATCAAAGTTAGTTCCGTGATCAAGGACGGGGAGGTCATTTTATAAACATTGCTTAAGCAGCATCGCGTTAGCCATGCTCTCTCCTGGCATCATCATGTGCAGGATGCATTCCACAAAGATTGTCTCCAAGAAGACATGGAGCTTTTGAGCAATAGCTTTTAGCAGCTGGTTATCTTAATTAAGTTTTAGGCTATGAGCAGTAATACTCAGATCATACTCGGAGTGGAAATGACAACATCAACTCCACTCGCTAGTACCATTTCATTGCACATATATTCATACAGTTGTGAGGCGTTTAATGTGCCTCGTCACCTGAATAGCTGTATTATAAAGGGGATCATATTATGGTAGAGCGTTCGATACAGTCAGTTCAGCAGATGGCAAGGAACTTACAATCAAAGATGATGCAATGCAGTTGCAAGCTTCAAGCGCCATGCTCCCGCGAGCAGCCTGAGTTTTAATCAATCACATCCGTATATCAGCATCACCAAAATGGAAGGGGAAAAGGGAAGCCCACATTGAAAGTTATTGTTACCTTGGAAGGTTCTTGTTGAATAGCATCAACCAGGTTCTGAAGAACAAACTCGCAAAATGACGCAAGCTCATGTAAATATGATGAATCACCAAAGAACAATACGTCATTTCCTAGAAGCTGATGACATTTTTTCGTCCAGAAAAATAAAAACTGAATATTAGCAGGCAGAAGATGACAGGATCTCACATGAAATACAAGAACAATATAAAAAGCACCGCTGCACAAGATAGTGTATGCAGACGCACCATTCCCTTCATCCCTCCCTTCCCCCCACCCACATTTATTCAAGGCATATCTGCCCATTTCTGAATATTTTATGTATGAATTTTTAGAACTTCGACAATTGAAAACTTTTGAGAACGACAAATTTCTACAAAGAATCAAACTGTGTACCTTTCCACTATCTGCATGATAAGGGAGATTTCGTTGAGAAAGTGCTGCTAACAGAGAAATAATTGCACAAAAAACTTTCACCCTCATTCTTGGTGTCATCCTATAACAATATCTTACAACATCAAAACGAGAAGTACACAAAAATCTATGAATTACTCAAAAATAAATTGATGCAAGGTTCTCAATACTAAGGTTGTCATTGAAGACTCACCATGACTGAGAGTTAAGTAGCAACACCAAGTTCTTCGGAAAGTACGTAACTCCATCTTCAGGATTACCTTTTCTTGGAAAAGACAAGTCAAACAAAATATAGGTAATTTATTTTTTCTTAATATAATTTGACTGGGGAGGGGATAACTCGGGAAACTCAAAAAAGCAAATGGATAATGTTCAGAAAGTGGCCAAGAAAAATAAAAACACAGATGCAATAGTTTACTGATCTACAAACTACAACAAGATGGAAAGGAACCAAAAAGAAAAAGAAAAGAGTGTAACAACCTGGAACCATAACCAAGAAGCTGAATAACTTTTGAACTGAGGAGAGTACCGCATCAGTATCAATTGGTAGTCTGGAGCCTACACAAGAAATCTTTGTTCATTTGTGTTTTGATTTGCTACGGAATAAGTTTCCTTTGCTACGTAGATGTTACATAAAACAAAATCTATAGATACTACTATGAGCAGCTTAAATTTTATAACGAAATTAGCTACAGTACATACACACAACGAGACTTTCAATTATGGAATACTGCATGCCATGTGGGCTGTCAATTGTGAGAGTCAATGCCATCAATGGCATTGGAGGGCATCGCACATCGATGTCATGCCAATAATACAACTAGTATATGTATGTATAATATAGGTACAATAGAATGATCATGCACATGATGGCTGTAGAATAGAATGATAAACTAGTATGGTTGGATGAGAGAAGGTTGGGTATGTAGGAACCAAAATGGTGCGATGCTCTGTTACCAAACTATAATTCAATTTTGGAGAAAACGGGTAAATCTAAAAGTTTGTATTGCCAATTAATAACGAAAGTTTAATAAAGTTATAAATTGTTTTTTATTTTCTAGCATATCACTCTAGACCCTTGATTACGTGAAATCATGACTGAATGTGTGGTTGATGGAGGAGCTAACTGGCAGCAACCCTTTAAAAGTTTATCAAAAGCATGGTAAGAAGGTATAAGGCTGAAGCCCCAATTTAAAATACGCTGGATGATGTTGGGGCATACTTGGAGTCTTGCATAATTGGTTTGCACACATCCAATCAATACTAGCTGCTGTTATATGTGCCTTATTGCGGAGCCAAGAGTCGCTTAATGTCTAGGGTTCATGTAAGTCCCTACTAGAATTCTATATAAGGCTCGCGAACCTTTCTTTTTAATTGATGAATATTACATAAATTTTGTTCCTATATCAAGTCCCATTTAAAGAGAAAAGTAAAGAAAAGAAAAGAAAATTCCATTATTATGAAAGAAAATCAAATCAAATTTCACTCATAATATATATAAAAAAAAAACATCTAGGATGATGGCATGATGCTAATACTTAGTCATATGATGATTTCACTCTGAGAGAGAGGCATGAACTAACCATCCATTATGTCTAAACTTGGCAAAGAGTTGATCGCGGAATCAATCAATCCATCCGAATGAGAAACTAAGCCACCCAGTAGAGCGACCTGAACTATTTATACAGGAATGAGTAAAAATATATGGTTAATTGATGTGCAACACGATCACACTAAAACAGAACATTACCTCTGCGGTCTCAAGATAAAGATTTAACTGCCTAATCTGGCTTGCAATAGAAGGTAAAGTGACTTCAGAAAATGCTATGCAGGATTTGACAAAACTGAGATGTTTCGCATCTTTCAAAGCCTTAATCGCTAAACAATTACTGGAGTGAATGAGAGTTTCCTGAAAGTGAATTTAAGTTTTAAGTATGCAAGGAATATATAGTTATAAATGGAAGTACAATATTTGCTACTATGGGAATTCTCTTCTGGAAAACAATCCACGTTGTTTTAAAGAGAGTCCAATCATTGCATCTTTTAAGCAAAACTTATCATTAGAAAGTTCAATGCAATTGCATAGAACAAATTATCAGTATGATTAAAAGAAATTGGAGTCATCGAGATTTAACCTTAAGCCCGCGTATGCTACCAAAAGTTCCACGACATTCAACTAAGAATGCCAACTGACTCTCAATCTCTGCTCCATAATCAACCTGACAATGCAGAGCAGCAATAAAGGTCAGACAGCCAGAAGGATTGCCAGTTTGCCACCATAAACAGTCCCAACATTTTAATATGTAGATAAATATTAATTTTACCAGAGATACAAACTGAGAAATCAAACGTCCTGGTTGGTTATCATCTTTTAGATTCACAAAATTTTCGTCGTGATGCAGAGCCTGAGAAATTTCAAGAAGAAACTGTATAGTTCTTGGATCACGTATACAACCCTTCCTGCCAAATGAATAAGCAAATGTTAAATTACCCAAGGAAATTGAAGGAGCGATTCACACACCATTGATATATTAGTAAGAAGAAGAGAGGAATCACAAGACAGACACTGTAAGGAACCTAGGAAGATCTTAGCATTCATATTTTAGAACACGACGCTTTGGGTTTCTAAACCAGTATTCCGAGACATGTATCCAGCCTCCATGTTTCCAAATTCATCAAAACATTTCTACATAAATATTATGAAATAGCATGAAGGCAGCTGAAAACGTTCACCATCAGGAAGGCCGTACTCTAATTTGACTGGTTTCAAAAAGTTCTGAAATTGAAAGTATATTTGTCTTTCAAAAGGAACAATAACACCAAAGTGAGGCACTAACTTGATGAAGTAGATACTGAATATAGATTAACTAAAATGGCACCTTATCCCCATATCAAGGATATGGATATTGACAATGCTTCGCGAATTTCCATACATCAGATCCAAGATCTTGAGAAAATGATTCTACAAAATAACAAACACAGGTAACTGCCCATAGTAGTGAAATAAGATGTTATGGTTTTAAACAACGCAACCGTAAAAATAAAACCAAGTGACCATTATGTTAAAACTAACACTGCAGTACAAACAGGAAAAAAAAGGGCTTGTTGCACAAGTACAAGGAGAAGCATACCATGGAAAATATGTCTTCTATGTCCTTGCAATATGAAAGAAGCTTCACCAAAATGGACTGCAAGGTTGCCAGGTCATCATCAGCAATACCTTTAGTGCATGCTCGTTTTGAAATGCCTTCTAAAATGGAGCTTAGATGGTCATCCTGGCAAAAAATCAAAAAAGTCAAGAGGAAGAAAACTGAACCGGCATGAAGATACTAATGTGTATATACACAAGTTCGCATGCATCACTGAACATGAAGTTAATAAACAGCAGGTATTATAGTTACAAGAAATATCTTATAAAATAACATTAAAGAGAAGTCCCACAAAAACAGACTGGAGACATTTCAATTTAACTCAGCTAAGGTACGCCATCTTTCCCATTAAATGGCAACAGAGTATAACTAAATGTGGGGCAACTCCTCGATACTGTTTAACCGTAAGTGTCTAAGTAGCAAGCAGCATTTGTCTTATCTAATACGCTTTAATACATACAGATGAAACGGAAACTCTTCATCACATGCTCTCCTACTTTACTCTTCATAGTCAACAAGGAGAAAGTCCGTTACCATTCAAGTGAGGTACAAACTACATTCGGCATTATTGTTTAAATTGTGCAAGGCATTGCACGGGTACTTGGACAATATGATATAACAAAGTGTTAGTTTCAGTTTTACTTCACCTGCACAAGTCCTAAAGTGATGCACGTTAGTACATTTTAAGTTGATATACATTGTTTATCCACTTCCTTGCAATTTAAGCTTTTAGGACAATTCTCCAGCTAGGTATCGGATCTCAACTGTCCAAGGCCTTTACTCAAATCTTGATGTCTCTTCTTGTATATTCATGTTTAACATGGAAAGCTCACATGTTGGGCACGCCCACACATAGGTATGGATCTTAATAGGTTTTAAACCTAACATTTTCATAAGCTTACTTCCTAAAAGTTTAAACATTTAGGATAAGTGATTCTCCAGCACAGGAAAGTCATATCAACTTCAATGGAAACAATCAACAATCAACAAAAATAATACAGCAACAAAATCATTTACCAGGCATGTCACTTGTTTTGTCAGTTGTAATCACCAAAACAAGTGATTCACTTGTTATGAAACTTAAGGTTGAAAGAATGTTATTTATAAGAGTTGCTAATTGTTTTTATGGGGAGTTTCCATTATTTTTTGTTAGAGGTTTTGGATGAAAATCAGTCAACTGGAATGATGTCACAAACAGGAACTTTCTTTTCATTTAATAAATATGCAAATATGCTAAGACGCACCATATGATTTTGTAGAACAATATCCACAAAAGCATCCACAACCTTCAAGTAGTCATCAAGTCCATCATATTCAATAATAACCTGATTTATAAAAACCATAAATTAGGTTTAAATGAGAAATCTCAATAGGATTCTTTAGAAATGAAGCACTTTGAAATGAAAAATAAAAGAAAAGGGAAGAAGAAGAAGTAAACACCAATGAAATGTTAAAGTTAAGCAGCTAAACAGATCTCTCTAAATACCTCAATGATTTTGTCCACTACAGCATTGACAGTGTCCATTTGAGATTTTTCACACAGCCTAAATCCAAGTAACCTGTAATTCAAGCACTTTCCCAACCAAAAACCAAACCAAGAGAGAAGAGATTTAAGAGTTGTGCACTGAAGACTTTCTCATCGATAAATTTGAAACTAACATTGAGGTTAACCCACCACATCCTAAGGAGGCAGTCACATCAATGAATGAAGCTGATAACAAAATTTCATGTTCTATACATAACAAAGCTTATGACTTGACCACTTTCTCATGAACAATACCTGATCAAGGGAATCATCCCTGCTGCACTCAATAAGATGAAGGATCTCCACTGCCCTTGAGCTAACTACTTCAGATGGAAGTTGCTTGAGTAGATGATGAAGAACGATCGAGGCACATGGGAACCTTCCAAGCAACTCCTTTTGATTCAACCCAACTCCAAGCTCAACGAGTACATCACCTACTTGTTTCTTTCAAGTTTTGAACAGATTAAAAGTATTGTTACATCATCATAGTATAAAGTCTACGAATTCATGTCACACCAGCTATTCATGATGTGATAGATTCAACTACCTATTCATCTCTATCCAGCTATTCATGTTTTGAAAGATTCAACAGCATTCTCTACGACTATTAGAAATGAAATGAAGGATTTGGAGTGTCCACAATGAATAGGTGACTCCCAACAAAATCCAACATAGTTCAAATGGAATAATATCTATGTTCTGCTTTATAATTACTATAAAATTCATGACAAAATATCAAATGCTCGTTAAATAAAACAGCAATATGCTCTATCAATACATAAGGTTGCTTCCCATATTTTCACAACTAGATATATCCAGGGCAATGGAATTTAAAATGTAGCGATACACAGTGCCGAAGACAATTATGATTGCTACAAGAAATTACAATATATACCTCAGACGCATTCCTAAATATGCATTTCATGATATACTCAATGGTTGGTTCCATCAGACTAACAACCAATCTTCTGTTTTCAGCTCCATGAGAGGTTTCCTGTGCTGACATGACCCTCATCGACACAATTTTCAAGTCATTCACACAGGTGAGCAGACATCCTGTAACATAGTCATCAAACATGAGACTGTAAAATATTTATATATAAGGCTATTACTAGCACTCTTAATCACTATAGCTACAAGCTCAATCCAATAAGGATAAATGATTTGAGAAACAGCCAACACCTAAATATATCTTTGTTTTAAAAGGAACTATGTCGAACTCAATATTGACACAGTTTACATTCCACCATAATCTCTGCACTTTACTATACATTAGATTTTCACTTCAAGGCATGTCATCCTACTTGCAATTTCATTATAGTGATGATTGGAATAAATGAGAATAAGCATATAAGAGGCCACATGTCTTGTGAGATGAGCATGTATTCTGGCAATTACATATCATCAAATTTGAATCAAATCCATCATTTATTATTAGTACAGAAAATGTATACCTGTATCATGTGAAGGCAACTTCCTCATGCAATGAGCCATATACAGACGGCAATAGGCCGAAGCCAATGGATCTCCTAACCCTCTTGTCATCATTAACAAGCGATGGAGACTGTTGAGAGGTTGATCAACTAAGAAACGCCAACAAGGCAACAATGCCAGCTCCAAATAACTGAAATTCAATATCGAATTAACAGCCAGAGAATATGCCATATTTGAAGAAAGGGGATGGGAAAGAGGGAAGAAGCAATAGAAAATTATTGCATGTAGAAAGCACATGTATGAAGAACTTATAATGCACTGTTCGAACGTCATTTCTTGTTTTTATTTTCAAGGTCTAATGCTTTAAGCTGTAAATATCGGTCAAAACTTTTCTTTCTCATCTTGTGTCTTCTCCAGAAGAAAGTCTGGTCCTCCTTTTACTTTCCTCTATTTCTTTAATACATCATCAATTATTTTATTAAAACAATGAAAGATTACATCATCATTAGACAAAAAGTAAGGCTACTTAGTGCTACATCAACTTTTTAGGAGAAAGTGACATGGAGGAAGAAGGAGTAGAAGAAGATGATGAACAAAGGATCATAAACATAATGAGCAAGAACTTACATGCGTGGAAGAAGTTCTCGGACTGCACCAATTTTGCAGAACCAGTTGTTGCAAGTTTCTTTGGCATCAAAGCAGATGTCACTTGCTGAAAAGTTCTCTGCCATAAATCCATTCAAATTTCATAAAAAATAAAATAAAAAAACTGATACATTAAAAATGACACAACCATTCCAAGCTTATTGAAGTTCATTAAATTAAAAACACTACGTAATGAAGAATTGCAGATATATTTGCAAGTTCCTAACGGCATTAGTAATAAATTGTTTCCTTCTCAGGCTTCCCTAAAGTTACAAGTATCTAACAACTGACAACCAGATAGCTCTGCTTTTTGCAAAATGACCAAGGAAGTTAAGTTTCACTTTCAACCATGTCAAAATGCATAAACTGATCTTTACAGACCATATATCAAGTATGTGATACATAGACATATTCTACGAATAACTTAAAGAGTATTGCTTAGTAAAAAAAACAAATGATGCCTAGGGAGAAATGTCAGTGATACCTGGTAAGGAGAAGATTCTGGTACCATCTTCGGTAAATTCAGCTTTCAACTTGATTCGCTCCCATACCATATCCCCAAGAATATCCAAAATATCCGTAGCAATAGCAAAGAGTGTAGGATAACATTGTAAAACAGATGTATCCATCAAAAGCCGAGCAACCTGTAAAAAGAAATTGCTTTTAAAATTTAATCGCATCCACACAAACCAGCATTACATACACTCCCAAACCTATCTCTCCCACTGAGATGAAGTTGCAGCAACTAGTAATATGATCTAAGGGCCAATCAAACTAATTTTGTATTTTTAGGGAGAGAAAAGACAACCCAGATTCTTAAAAAAAGTGGAAAAGAAAAAACTAGCTATATTGTGTATATGAATGGAAATCTTCAAGCTAAGTTATAAGCATGCATAGCTCATTTAACCTCTGAATGGCTTAATTCTCAGAGAAAATAATAATTAACACGAACTGGTAATCCAATGACCTTTCAAAACTATAAAACAAAAATGACTTCTTACATATGAGGGCGCAACAAAAACCTAGTGTTGTATGCCAAATAAATGGAAATCTTCAGGCTATTTAATCTCAACTACTTAATCTTTTCTTCTACCACAAATTCTTCAGGCTATCAGCACATACGATATCAGGCTACCAAAAATAAATGGAAGTGTTCTGGCTATCAACACACATAGCTAACTATTTAAAAGCTCAGCTGCTTAATGTTTTCTTCTATGACAAATTCTCTCAAGGTAAGATTAATTGGGTAAACTGAATTATCAATTAAAATTTACTTTTATTGATAATTTCAGGGATGTAACACGATCATCGGCATGCCATGCATGAGTTAATTCAGCTTTAAGCTCATGCAACCGAGAAACATATTCCTGGCCCGTGATGACCTTGCCCCCCTCTTCTGCAAATTTTTCTGGATCTTCCAATTCCTCCAAATGCATACTTGTCGAAGATTTCTCATGTGCTGTAAATTCACATCAGTAAAATAAATCAAAGTGATTATCATAGCTGCTCTAGTTGAGCAACAAAAATACTTGCGAAAAGAATACTTGTTCCAAAAAATTATAGGAACAAAGGAGGCTGACATACTTTTCCTGCCTTTCCCTATCATGTCGGACATCTGTAAGTAAAAAGAAAAAGGAAAATAAAAAGTTAGAAGATAGGTTACAGCTTTCAGTGAGAAACTTAAGGAAGTAAATAGCTGAATGAGAATAGAAGGTAGGGAAAACCAAAATTTCCCCTTGAAAACCTAAGAAAGGAAAACGGTTATAGAAACCGATATATGATAAGAACATTCTGAATACCCATATCATACTTAATGGTTTCGAAAACTAGCCAACAATAATTGGAGTAGCATTCATCCAGGAAATGCAAAATTCAAACTCTATTTCAATATAGAAAATATACAGAATATGAAAGTGAGGTTAGAACACAAGCCCCACCAGCTAAGATGCTTAATGGTTGTGTTTTTGAAAAATAGCTAGCAACAATTGAAAAAGAATTCTTCTAGGAACCCAGACATCGAACTCTATGCCATTACAAAATACACAGAAACGAAACTGACGTCACAAATGGGCTCCACCATCTAAGATACGACCAAACATGCTCGCTAGCTTGACAATTACTTAAGACGAAATGAAGCCTCGGAAGATTGCATACTTTTGAATATAAAACAGCATGGGGAACTAATAAAGTCAAGAAGCGTGAAATGCTTACTGAATAAGTCAAAACTGTTTTGGAGACTGGAAACCTCTGCATCAGGGATCTCTTAAAAAAGGACCATTCTTTAGACGGATTTTGAATAGAAGCTTCACCAGAGAGTCCTGCAGTAGAACTGGTTTCAATTTCCACCAAATCCTCTCTAGAAGCTTCGGCATTGTTTTCTGACCTTCTGAGGGGGTCAAAGTACTCCTCATTCCCTTCATCCACGACCTCAACCTATATTAAGATGCTGAACTTTGTAAATTCCAAAATTTTCATGATCAAAACACCAAACAGCCAATACATACACCATTAGCATTCGAGTTTCTTAATCCGATGCTATTTGTTTCCTCTTTAATCCCACATGTTTTCGTTACAAGGTACCAAACGAACACACGAACTACAACGAAGCAAAGAGATCCACTCCTTTCCTAGCCACCAAATGTTTGTCCTTCCATTTGGCATTCGTTAAATATTCCAACACAATTACTGTATTTAACTTGAAATTTTGCTCCATTTATTGTAATTATAGGCTTCTAACCATATTAGTACACTGATTAACTATAATTCGAAATGGAATTATAGCATATGATAGCTCAAATTTAGCACACCGGATTAGTATCCTGATCAAGAAATATTGGTGATTTGAATGTCCTACTCTATCCTTGCAACCAAACAAATGCGCAGAGTCAAGGGCAATTAAATTACAAAAAATCGAGAGTGAGATGGGTGTGATTTGGACCTGGAGCTGAGATGGAGAAGATGGAGCGGAGAAAGGGTGGCTGTCCGCGAGTACGCGAGGAAGCGCGTGGGCTCCTTTTTCGGCGATGTAGTTGCGAGGTCTGAACTCCATGCTCAAGCATCGACAGCACAGTAGGCCGCTTCCTTTTCTTTGGAGGAAGATGGTATCTTGCGACGGCCGTTTGGCCGTTTTTTCCCAGAAGTCGTTTTCTCTGGAAAATGGCCGTAACAACAGAAGAACGTCATGTCGTTTAGTTCCTCCATCATACGACTTGGTCCAGTGAAATAGTAGGATTTTTTTTATAAAAAAAAAAATGTTATGAAAAGGGCCTCATAACTTTTCCTAGTATAAAATATTTAACAATTTTTTTTAAACATAAACACAAAAAGAGAGGGGTGACATTTTTATAAATCAGTTGAAGTCTAGTGACACTAAAAATGTTTAAATTAGTTGAACTCTAGTGACACTAACAATTGTTTCTTAAGAAATGTTTGTGCACTTGTAAGTGAGAGATTTTAGTTTTGATTATCACCAAAAACAAATTTAAATCATATTATTGTTGCTAACGCATTATAAGGTTAAGTCCACTCTCCTCCCTTAATGTATATAATTAGACGAGGTAGTAGTTGGACTAGGCCCTTTAGTTATTCTTCAGACTAAAATTATAGTTAATAAAAAGATATTGTTGACCTTCTTCCTTATTATGACAAAGTAAAATAATAAATAAACATTATTATTTTTAACTTCTTACTCACCCCTAATTAATCTTGTCATTCTTTTTCATTTGATTTATTTGATCCAATGATTAAAATAAAGAGGATTGTCTGAGAAACTAAAAATGGTGTGTAAAAACCACATCCCTTACAAAAAGGTAAACACGATTAGATTAGTATATTGTGTAAAAATCGTTTTATATATTTGTTGATATCGTATTTAGAAAAAGGTATATAATACTGTTTTCTTGATATTTTTTAATGTGATGCATCATCACATAGGTACATAGAATTCGAATGTGTAATTCATGCTGAATAATGCAATAAATACGTGTGTGCGTGATTCGTATGGTTTTGGATTTTGCTTCCACAACAGTTTAATTAATTTGCTGAAATTCAAGAAACATATTTTCCTAAAGCAGATTCATAAACTGATTGACTAACCAACAATGTAGCACAAGTAGATGGGATTTGTTCCTCTCACAGTCACAGATGATGATGATAATATATATATATATATATATATATATTTGTGAGTTATGAGGCGATTAATCAAGATTTTAGGTGTATTATATCATCCCTATCTAAAAGGAGATGGATCTTGACCTTCAAATCGTTGGAATTAACTTAATAAGATTAAGTGGTGCAATGTGCAAAACGAATTGACTCTGAATATTCCTCTTCTACAGAACTGAGATGCACACATATATATAGATAATTATTCTATGCTATATATATATATGTATGTATGTATGTATGTATGTATGTATGTATGTATGTATATGTTGATCGAAAAAGACAACGCAAGTAACCATGACCATAAGATGGCTAGTTCAACCGAAATTTGTGTGAGAAATACAACACGTTAATATAATTTTTGAAATATTATATTATTGATATTAGTAGAAAACTCGAACACGACCTAATTTCCACTCTAAGTTAATACATAACCACATATATGCATACATGTTATATAGAGATATATACAGATCATCTGCAACATTTATGAAGTCTTTTTCTTTTTGTTTATGTTTTTGCCAGCAAGAAGCTGGGGTTAGAGGGTGAAAAAGATAGGGTTGGGTGTTGTAATTGTAAGGGAAGATAGCGAGAAATATAAAGAGATGAGAGTAAAAGTAAGAAAATAAAAAGAAAAGTACGAAGTTCAAATTTCTCCTTTGATCAGAAAAAAGAATCGAGGAAGTATGACAATATGCAATGCTCAGGTCACTTGGTTAATCAAAGAAACTCAGGTCACTTGGTTAATCAAAGAAAGCTTTTTAATTGTTAATTAGTATTGTGATATAGTGATATTTTTCTTTATTTGTCAGTGAAAAGTTTTATGTTCAAATTTCGTAGATGATAAGTTCGATACCAATTTATTTCTCACACCCTTAATGTAAATATATCATTGTATATAAAAAGAAAGCTTTTTAGTTTTGTTGTTTGGACTAAACTTCTTATTGAAACTAATAATTTAAAAACATAAATATTGTCAATATTGAGGGGAATGCTAAGAACCTTCTTATTTGGATCTTTTCGTTCCACCTTCTCGGCTCTACTTCTTATACTGCATACAATGATCTGAACTGTCTATTTTCTTAAGTCACCCATTTGAATAGTTGGTTTTCTATGAATATATGTATAATTGCTCAAGACACGACATATT
Organism: Pyrus communis; assembly: GCF_963583255.1. Taxonomy (NCBI): domain Eukaryota; kingdom Viridiplantae; phylum Streptophyta; class Magnoliopsida; order Rosales; family Rosaceae; genus Pyrus; species Pyrus communis. Next base: position 17,955,969 of record NC_084816.1, on the reverse strand, counting down.
TTTTTTTTTTTTTGTGGCAAGAAAAAAACATATTTTAACATGGCAAAAACCTACAATTACAGAGAAGGGAAAATTAAAAGACATCGAACACATAACAATTTTGAGACTTGAAGATATTAAAGAATTTGATTGCACTAAACAAGTAGCTCCCTAGGTTAGTTTTGTAGTGTTAGAAAATGGTATTAGTTGGAGCTTGTCTATTCCTCGAAAATGACTTACATATGCATGCAACAAATTTATTGTCATTATGACATCTCAGTCCAATAAAAGAATATCGTATATAAGTCTCTATCATATGACATTACAGTATTGAATCATGATGATACATGACGGTGAACATATTCCATTCAAGTTACTCTCCTCCTTCTCAACCGATCGCTTTGCCAGCAAGCCATCCAGCTACTAGCTAGGAATATTACACAATTCTTCCTTGTAAACCAGAATAGATTCATGAATAACTCAAACAACCACGATGAACTCGTTGACAACAATTACAACACATAATTTTAAAATAGGCAAACAATACAGTATATGAAAAAAATTATGTCAAACCATAAGACGTATTTGGTGGTCATTGATTTGGTACGCCTCTGCATTATAATGACGTATTACACAATAAACGCGGGTAGAAATATTAAGCCTTGAGAGCTAATTAACTTGAATAATTGCATTTGCATTAACACATGTTTAATTTTTTGATTAATAATTAATAATAATAAGCTGTACATGTACGCAGACGTTCTTAGAGCTAAAGTTATAGTTCGAAAGGACACGTCACAGCATAACACTTAGACGACCTCTATTGCTTCGTTGTGTTATAACATTTCATTAATGGCCTATCTCCTTTGCTTCCCCTCACAGCATGCCTAAATTTCTTCATGTCGGCTCACTTGTGGCCGCACATTAGTGAATTTTCATAGCTGCCCCTTGACTTTCATGGGGGTGTGGCATTCGCAGTGTGATCACAACTAGAGATATAAGTGAAAAAGAAATGCTAGAGCATAGACCGATATCATCTGCGGGAGCAAGTTGAATTGACGAAATTTACACACACAATGAAAAGCAGCAAACTAAGACTAGTTTCTGATGGCTAAGTTAAAAAGAGTGTAAGAAGTAATGAGTTGTGCGAATTCTTGATTACTGAAATAAAATGGTTGATCTTGGTTATGTATAGAGGACTAAGGAGTTAACTCTAGCATCCAGGTTTGTTAAACCTATTAGCAAAGTGTTACCTAGTTTGCACATCGATGAAGGAATATTCTTATGAGATTCTTAAAATATGCTTCGGAGAATCTTGCCATGTTAAGAGACTGATAGGCAAACTCATTATTTATCAAAGTAAGAGCAGGTCATGTGACGATCGACTTAGACCGTTTGCGATGAATTGGCCCGGGGACTAGCCAGGGTTTGACTAACTTTCTGGATATTTCATCAAGGGCTAAGTACATATCTGATAAGTTGTATGCGTGGCGTGTTTCCATTATCAAAATATTTTATGGTCCCATAATAACCTTGAACCGCACTAACTTGAACGAAAAACTTTGGTTATGCGGCATATATATAGATTCACTGGTTACAGTTCAATTCTGAATAAAACACTGATCATCTATCACATTAATATTAAGTACGATCAAATACAAAATACGTAAGTACATTGCCTAATGCATGCATTTAATTTTGCATGCAACGTGGTCCTTCAAGATGAAGAGTGCGGTTGGAATGTGGATGGTTTGAGTGCCCAAATCATTTAAGTTTTTAAGAAGTAATACTAATATACTATGCCCTAGAGCCTAGAATTCGACCACACTCTTTGGATGACATAACCACAAGCTTTTTCCACCTTTCCCGCGTCAACCCCTCCCTGGCTAGGTACTATAAACCCTATGTCTTCCAACCCACCATCAAATCAAACACAACCCAGAAACTACAATTCCCCCCCCCACCCAAAAAACACACAAACAAAAAGAAAGAGACAAAGCCATGGAGGTCATCAAGATAATATTGGTCATAGCAACAACCATGGCTTTGTCTATCACTCTCATGACCGTGAAAAGGGTCGGTTATGGAGAAGAAGAGCAAGAAGGAAAAACCCCTTTCACCGACTCGTGGAAACAGCAACCGGAGGTCGATGAAAACACCTTGCTACTACCTTCCAAGAGGGTGAGTCGTTTCCTAGCTGAAAATGATCTGGTTGACAAAAACCCTAGAGCAGCTGACCATTGCCACAAAGACAATGAGGTATGTGCCTACACGCCGCCGGGATATAAGAACTCGACGTGTTGCAACAACAAGTGCCTGGACTTGTCCGAGGACAAGAATAACTGTGGTGCATGCAAGAAGAAGTGCAAGTACACTGAATCGTGCTGTAGAGGAGAGTGCGTGAACACGAATTATGACAAGAGGCATTGTGGCCAGTGCAACAGTCCCTGCAAGTTTGGGCAGTACTGTGTATATGGTCTTTGCAATTATGCGTGATTAAGGAGATTCGTTAATACTCCTGATGTTCGTAATTTGATTTGATTATGCAATAAAAACCACAATAAAAATAAAAAATAAATAAATAAATAAAAACCAAATTGGTGGTTCTCAATTAATTATATACACGTATATATATAGTTTTCTTTTCTTATCAATTATACTGTCCTAGAGTGCTTTCTCTGAATGTAATAATCGATGTCATAACTTTATTTAAGAACTTATTTTACGAGCTCAGACTTTAAATCAATAATTTTTATATTATATATTTACATATTTTTTGTTTTTAGAGATGTATTGCTAATTACAGTCCACATATGGAGACAACTGTAAAGTTTGCTACTTGAATATCATATGGATTGTTATAATATGGAATCCCTCTGGTGTCCATGCATGTGGTTTTGTTATTTCCTTTCTATACAAGATATTGTCAGCTAATATGTGATTTAATTTTAGTGTTTACGTATATAATTTCAAAAGTAATTTACCCCGCCCACATCCCTAACCAATGTCTTAAAACTGAGGCACCTTTCATTTTTTTTTTTTTTTTTTTTTTTTTTTTTTTAAAACAAACGATAGTATATAAACTAAGGGATTGGGAGAGTTGGCTAAACCTTACAATGAGTCTGGTTCAACTTCATTTTTGGCAAGAATTAAACCTAAAACCTCTCACTTACAAATACTAAATGGCAAGACACCTTTCATTTAAATCTCCATAGTTTTCTATTAGTTTTTGAGGTTCTATACTTATTTCTCTTTGTCATAACCTAGCTTATATTTGACAAAAAAAAAAAAAAAAAAAAAATTCAACTAATAAGAAGGGAGAGAAAATCTTTTCAATACTATCAATCCCAAAATACTTGAGCTCCTCAATCCCAAAATACTTATACTTCCTCAATCCCAAAATTTAAGTTTTTATCAAAATTACATCCAATTTTCATAACTGCCAACTTACTTAACCAATCTTTGGAGTAGTAAAGACTCTATTATCTTTGAAATAATAATTTGTTTTATAGATATTTATGGAAAAACATCAGCATAAGCAGTATATACAAAGATGCATTAATTCAGATCAGAAGCAATAAAAAGTGGCGCCCAGTCAAAAGTCTCCCTCTATTCATGCGCGAATCTTTATCAGGCCATTGTTTGTCAAGTGATAACTTGATAAGCAAACAAAACAAGCATGATACAGCTTTAATATCACTTGGTATTCACATAAAATACGTATGTACCCTCATTGAAGCAAACGACCATAACATTTTCCCAGAAAAGTCGCTTATAAGGCACGTGGTTTCCGATCTCTTCCTCCCAGAATGGTGCTTCAATTGGGTTGTTAATGGGTAATTTGGTTCCACTTCACACCATCATTATTACTATCAATCTCACCTTTATAATATGATCATATCAAATTAAAATAGTCTTAACGGGTGCCTATGAATAACCCAATGGGTTGATTTGCCACCTTTGCTAAATTTCTAAGATTTGAAATTTTAGAATACTGAAAGAGATATATGTGAGAATTCTAAAATTTATGACTGAAATTCATTTTTGAGTTTCCAAACTTTAGAGAAATTTATCCGATAAACTTCAAAATCACGAGCAATGTGGTGTTTCACAGCTTTAGTTAATGCTCCTAATAAACCAAACTATCCAGCAGATGTGTCGTTAGGTGATTGCTCCAATAGTTATGCTCCATGAATATTTGTATAAAATCACTTGATTAGGCATTTGATAAGATGAACAAACACATAGTTGCATACAATCGGTAACACAAAATGTCGTATGTTTTACTAGTTACGGTTAAGCCCTAATCAAAGACTAAATATAGTAAAGCATGGAGCCCTAGCATGGACACTAGTTATCTCATGTTTTGGACCCTTGTTGCACATGTAGTCAAGCTTCAAATTAATGATTTTGTTGCTCCTAAAATTTAGGGTTCTTGCACTGTACCTGAAATGTCATGGTGACGTTATCTTCTCTGCATATATTATGAATTTAGGGTTCAAATCATGTTCGGACCCTTGTTGATATTATGAATTTCTGGAAATAGGTTGCTATAAAATTTATGGGATTAGTTTTGGCTGCTAATTGATTAGTTTCAAATGCAAGAAAGGATATGATATTACTTTGGCTGCTAATTGATTACTTTCAAATGCAAGAAAGGATTAGTTTTGAAACTGAACTATGCATGCACCTGGTGAACTAGCTTTCATTTTCAGTTTCACCCTCTGATTTGAGCACGCAGAAGATGAAATATGGTCCTCCTCTTTTGGTCCTAGTAAACGATATGGTCCTAGGTAAAACTAGTACTTTAATTGGTCTTTTCCTTCTGAACGGTGGAAAGTGATTTCAGCATACTTCTTACTTTCTATTAGGATGGTTAATGGGTACTCATTAAGTATAGATATGTGTTATCTGTGGTGGTGAGTGGTGGCGTTTGTGCTTGTAATGATGATGATAGGATATGGAGTATCCATGGGCACCCATTAACCATCCCTACTTTCTATATATGTACTTTGTTTATTTGTCCATCTTTTGATAATTAAAAGAGAATCAGAAGACAAAAAATAACACGTATGTGCAAAAAAAAAAAGAAAAGTGTGCGAAAAGCATTTCTTTACATGATCTCTCATGATCTCTGATGAATAATGGTTTTGGTAAATTTTTTATGTTGCAGAACTTACAAAAGGAAAGAGTAAAGTTTAACTAGGCAATTGAATTAACTACAAACATGATATGAGCTCTTTGGATGAAAAGGTGCTCAGCACCCTTATAGAGTGTGGGAGGAAACATGTTTGTAGTGTTACTGACTGTACTGAAGATACACCCTTAATTGATGAGCATTAACTTTTTTTTTTTTTTTTTTTTTTTAAATTTAATTAAATTTAATTTTTTATGAACGTAGCATTACTGAATTAGTTTACTTAATTTCTACATGTAAGGTGTGATTTTCTATTTACTTAGCTTGCAAATACTCATTAATGCTATAAAAATAAAAATTGTTATACGCATGTTGAAATGTAATTTATCTACAAAAATAATGACTCATGATTAGCACTAAGAACATTTCTTTGATTTTTTATTTGATATGCATTTGCCCAAATTGCTGTTAATTTTTCGTTTATTTTGTTTTGTGTTAGCGTTTATTTGTTTAAGCCTAGGGGAGACTTTTGTAGTTGCTTTGGGATTAGAGTACATTCGGTTGAGTCACAGATTCACTTCATAATTCTAACATTGGTAATTCTACAGACACCCAAAAGTTCTCTCCAAACACCAACTATTGACTATAGAAGTTGATAGTTCTGTTTAATCGGCTCGATTATTGGTCCTTGCTCATTATTGAAACACGTGAATGCTACTGCATGTGTGCTTTGAGCCATCTGCTCCGTATATTTTGAACAATGAGTACATCACATATATAAATCAAATCCGGATCCTCTTTGTGAGCCATCTGCTCCAAAACTACTTTTGAATTAGTATTATTTCTACTTTGCAATATTGCTTTATATATATGTGAACAAATGCAAGAAAGGATATGATATTACTTTGGCTACTAATTGATTAGTTTCAAATGCAAGAAATGATTAGTTTCTAATGTTATATTTTTATGGTTCAAAAATTGTATAGATGTCACAGTTGATCACTTGTCGTCAGGGCGCGACCATTGCATTTTCAGCACCTACTGCTTCAGCCGTGAGTGCTCGATTGATTGGGGAGCCTACACCCCTTACTGAGGCTACTCTTAGGGTGTCCCAAGTGCCCGCATCATCGGCGTCATCAGTGTCAGTTTAGCCGCTCAGTGCATGGCAGCCTCACCGGAGCCTTCTGATCACACTTCCTGGGCATCCACAGTCGAGGGTAAGGGCACCCAGCCAGTTACCTCACTACATTGTCTTTTTTTCATTTTAAAACTATTATTTTTATGATTGTGAAAATTTGATGCATTGTGAAAATGTGTTGTGGGTGTGAATTACTGTTATTTTACTGTTTTCAGGTTTTGGGAAATGGTATACTATTAGGGGAGGTTTTGTCGAATTTTCTGTAGAAATTTAAGATTAGGGTTTTCACCAATTAAGTTATTTTGGGCAGCTAAAAAAAAACACCAGGGGGCCTAATCGAATGCTGAAGCCGGCACACAACATACGTCTGTCCAACGAATTGATCAAATTGCATATGATTTGTGACATCGTGGAGCACCTACCTCACAGCAGCATAGTAGCATTGCTACTAGCTGTGGTTTTGTTATTCGATGGCATTGTCCTATGCAGTGGGAGTCTTGGGCAGAAATTCCCGAGAGGACGAAGAAACTGGTGCGAGATGTGTTGGTCGGTTAGTATATTAATTTTTAACCTTTATAATTTTTTAATTTTGTTTACAAATTTTATAAACCAAAGAATATTATCTTAATATTATTAAATTTCTCACTATTTTACTATTTTCATATTTGTAGGTCATTTATAATCTTGAGAACATATCCCCTGAGGTCGCCGCCTACTTAGAGGAGAACTTAGCAACCCGGTACAAACATTGGAAGTGCGAACTCCACATGCATTTTAAGAAATGGGATGATCCGGAGATTGCTCGCCTAGATGGTTGCCCAATCGAGTTGTTGGAGCAATGGAGGATTGGGAGTGGCTCTACAAACATTTTACGGACACAAAATTTGTGGTATGTACACAATATTTTAATAATAATTTATTACTGTTTTAGTTATTTTTTTAAGTTTTTTTAATAATTTCTTTCAAATAGTCGCACTAACATGTATATTGTGCGTTTAGCAGAATAAATCTGTTGCTGGCAAGAAAGCTCGGGAGTCAAAGACACTTCTCCACCATTCCGGTTCGATGCCCTTCTCGTATAAGGTTGAGGCGCAACGTCAGTTAAAAGTATATTAATTTTTAAATTTTATACAATTTATATTTTATTATTGATTAATAAAATTTTCTTAATGTTTTTTTTTTTCCTTTAGGAGGGTTCTAAGTTCCCAGAGGTAGACATTTTCAAGGACGTTTATGTTCAACCCGGCGATGAGACCACTAAGCAGCTGCATGTAAGTATATGTAATCGTTATTATTCTTATATTTATGAATCGTTCAAATATTAATTACATTTTTTTATTAAATATTAAATGTTTTTTCTTTATTGTTATAGGCTGCTATGGTGGATAAGGTTAATGCTGTTCTCCAAGAAGCAGCATTGCAGCTTCCCTTGGAGACCTTGATCGAGAGCGTCACTGTACCCGAGGATGCAGGTCTTTAGATCCTCACTGAGATCCTGGATCAGAAGCTCGGTAGTTGTCATGGCAAGGTTGTTCAGGGCATGGGGAAGGCACGGGTTCGTGAGACGGGTGCTTCCTCTTCCAGACCGATCACAGGATAGGTCATGGCCCTGACGAAGGATGTGGAAACCCTAAAAGGTAAGATTGTGGTCTAAGAAGTACCCGGGATGCTCGGGAAGCCCAGATTGGAGCCCAATTTTAGGCCTAGGATGAGAAGATGAGCATGATCTTACGGGCCTTACAGATGTCCGGCCTCCAAATCCCAATGCCAGCACCTGATCTTGCTCCACCTTCGAAGTGGCTGGGAGGTCAAATGTGGAGTAAGATTAGGTGCTGGCACCGGGATTTGGAGGCCGGACATCTGTAAGGCCCGTAAAATCACACTCATTTTCCCTTCCTGGACCGAAAACTGGGCTGCAATCTGGGCTTCCCAAGCATCTTGGGCTGCTTCTTGGGCCGTAATCTTACTTTTTAGGGTTTCCGCTTCCTCCGTCAAGGCGATGACCTGTCCTGTGGTCGGTTGGGAAGAGGAGGCACCTATCTCACGAACTCGCGCCTTCCCCATACCCCGAACAACCTTGCCATGACGACGACCAAGCTTCTGATGTTACAATGCAGGTATTGTCGTCGCAAAGCCTACCCTCACAACCTTTGCGCGTGACGAAGTTTTCATTGGGCTAATTTTCAGGTGATGCTTTTTAACTTTGCGCAACGAACTATGCTTCGTCGTGCAAACTGTTATTTGTACTAGTGAAACCCTCCATCTTTGCAGCTACCACAAAGCCTTCTATGGAAAGATGGGTTCACACATTTCCCTTTGCAGCATATCTCATTAATTGTACTTGCACTTCTTCCCACAGTTAGCTCGGTCAGTGAACATAATAACACACTTCTTGCAACAATGAGTCCCTAGGCTTCCCTTAGCACGACATATCTTGGGGAACTTGTTACAAGTCAATCTCACCCGGCGTTTTTGCAAGAGAAAGCAGTTGCTTCCACATAACATATTTGAAGGTTGTGATTCAGTGAACACAATAACACACTTCTTGCAACAATGAGTCCCTGGGCTTCCCTTAGCAGGACATATCCTGGGGAACTTGTTTCAAGTCAATTTCACCCGGCATTTTTGCAAGAGAAAGCGGTCGCTTGCCCGTAACATATTTGAAGGTTGTCATTCAGTGAACACAATAACACACTTCTTGCAACACAGAGTCCCTGGGCTTCCCTTAGCATGACATATCTTGGGGACCTTGTTACAAGTCAATCTCACCCGGCGTTTTTGCAAGAGAAAACGGTCGCTTCCACGTAACATGTTTGAAGGTTGTGATTCAGTTTCGTTTAACGGAGAATTCGAAAACTCATCAATGGTTGCATCTTCGTAGTATTGTTGGGATTGTACGTCATTGGATTCAATGCTTAGAATAGGAGACAAGAGGAGGATAGATATGAAGAAACAATGTATAATCAACTTCATGGTGAAAGAAATAATGTGAAGAGCTAGGCTTGTTAGAGAGAGGTTTAATGTTGGAAACTAGAGACCGAATAGAGGCTTAGATGGGAGGGAATGTTTGATTAAGGATGACAATGGAGGTTGGTTTTTATAGTAAAGCTTACATGCAGATTTTTTCCTCCCGAGTATCTTGATCTTAGTGGAGTGGTCTACACAGCAACAAATAACTAAATTTGGAGCTAAAGTTAGGTTGTTATTCATCCGACTGTTAAACAATTGGAAGGAAAAACGCGGCGGAGAGAAGCTGACTTTCACGGATGTAAAAAATCAACTAAAATTATATAGAACAAGCATATCCATTTTTGTATTAGAGACTCTGATTTCGAATCTCACATCTCTCACTAATTCTTTGTGTCAAAAAATTAATAGGAGCTCAAACATTACCCCTTTAATTGTTAGAAATAAAGCGAATTCAAACATAAATCTTACGTGTATACATACGAATAAATAAAACACTATCACATTTAGATTCAAAATATGCACTAAAAGTTTTCTTTTAGTATTGGGATTCATATGAACTGTGAAACTCCTTATTAAGTTGAGATAAGACTTTTTTTGTACAAACGAATTCTGGTCATAAGTCTGAAAATATATAATAGCCACTACATGCTCTACTTCTAGAATTGTGGACAATGTGCATTTTCCGTGCTCACACTTTGCATATCTTTTCTGTATGTTCATGAAGATTTGTTTTATATTTGAGTAGCCTAACCGGAAGCCCTAATGCCTAATCCCCACCAACCCATCCACTATATATGTGGGCCACTCTTAGGTTAGCAAAAGTTGATTTAGTTTCATGGGAATAATGCCACATACTAGTTTTCAAAAAAATAAAAATAAATAAATAAATAATGCCACATACTACTTCCTTAACACAAACATACAATGAGTCAAGACCCGTAAATTTGCACAAGCTAACTGATGCATCAAATTCTCTCAAATTTCAATATATATTTGCTTATTAAATCTTGAGTTTACGATCTAGAATTTAGTACTTTTGATACACTAATGATAATACACGTGCTATGATTTGCGAAGAAACTACTATATCAATATGCAATGCAATATATGTCTCAAATAAACACAATAGTTGTCAAAGAGGGTTGATAGAGTTGGAAAGATGGTTTTATTTGCTAGACCAAGGGCTTATGTTCGAGTTGCACTGCACCTGCAGCAATCCTCCTTAATCGGAGATCTATAAAATAAAAAAAAAGTGCCAAGACTCCCTTTGTACGTACTAAAAATGACTTGTAGTAAATTTTGTCCCTAGCCTTCTCTCCCCCTAAACTTTTCTCAACCAAAAAAAAAAAAAAAAATAGAAACCACAATAGTTATTTGATACAACATAAAACACTTAATTAAAGAGACAAATAATTAGAAACTTAATCAAAGAACAAAGGATGTCAACTGGGAAGAAAAGCTTAGCTGCTTAGGGGAATCCTCGAGTGTTATTGTAAAGCCAGGGCGAAGATAATTTCTTTTCGTTCGTCTGGGTTAAAGAATATATGGGGCAAAACATGAAACACGAGCTTTCTGTTTCTTTTTTTTTGGTCGGAAAATAAGAGCTCTTTTATTTGTATTTTGTTATGCATATGCATAACATTAACAACATATATGTTTGCATGGCAAAAGTGTGGACAGCTCCTTAGGCCATCTCCAACTGAGATCGAAGGGCTAACTATAGCACAGTTCAAAATTATAATCATGCAAAAAATTATTTTAAAAAAACAGTGTCACGTCATACTCATATATCATCATCAACCGAAAGGGCTAAATATAACCTCATTAATTAGTTTTTAGTTTATACTTGAAATTATTGGCTAATTCAATTAATTACTATTGAACGTTTTCAAATCTAGCCATTAAATTTGAATAAATTATTGCAATTGAGGAGCTGGCCCCAAAAAATGAGTTAAGAAGGAAGGGGGGAGCTACGGTTGGCCAGCCTGATGCCCCTTTGGCCAAATAATGGCTTGGTGAGCTCTATAGAATTATAGCACAATCATCGATTGGAGATGAATTTTTGAACAAATCAAATCATTTTTTGTCGCTTGGCCTTTTAGTTCTTTCCATTAGAGATGGCCTTACTTCCTGTGGTTCATACGGTACACCTGGCGCTCCTTCTTGTAGTGGTTGGCCACTAGGGGATCTATTGTACTTTGCACAACATCTTCATTAACTTCTCCTGTTTTTTTTTTTTTTTTTTTTTTTTTTTGGGGACAAAGGAGATTCAATACCAAGAGAACACAATTACAGACAAAGGGGCGCAAATACAAAACAAAAAGTGAACCCCCAACACTAAACAAAAGCCCAACCCGAGAGAAAGGCCCAAAACAGAAAAACACAAAACATAAAACCCTACAAGACTAGCATCCTCCTTTGTCGTCGAAGAACCGGCCGTCGACCACAATCCAGTATACCAGGCCAGAGATCGCACCAAACATCGCCCCCAAAGAAGAAGGCGCCAGCGTCCTCCACCATACACCACACAAATCGAAAATGCAGCCACCAAAGGAATAAGCTAGAGGGAAAGAACTTACCCCTAGCAACAAAGCTGAAAACAGCATACAAGTGGAAGGTGGTGGTGGGTACACCATATGAGTCGAAGCTCTGCACACCTTCCTAGAAAACCGCACAACGCGGGTGGAAAAGATGGTTGCAGAATCAGACATTTGTGAGAATGATGTAGGACAGAAGCAAATGGAAAAGGTAGGAAATGGTTGGAGTAAAGTCATGGAGGTGGAAAAAAGTGAGAGAGAAAAAGAAAAGGGAAGGTTGGAAGTGGGACTGTCAGATCGAGATCGATGAAAAGTGAGATCGGAGGTCGCAATGGGGGAATTACCAGAACAGATGGGCAGAAAAACCCGGAGAAAGCCAATCTCACATAGAAGGGCAGAAGGAAGAGGAAGGAGGAAGAAAAGCAACATGAGAAGAGAAAAGAAGAAGAAAAGGAAAAGAGAACAACAGAGTAGAGAAGGGGAAAGGAGAAGAAAACAGAAGAAGAAAAGGAAAAGAGGCAACCGACTCCAGCTGAAGCCGGAGTCGGCACCGGAGTAGAAGGAAAAGCTGAAGACCCTCACTAAAAGGGAAAGAAAACTCTCACAGAGGAGAGAAGGTCTCTCAGAGGGAGAGATATAGTTTTTAACTTCTTTTTTGGATCTTTAATTTGCCTTCATCTAATGGGCAGCGATAAAGTACGATGCCATAATGGTTTCTAGCTTTAATTTCGGGATTTTCCATAGTTCCCTAGCTCATAAATTCAAAACTTTTTTACGTCCATTGTGAACTTAATTTTGGAGTATGATGATTCTCCTCCTGTTCACATCTCTTTCCTTCTCTTCCTCTCATATTTGTTTTTTGTCTTATTACTTTTATAAAAATGTCAATATAACGTGGTTTAATAGCAACTATTCAAATAGGAAGGAAGGAAAAGAGATAAGGAGGGAAAGAATCCTCCTCCTATATTTTACCCGTTGGATGGCACAGTATCTTGAGTCTTGACCGGTCTTTCTCTTAATTTGACAAGTCATCTTCAACAATTAGCATCACTTTTCTTTTTGGTAAATTTATGTTGTTAATCATCATGAATTTGACTGAAAGTGATGAAAAAGTTAATAATTTGGTGTTATTTTATTTTAGGGTATTTTTTCTTATGTGTTGGAATTTGTTAGTAGCATAAGAATTATGATTACTTGCTTTTTATGTTTTTGGGTTATTGTTTTCTTGTTTGTTTAGAATTAGGTGTTTATAAATACACCTTGTAACTAACAACCAAATATAACTAAGTCATGGTGCCATTTGTATATTGGTTATCTTTAGATGAGATTGCCATGTTGTAATAAGGTGGCGGATTGGATAGGATTAACACAGAAGCAAGGTTGTTACTACTGTATAACTATATGTACTGTTGTAAATGTCTGTTTACACCATTAATTCAAGAACTCTTCTTCTTCTGATGCTTAGCTCCATCTTCTCTTCTTATTCTCAAGCTTCATTTCTGCAACATTTAGTTTTTCAATTCAGTCAATGTTGAGCAGTAATAACTTGGTAGGAATGAGGTCTGTTAGATATGTAGTTCTTTCCGTTCATAGAATAATAACAAGCAATTCTTTTTTTTTTTAAATTTTTTTATGACCTTGACGGTATGAGAAAGAATTCTAATAAATTAGATAAAAAGAAGTTAATTACACTAGTCAATAAATTTTTTAATTTATTTGTGGTTAGGGAGAGGCTGAAATGCCTATGTGAGTTTTTCCGGCCCCCGGCCCCTGAAAGGGGTGGATAACAGTGGTTTGCCACCAGTTGTCCCCCTTTTTTTTTAAAAAAAAAGAAGAAGTTATAGATATGTATATATAGTATCTCCAAGGCCATATGTATACAGACAAACCCCTTTTATCCAAAGGGATTTCCAGTTTTTGGTAAAAATAGGGACTAGTTGTGGCCCTGTGGGATCCCCTCTACACCGAACTTCAATCATCCAAACTGTCTATTTTTCAAATTGCAGTTTATTGATCATCTTTGCAAAATATTAGTCAAATTGGAAATGCTTTAGACATCTAACTGAGTTCAATGATCTATGAATAAAGACTTAAAAAATAGACAGGTTGGATCATTGAAATTTGATGTATAACGGGCTCCACGACTAGTCCCTATTTTCCCCGTAAGCACAACTATACTTAAGACTTATCATGGCCTTTATACGTACCCAGCTAGCTGGTTGAACAAGAACAAGATCAACAAACAAATTTAAATTGTTAAGTTTAAAATGAACAAAATTAACTTCACCCTCAAGAACTCGACCGTAGATGAGAAAATTTGTCGAAGCATTAGACAAGCAACAAAGTACATATTTTTATTTTTGGTCGATGAAAACATATATTACACAACTTTCTGACAGCTAAAATAGAAAAGTGGCTGGGTTGCTCATGAAGAAAGCAATGTCTCACATCGAAAGCACCTGTGATATGACCCTAACAAGCTGTAAAAAGAGAATAAAATTAAAAACTATTCTTGACTTCTTCTTTAGTCTCACCCAAATTTACAAATGAACTAAAAAAGAAGAGTGAAAAGCTTTCTCCTCATAAGTACATATCATATATCCTGAAACGTTAACCTTAGGAAACTAGTCAAACATGTTGGGCACTACCAACTCTGTAGTTCTGATCATATTAACGGTTTCCTCCTCACTTCTTTTCCCAATTTCTGAGCAATATTCCAATTGTAGCCCCATCAATCCCATGAACATTACAAACTGCAAGAAACTAGTCACTCTAGGAGCAGAATTCGGGTGGAACATTCACAGCAACACCGAAATCGACATCTTGTTCACCATTAGACCGCCTGCAAAATGGATAGCATGGGGTGTGAACCCAGGTCCCCAAAGGCCAGAGATGGTCGGGACCAGGGCTGTTATAGGCATTTCACAGCCTAATGGAACGTTGGCAGTCAGAAAATACAACATCACTAGTGACACCAAGCTAGGTTGTAGGCTTAAGCCTTCACAAAATTTTGATGATGTTATTGTCAAGAACATGAAAGGTGAAGTGAAGCCTAGGAGGTACATGTCGATATTCGCAACGCTAATTTTGCCACCGGATCCAGCTGCGTACAATATTTTGAAGTTGAACCATGTATGGCAAGTGGGGTTTGAGGCTGATGATGCTCTTATGGAGCCTAAGATGCATTCCACTTCTCTCCAGAATGTGGATAGCACGGAGACTATAAACATGACCACAGGACGCGGTCTTAGCATTGGACATCGCCAGCATCACCTCAGAACGGTACGTAATTAAGATGCCAAACCATGACATGAAATTCACCTAAGACGAAATTCAAATATGCAAGTGAGTCTCACCTCTGTGAGAAATTATACTAAATGTGGTATATATTTGTAGCCAAGTTACAATCTATTGGTTATGATTGACTATGGAATATATGATTATCAACTATTGAAACAAATTATTTAACGGTTGGTGTTATAGCTTAGGGCTTGTCTAATAAATTTTTTTTTAAACTAAAGATAAAGATAAGATTTATGAAATAAATAAGGAACGGAGATGAATGAAGGGAGGAGGAGTAACCGAAGGATGTTATATGAAAACAAAAATTTGAAAGTGATAATAATTTTTAGTTTTTATTGTGCATCATTTCATACACATTCCTTTCAAATTATGTGTGTGTAAATAATTAATATTCCTTTTTCTCTTTTTACTAATAGGTACATGGGATTCTTAATATTGTGGGGTGGGGAACAATGTTGCCATTGGGAGTGATCATAGCAAGGTACTACAGAAGATACCCTTTTCATTGTCCAAGGTGGTATGTAGTTCATGTCTCGTGCCAGATTGTTGGTTACACTCTTGGCACGGCTGGTTGGGCGATCGGACTCTGGCTCGGCCATGCTTCCAGACACTACAGCTTCTCGACTCATCGAATTCTCGCCATTTGCATATTTGCCTTCACTACATTACAAGTATATAACATTTATCTCTCTCCCTCTCTTCCATTATGCCATGAGTCACACGAAAATGTTATTCGAGTCTTGACATATCACATCCAACGTATCAAGGAAAAACATGCATAAAAATGTTCAGATAATATGATAGTGCGTGCTAAGTAACATAACAATTACAATATGACATGTGTTCGAGGTTAGCGATCAAATTTCTTAGTTTCTTGACATTTTCTTGACATATGTCATCTTTTGACTTTGTTCCACCATTAATCAACATTGTATAACACGACAAGAACATTTTTTTTTTTTTTTTTCCTATTAGTCCAGCATATTATGTCTGAAGTGTAAACGTAAATACTGTTTAAGATTGTTCGGATCGCAGGACAATGTTGAGTGACATAACAGTTCACTTACAATATGACATGTCTTACAATTTAGCGATCAAATTTTTTAATTTCTCGACACAGTCATCTTTTGACCTTGTTCCACCACTAATGAACATTGTAACACGACAAGAACATTTCCCTTGCAAATATTTTGCTATTAGTCTGATATTAAGTCGCAAGTATCAAAGCAAATAGTGTGTAAGATTGCTCGGATCACGTGACAGTACTGAGTAATAGAACAATTTAGTTAAGAGATGACAGTGTCAAAATTAAGCGATATAATTTCTTAATGCTCAACACATATTCCCTATTGATGTTTTTCCGTCACTCATGAACTTTGACAAGAACATTTATGTTACTAATATTTTCAACATACCCTAGAATTTAGTGTTGCTTTTATAGATGAGTGACATTGTTTCTGTGCATTGCAGATGCTTGCCCTGCGTTTAACGCCAACAAAAACTGATGATTACCGGAAATACTGGGACATGTACCATCATTTTCTAGGGTATTCACTGCTGGCTGTGATCTCAGTGAACATATTCCAAGGCATTGCGATTTTGAAGCCGAATAAAACCTGGTTGTGGGTTTACGTCGGAGTCCTTGGAATGTTTGCTTTGGTTGCAATTGGTTTGGAGATTTTCACTTGGACTAAGTTCATATATAACTTATATCGCGAAAAGAAGAGAAGGCTCGGATTCCATGACGGGGCCAACAGCTCGAACTAGTAATCAACCTCAAGCCTCGTCGGGCGCGGGACAACGCCCAGAAACATTACCGGAAGCTGAAGATATTGATAAAATTTACAATTACAACAACTCGAAGCCTAGTATGTCCAGCCAAGTCCAGAAACTCATGAATCTCACTTGCCTTGTTAGCTAGTTATGTTTTTCCTCTTAATTCCATTTTCCACTTTAGGTTTGCTCTTTTCGGACTTTGCAGATAAGGAGGCTTATTAATACATAATATACTTGATTGTTGAGCAAATATCGTATTTTATTTTAGGTTTTTTAGCATTTGACTTGATATGTTATAAGAAATTCCTATGTTAACTCCATTTGTAATGGTTTTGTTGTTTTTGGATCTAAGTGATTCGTTTTAGGCTTTTAAGGCTATATCCTGTTAAGCATTATGTAGAAAAGATAACAAAGAGATTGTAGAGGAAGAAGAAGGAAACAGAGAAAACTTACAGAGAGAAAGAGAATGATTTTTCACTTGTATTTTCTTTATTAATTTTCTGGTTACAAAGATACAATTGCTATATAGGTGGATATTCACCTAACTGCCTTATCCGCATCTTACACTAGCAACAATTCTAACTGAATTTTACAACAGCAACAATCCTAACTGCCTTACCTATTTGACTAATGACATGTGTCATGATCCACACCCTCCATATCCTATATATTCTAACATCCCCCCGCAAACTCATGTTGGTCCAAGCATGAGACTGTTGTAGTGAGTATGGAATAATGGTGAACTCAGGCATTTGGTAAGAATGTTTGCAAATTGCTCAGATGAAGATACAAATTGAACCAAAAGCTTCTTGTTTGCAACTCATTCTCTCACAAAGTGAACATCTACTTCAATATGTTTTGCGCACTGATGTTGAACTGGATTAAAGGACAATGTGATTGCAGATAGATTGTCACAAAAAAGGACTGGTGGGTGAGAAATTTGAACTTGCAGAATGTGAAATAGTTGTTGCAACTAATCTAATTCAGCAACAGTGGATGACAAAGCTCGATATTCAGCTTCAGTTGATGATCTTGAGACCGTTTGTTGTTTCTTTGAAGCCCAAGACATAGGATTGTTACCGAGAAACAACAACCAAATCTATTATAGATCGCCTATCATTAGGATCTTCAGCCCAATCAGCATCACTAAACGACCGGAGTGATAAATTGCCTCTTGTATGTAGAATTCCATGTGTCATAGTCCCTTTGAGGCACCTTAAGATTCTTTTCACAACCAGAAAATGAGAAGCCATTGGAGATTGCATAAATTGACAGACTTGGTAAACTGAAAAGGTTATGTCAGGCCTTGTGAAGACCAAGTATTGTAAAGCTGCAACAATGCTCCTATAAAGACTAGGATTATTAAAAGGTTCCCCATCATCCTTCAATAACCTGTTATAAGGTAAGCAAGGAGTTGCACATGGTTTAGAATTAGACATTTCAGTTTTCTGCAATAAATCTTTCACATACTTCTCTTGATATAGAAACAACCTTTCATCTGTTCTTGTAATTTGGATCCCAAGAAAGTAATGGAGAGACCCCAGATCTTTGAGATCAAATTCTTTAGTTAAGTCTATAATAACCTGTGCAATCATCTTAGTAGCATTCCCAATTATTATGATGTCATCTATGTAGAACCAGAACTCTTGACAAAGAGTGATGAATCAGCATATGTATTATGAAACCCCAATTTGGGCAAAAAACTTGTGAACCTATCATTCTAAGCCCTTAGGGCTTGCTTCAGTCCATAGAGGGACTTATAATTTACAGACTTTATTAGGGTGGTTATGATCTTCAAATTTAGGAGGTTGGGACATATCGACTTCTTCTTGAAGAATGCCATGAAGAAAGGCATTTTTGACATCTAATTGATGTAGAGGCCAATCATGATGAGCTGCCAAAGCTAATACTAACTTGACAGTTGTTGGTTTAACAACAGGGTTGAAAGTTTCCCCATAATCGAAGCGATGCTCTTGATTAAATCATTTTGCAACAAGTCTCGCTTTGTACCTAGCAACTGTACCATTAGAATTTCTCTTGATTTTAAACACCCACTTGCAGCCTACAAGATTCTTATTGTGAGGAAGATCCACTAGACTCTAGGTTGCTTGAGAATGTATGGCTGAAATCTTTTCATTCATAGTATCATGCCACACTGGTGCTTTCAAAGCTGATTCCTCACCTCCAGAATCACAAACTGATGCATATAAAGCTTTATGTTTCACAATACCAATTTTGGATCGAGTTTACATTGGGTGGAGATTCATAAGTGGAATCTCAAGAACAACTTGGAGAGTCTCAGGACAAAATTCAAGTGCCACCGGAGTTGATGAATAGGGAGATGAAGCAGCAATAATGGATTGTGGTGTGGTTGGGGTATCAATATCATATGAGCTAGAAGGCTATAATAAATCTGTGGACTTAATGGATTTTTGAATTGACTCTATATGAATGTGAGGGGATTAACTATGTGGTATAGGTGTCTGTGCATGCATTTGAGGTGTTTGGGATCCAGTAGATGGAGTATCTCTAGATGTAGATGAAGTTTGCATTCTAGAATTTGAAACTAGTGAAACAAGAACATTTTGATGGTTTGGGGTTGGTAGTGGTGCAGTGTCAAGTGATGGAGTGGGAGTAAGAATTTGAGATTTAGGATAAACTGTTAGTAATGGAAATGGAAACTCAAGTTCATTGAATATTACATGTCTAGAAATGTAGGTCGTTTTGGTTTCCAAATGATAACAGATGTATCCTTTATAGTGAAGAGCATATCCCAAAAATAAGCATCGAGAGGTTTTAGGTTGTAGTTTGAAGGTATTATATGGTTTAAGGAAAAGATAGCAAGAACACCCAAATACCCTTAAGTGAGAAAGTTTAGGGACAACATCATATAGTAATTCAAATGGTGATTTGTTATGAAGAACATGAGTTGGCATTCTATTGATTAAGTGGGTTGATGTATGACAAGCATAAGTCCAAAACAATGGGGGTAAATGAGCAATTTGCAACAATGTAAGGGCAGTTTCTACAATATGCCTATGTTTACGCTCAGACAACCCATTTTGTTCAGGGGTATAGGGACATGAAATCTTATGGAAAACACCTTGTTCAATGAGAAATGTTTGGAACTTTTTGCTATAAACTCTCATCCTCCATCACTTTGCAGAATTTTAATTTTGATTGTAAACTGAGTGCAAACATAATGATAGAAAGAGATAAATGTAGGGAAAATGTCTGATTTATTGATTAAGGAAAATATCCAACTGAATCTAGTACATTCACCTGTGAACAGAACATAATATTTTTATCCATCTAAAGATTGACAAGGTGATTGACCCCTTAAAAGGAACCACAGACTTAGTTTGAACAGACTAAAAGGGTAACTTGCTAAATTTTCTTTCTAAACAACTTTGACACATTGTAGAAGATGTATCATGTACAGTGACTATGTTAGACTTCTTAAGCATTGTAGAAGAAACAGAGTTGGAAGGATGACCTAGTCGGTTGTGCTAAATAGTTAAATTGACTAGTTTTCCCAAGCAGGCCATGATTTTTGAAGTTGATGCAAACTGATGTGGTATAAAGGATAGCTAAGCATAAACATTTGAAGGTGTTATATTCTGCAAGAAGACCATTGAGAGCCAAGATCACAATACCTTTATCGGCAAAAACAACACCTGCAGTTGCAAGAAAATCTCATGCTGCGTTGATGCATTCAAGATACATAAATACATAATCAAACCCTTTTTCGATGTTCTAAAGATCAACTTTCATCTGGAAATTAGATGTACGAGTAATAGTAGAAAACTATTCTTGAAGTTGAATCCAAAGATCTTGTGAGCTGGTATTGCCTGTGGCACAAGAAATGGCAGAGGAGGACAAAGTTGTAGTAAGAAGTTGCATAAGAGCCTTGTCATGCATCTTCCAAATCTTGTACTCATCAGTTTCAGTTTGTGGAGTTGAAGACGTAAAGGTTAGTGATGAATCTGAAGACCCAAATGAAGAAAGTTGAGGCGAACATACATTGGTGCCATCTACAAACCCCATGATTCCATAACCTTCGAGCATCAATTGCAACTGAAACTGCCATTGAAGGTAGTTGGAATCATCTAGCTTCAAAGTAACTGAATTAGAGACTGATGAAATCAAGTTGGTAATTAGTGATTGCAAGATTTGCAATTGATTCGCAGTAATCATCTTGAGAAAATTTGAGTGAGACAAAAAAAAAATCAAACACTTGGTGTGCAAGAATTTACCAAGAACAAATAAGAGAATTGGGGCAAGGAAAAAGCTTGAAAATCCTAGAGAAAAGGGAAGGAATTAGTATGTAGACATTATAGCGGAAGGAAACCAAGGATCAAGAAAGCATGAATGACTTTCAAGACGATGATACCATGTTAAGCATTATTTAGAAAAGAGAACAAAGATTGTACAAGAAGAAGAAGGAAACAAAGAAAACTTAGAGAGAGAAAGATAATGATTTTTCACTTGTATTTTCCTTATTAATTTTCTGGTTACAAAGATGCAATTGCTATATAGGTGGATATTCACCTAACTGCCTTATCTGCATCTTACACTAGCAACAATTCTAACTAAATTTTACAACTACAACAATCCTAACTGCCTTATCTATTTGGCTAATGACATGTGTCATGATCCACACCCTCCTTTTATACTCTAACATATCCAATGCTGGAAAATCCTAAAATTTAGCTCCGTATTTTCAGTTATCCAAGGGGAAGGAAAATATTCTCTTGATCTCCAAGCTTTCTCATAGCTCATATTAACCCTAAACATTGCTCGCATATCCTTAATGATATCCTTGGGTCTATAAATGTGACCAACCCCCTCTTATTTTGACTTTATACATTGCCTGAAAAAGGAACTACTTGCTTGATAATGATCACGATTGATTACATTACAAGAACAAATGAACATCAGAATATTTCCTGACTTAAAGAAACTCTGATTTCAAATGCTTGATGGTGCGTAGTGGCCATATGTAATTTTCATCAATTCATTTATCACAAAACGCTCCTTATCAAATTTTTTACTTTCAACTCAAAGCTCTTAAGCATTGTGAACATACTTAACTGCATTTGCAAATCCTTATTCGAATACAATTAGCCAACCATATTGTTTTCATTTATATTCGCCGTATTGTATGTTCTTATCCTTTTTATGGCGAGAAGACAAACTATCAATATCAGTATCATCTGGTATAACATCAATAGGATCTTCATGCTCATTGGAAGCCTCACTGAATAGGAAAGGGCATCCATTGAGGACTCGAGTTGCATGTTGTCCCCAAATACTTTAGCTTAGGCCATATTTTCAAATCCTAGATCTAAAGCATCAAATTTTGTGCCACCATGACCGCCAGGCACCAGAGACATCATCGTTGAACACATCAAATTTGTCATCACATTTGTCAAACTGAGATAGTTCTAGAGGTCTAATTGTTGTGGCATGGTTTTCACTTTTACTTCTATATTAATGTATTGTGGAATCTTGTGGGTTGCATTGATAGACTTTCGTAAACCTAAGTAGCCACATCATCGTTATCACATACCTCCATCATATTGGAAGTCTTTACGTTTGTCTTGTATTGATAAAATATTTTGATCTCAAAGTTTCTTCAATCAACCAAGCCGTTGAAGTATTTATTAAGTATATAAGTCAATAATACAGTTACAATAGGTAATATAGTTAGCAAGGTTGTTAGGATTTCTCTTATAAAAACAGTGTGTGTAATCTTCATTTAGTCAATTAATACAAATCCTATTTCTCTCTCTAAACTCTTTTTGTAGACTCTCTTTTGTTTCTCTCTGTCATCTTCCTCTTCCTCTGTACTAATTCTTCATCTTTTACAATTTATTTAACATGGTATTAGAACCACCAGGCTCACCCCATGGATTCTGGTGGTTCCACTTCCCATTATTTTTCATTTGTTTCTAGCTTAATTTCTTTCCAAATTTTCATTAGATGTTAGAATAAGTTTCTGGGTGCTTCCACGATCGTTCTTTTAGGTTGATTTGTTTTTGGGTTGATTTCTTTCTGATCAAATTCATGAGTCTTCCCGTTCCCGATCGAAAGCGAGAGATCGAAAGTTGGAGAAAATTTCAGAGAAAAAAAAAAATGGCGGCAGGAACATGGGTTTTCTTCTTGTTCCTCTTCCACCTCTGCAACTGCTGCATCGTGAAAAAGATTAAGAATTTTTGCTTGGCTTGGGAAATTAATTGACTGAAGAATTGTAAGGGAAAGAAAAATCATAAAGGGGTTCGAATTTGTTCAATCATTGTCGCACGAAAAGGGATATAGATTGTGTGAAATGATGGAGTCATTGTCCGAAGAGTGAGACTGAGAGGGCGGCTTCACCAATTCCAATCCCATATGCAATTGCATGCTGATGGCCACTTTCATTGGCAAGATTAGGATCTGCAGATTTTGGTATGGTTCTCTGCTTCTTCCTTTCATAATGTTTCACTGAATTTGCACTGGATTTAGGTATATGTAGACATTGAAATTTCAGTGAAATAAATGTTGACCAATGTATTAAAATTACAACCTTCACTCATTTCACCTACAACTTCCACTTACTTCACCAACCTCACACACTTATTTCACCTACATCACACACTCATTTCACCTACAACTTCCATTGGGGTTCTGTCGAGAAAAAAAGACTGAAATTTTGATTTTTAAATTTTAATTAGATTTGGAAGAGTAAAACTAGAGTTACATGTGGGTGAAGGAAAAGAAGAAAATAGTAAAATTCTTTTGTAAAAAATTATATTATTGCCTATGATATTATTTTGGCTTTTTAGTCAAAATGGTCTCTGAGATTTTCATAACTCATCACTTTGGTCTCTGAGATTTGAAATCAATAAAAGTGGGAGCCCCTTTGGAGTGAAGCTGCTCCCACTTCTATTGATATTTTTATTCAATTCAAATTGTAAAAAAAAAAAAATGGGAGCCCCTTAGGAGTGAAGGTGCGAGTGCCTACTTCGGCTATCCTTAAGGCTATCCCTGGTCATTTTATACTAAAAAAGAGCAAAGTTCTATAAATTTTAAAAACAAGATCAAATGTCTTTTTGTTCTTAGGGAATAGGCATATAACAATTTTTGGTTGGCTGAAAGTTTCTCCAATGTAAATATGTAAAATTTACATTTTGACCAGAAAATGTAAATAAAAATACATATTCGCATTGGGAAATTAAATTTGGACCATGAGTAGAATTTTAGTCAATTATTTTTCTTGTGATAACTCTAACCAAATTTTGACATAAAAGTACTTAAGCACCACCATGTTGACTGAAACTTTCGCAACTTATGTTCTCTAGTCCTAATCGTCTTTCCCCGGTGAGATCCACTCCCACTTTGTCTTAACAAGTTCTTGATCAATCATAGTAGAACAAAAAAATTACCCCAAAAGCATGAAATTTCTGTAAAACTCTCACTCAAGAAACCTAGCTTTCCATCAAATCGCATTACGCAAGGTATTGGCTGACAATCCAATACCCCTCACCACCAACCATATCTTCATTTACCAAATTATATGATTGCAACTTTAATAACTTAGCCACTTTATGCCTTGTTTATATGCAAAACAAAAGGCTGCGTGAGTGGATTAAAGGTTCATCGTTGGGGTGTTCGTGGTAGCTGGTAGTGGCGAAGCCAGGATTTGTCGAGGGGAGGGGCGAAATTCAAAAGAGTGCAAGGTTCAATCAAAGCGGTTGTTTTCACATTAGGGAGTGCAAAGTTTTGAGTCCATATTCATAGCAAAAAATAGTCTCTCTACCAAAACGGTTGTAAGCAATAATATCAAAGTCAATGTAAGGAGCTTAAATTGGTTAGGATTAGATCCTAAAAAAATGTTAGGCACTAGTCAAATAGCGGACTGAGACCTAACAAGCCTAGGCGAGATCTAAACGAGAGCCTAGATGGATTTAAATTATCGTAAAATAAGCCTTAAACAATATTTACATTGTTTTTAAAAAGTAATACAATATTTATAGATATTATGAGAGTTTAAGATAAATATTGTAGGACTCTTAAAAAAGAAGATAAAAATACATACAAGAATTAAAAAAAATTAAAAAAAAGGAGAAAAAAATGAGTTAATTAACAAACCACAAAAAAGAGGTGGGATCAGAAGAGAAAAGAAAGGGATAATACTTGGGTACTCTCTAGTGAGTACCCATTATACTGAACTTATGAAGTGGCCCAATAAAAGTAGTCCACTTGTCATAGCTAAAATCTCCCAAAACACTTACTACCTTTGTTACCAAACACTCATCATCTTCCTCTTCCCGACTTCTATTTTTCAATTGGTTCCAACCATCTTCCCGGCGACCGCAACCCCAATCATCTCCGGCGAAACCATCTTCTCCCTCCCTTCTACTATGGCTTTTCTTCACCACACCCTAAATAAAACAAAGAACCAATATCCTTTGTTTGCCATGAATTCTCACTAACCAAACACCTCCCTCAAACCTTTCACCCACCCAATACCGGTGGGGAGCACGGCAGAGCCATGGGAAATCTAGGTCGGACGAGGAGACAGAAGTAATGCTGACGAAGGAGAGGTTGGAGAAGGAGACGGCGACCCAATTTTTTTTTCAAATATGGACAAACAACCAAATTTCATTGCGACCCGCCACCAATCCCTATCTCCTCCGGCGACCCACCTCCACTCACTCTTTTCTACGGGAAGACCGACTCGTCGTCCTTCTCTTGAATGACGGCTATTGCTGAAAACGGTCTCCCACGCAGCAGCAGAAACCAGATCACTGGAGTGGGAATTCTCATTTCCGACGAGAGCGGAGGGGCTGAAGGAACGCTCCTAGGCATGTTTTTCGGCTAGGGAAGGGGCGGCCACCACTCCTTGCCCTCACGTAGCTTTGCCACTGGTAGCTGGGTAGGCGTTGTACTTAAGAGAAAAAATTGAAAAAGAGTTCTCAGAGAAGAGGGCTAACATAAATTATCGGAAGAGAAAGACTGCACAAAGCAGAAGATATAATTTTGTAATTATATTAGTTAAGAAAGAATGTTATAGTAGTTTAATGTATTGTTTTGGTTATAACTCTGAAAAGTTATAATGGTTGATTAAAATTCTATTGATGATGCAAATTTTGGCTAGTTTTTTAAATTGTCTTACCTTTTTACATCTTTTGGAGGTGAATCCCGTCAAATGTAGAGAGTGAAACATGTCCACCAAAAATATAGTAGTTTAATGTATTGTTTTGGTTATAACTCTGAAAAGTTATAATAGTTGATTAAAATTCTATTGATGATGCAAATTTTGGCTAGTTTTTTAAATTGTCTTACCTTTTTACATCTTTTGGAGGTGAATCCCGTCAAATGTAGAGAGTGAAACATGTCCACCAAAAGGGTATTTTTGTCAAATTCCTCGGTGCATAGAGACCACAATTGAGGTGCGGCAAGAACAAAACCCAAATGTTCTGGCTTATCATCTTCATATTTCACCACCACCACCGCACATCTTGACACTTCTTCTGTTCACAGCTTAACGGTCCAGATTTCGAAACACCCTCGGCATGGCTGCTTCCGCTGTCGAAAACGCCGGAGTCTCGGCGCTCCGGTCAGTCATGCTCCGGGTCCGGCAGGCTGCGGAGCGGTCGGGTCGGGATCCGGCTCTGGTGAGGGTGGTTGCGGTGTCGAAGACCAAGCCCGTTTCTCTCATCCGCCAAGTGTACAACTTCGGCCACCGCTGTTTTGGCGAGAATTACGTCCAGGAAATCCTCGAAAAAGCTCCTCAGGTGAGTTTTTCTCTCTCTGTAGATCTGATTT
This sequence comes from Pyrus communis, assembly GCF_963583255.1. Lineage (NCBI taxonomy): Eukaryota > Viridiplantae > Streptophyta > Magnoliopsida > Rosales > Rosaceae > Pyrus > Pyrus communis. The sequence goes on along the minus strand of NC_084816.1, from coordinate 17,929,316 downwards.
ACTCTCTGCAACTATCCGAAGTTCAAACGGCGGCGGCGTTTAACTGTTATGAACGTGTGTGTGTCTGCAGCTTCCTGATGACATAGAGTGGCATTTCGTTGGGCATTTGCAGACCAACAAGGCTAAATTGCTTCTGGGTATGATTTTGTTTTTGCTTTCGATTTTTTGGTAATTTGCAAAGAACCCAACTTTTGATAATTCGAAAAAAGCTATGATGTCCTGCTTTTCTTAAAGCATTTTCTTACAATGTTTTTCAAAATCTGCAGCTGTTACGAATGAACCCTAATTCCTTTGTTTACCTTTGCTGGTATTTCGAATTTCGTATATCTTCAAACTTTGAGAGTTGGCTGTCTGACTTACTTTGAATATTGTGATTGAATTTTTTTGGTTCCTTTCGGATATTAAAATATATTAAAGCTTAACTTTCAAATGACTCGTTGAGTTATACCAGCGAAAATAAGAAATGAACGGTTTTGGTCACTCATTTGATCATGTCATTACAAATTCAGATATTGCATTTTAATTTCAAATCCGTTGTGTATTGTTTTGAGGAATGTTTGTGACTAATCTAGCTGTTTGAGGATGTGATTGTATTTACATTAACTGCATGCAGCTGGAGTCCCGAATTTGGCCTTGGTTGAAGGTGTAGACAATGAGAAGGTAAAGACAAGTCCAGTGTATGTTTTATTTTCTGAAGGTAATTGATCCGAGCTGCAGTTTTTTTTTTTTTTTTTTAAGGAAATTCATATACTTGTGTTAACTAATAACCAAATTGCTAAAAATGTCATGAAACCTTACTATCTTTTGGTTGATTAGTCATTCCAGAGATGCTATGCTTGTGTTACAACTCACAATGATAATGTGTCTTTATAATCCGCAGATTGCAAATCATCTTGATCGAGCGGTGTCAAACCTTGGAAGAAATCCTTTAAAGGTTTTGGTCCAAGTAAATACCAGTGGAGAAGAATGTGAGTGATTCAAAATCATCATTCATTCCTGCACTAATCAGTCATGTTGTTTGGTTGAGCATTAATATAAATCAGAGGCATCGAACGTTGCTTGAATCTTAGCCCCTGCTCCCCCTTTTAGCTGCATAAAAGCCTACAACTCTCTCTGATTTTTTGGTTCCTAGTCTAAGATAAATGCGACACATGATATTTCATTGCAAGAGACGACTACATAAGTTTAGCAATTATATCATCGCATGTCTCGATTTCTTACATGTCCTATACCAATCGGAACCTGGAAGACACTTAGCCTGGTCTTCAATAATTTAATTTTTACGCAGCTGCTTGTAAGGCAGCCACCAAAACCATCTGCAGTCATGATATTTCTATAGTTGGTCACTTGCAAAAAGAAAGATCATGCTCTCTCTAGCTACTGAATTGAATTTCTATTGCCAGTAATGCTGGGTTAAATTCAAATTTTCCCCACCTCACCTACGTCGTGTTTTTTTCCAATATTTTTTGCAGCGAAATCTGGAATTCATCCTTCTGGTTGTGTTGAACTTGCAAAACACGTCAAGTTTCAGTGCCCAAATCTACAGTTTTCTGGCTTAATGACCATAGGGATGCCGAACTATACATCCACTCCAGAAAACTTCAGGGTAATCTTTGTACTTGCATAGTGGGCTGCATGGAAACTGCTTACAAAGGCATTCTTTAGCTCTTTTTTCTCAGAGCATTCAAATTAGGTTCTGTATCACAAACAAAGTTCACGTGCTTCAAATTCATTCTTTCCTTATATTTTTAATTCCATTGATATATACTTAAAAGCTAAAACAGAATTAAATCATTTCATACCCGTATAAGGTTGCTTTCTCTTGGTAGAAATGGTAAAGTGTAGACTAAGCAATATAGAGGACACCTTTTCCCTCTCATATCCAAGTCCTCATTGTTGTTGGACTTGAGACCTTTGCTTGTTAAAGGAGAGAGGTACTGGTTTCACATGGTCAATGGTATCACCTTGGCTACAAGGACCAATAAAATATCCATTTAATGTTAGAAAGTTCCATTACTGATTAGTTTCATTTATCTACTTTTTATTTTTGATATTTCTTGTGTTCTCGTGTTTTTTGTTGTCGATTAATTTGTTATCTTGTAATTCTGTAGATGCTATCAAAGTGTAGAACTGAGGTCTGCAAGGCACTTGCTATGGCAGAGGAGCACTGTGAGCTGTCAATGGGCATGTCTGGTGACTTTGAGCAAGCGGTATGAAATGCCCTGTACTGTTAAACTTCATAGAAACAGCAACTTGTATTTTCCAAACGGTGGTCCAAAACATCTAAGACATGCATTTTCCCTTTCTCATATGTTCATTAAAGGCTCTGCTGCAATTCTTAAACCTTAAATGAGCAAGACATTATGCAGAGTTTTTGCTCATAACCGTTAGCATTCTCAATCCTTGCAGATTGAAATGGGCAGCACCAATGTCAGAATCGGATCCACCATATTTGGCCCTAGGGAGTACCCAAAGAAGCAAACAGATTAGTATCTTCCAACCCCTGCCTTGATGCGTTCATGTTTTTCTACATGTTTATGGATCCTGGTAAACACTCATTAATTGTCACTCTGCTTGTCATTTCATATGCAGCTTGTGACTGTTATTACTTTCTATACCGGTAAGAATGTAATCAAATTATGTACCATAAAATCTTTCTTATAGTTGTTATAAAGTCATTCTTACCGAGCATGTGGCGCTACTTCCATATCTCCCTACTTTCAGAAGTTGACGAGTTTAAAGAAGAAACAAAGCCTAATTAAGAGTTTAAGAAAACCACAAATGGTCCACGTGGTTTCCTAGTTATGTAAAGAAAAACGTTCATGTGCTATTAATTTTGTCCAGAAAGCCTTTTGGTTTACATTAGTCATTAGTTTTAGGTGAAGGGAAATGATTTCCCGCACACCCATTTTCTTTGTTTGCACACCATGTTTGTATTAATTTTGTTACAGAAGCCCAAACTCTCCTTTGATTTATCGAGTTCAAAGACTAGAAATGAAAATGGGTGTGCATGAAGAGAAAAAAGGAGTGCGTGGAAATCACTTTCTTTATTAGTTAAACTTGAAACACCCACGTCGAGGTTATACAAATGGTTATTATGTGGTTTTAATTTATATGTTCCGTCAGTTTTGTGCAATTTCGACTATGTTACTTTGGGTATATTAAGAACTTAGGCCTCGTTTGGTGTTTGGAATTACCTTGGATTGATAACTTGCTAATTTAATGAATCTTGAATGACATATTTTGTTCAGAAGGTGGATTCCGTTTCATCTTCGGGAGAAGCCTAGAAGGTGGATAATCAGGCAGGAAATTTCTATCGTTTAATTTCCACAAAAATGGTACCAGAGGGATAAGTTTTCTGTATGACTAAGTCCATCTTTTACTTTTAACTTGGACAAGATATACAAGTTGACATTCCTTTTTTTCTTATTTAACATTCATCAAATCTATAGTTTAGTATCCAATCCAAATCTCTTCTAGACACCAAACGAGGCCTAGGGTTTATGGGTTTTTTATTTTATTTTTTTGGTCAAAAGATATATTTTGTTAGATTAGATGTTAGATTAGCTACCGACAGGGTTCAAATCCACGTCGTCATGTAATAGCTCAACACTTTTCCACCATTGTGGTTAAGGGCCACTTGCAGTTTACAGTATGGAATCATAATCAGAATTTGAAAGTTAACATATTGGTGCAATTTCACTGGCTCACATTTCCACCAAATGGATGCAACAAAGAAGTACATAGACTTGCATACAGAAAAACTGCATTGTTCATCCTAAAGCTTTATCTTTGCCTGTGCAAGCGGGGGGATTTTGCCGGCCAGAAATTCTGACATCTGCGTTTGAACATGTTGATTGAGCCGGTCCCTCACGACCGCTGTAAGTTAGGTTGATGTCATTCAACCCAATCTTCTGACAGGGTGTAGCTTTGCTACATTTAAGATTAACTACATTTTGGGTGATTGAAGTACCCCAAATGTTACTGAACCGAACTTCTTCGATTTGAACTCGGGAGTAGACCTGCACACATCGAAAGCGATACGTATAATCATGGTATAGGGCTACATTTATACACGAATCACATTATACAGTAGCGCTAAAGCAGTAACAAATCGGTAAGTTAATACAGCGGCAAATTACTCATTTGTGCCCACCTTACAATAGCATCATATTAACTTTCTATTCAGTGGTACATAAGTACTTATTAGCGATTACGTACCTCTGGATCGCAAATACGAGAAGGGCAATATTGTTGATCGATGATGACGGGGTTTTTGACCTGATCGACTTGAATTTGCTCGAAGGTAATATGTGACACAAGGCCTGGTTCAGAGGGAGCCCATGTTTTGATCCTCACTCCATTTTGAGTACCAAAGAAGGTGCAGTTTCTTATGTCCACAAAAGAAACATTGTCACCAACTATCTTGCCAAGGCTTCCGATGCTTATTCCGTGGCCTGGACCGCAGTGAACGCCGCTGATGTTGACGTTGTTTGTTCCAGTGCTGAAGCTTATACAGTCATCGCCGGTGGCGATCGCTGCGTCCAAGATTTGGATGTTTTGTGACAAACCGAGGTGGATTCCGTCGGTGTTGGGGCTGTTAGCGGGGGCTGATATGTTGATGCTGCTAATTGTTATGTCGTGGCTTGCGAAAAGGCCGATGTGGAGGTTCTTGCTGTTGATCGACGTTATGTGATCTATCCTTGCATTTGTGACGTAATCCAATCTCAAACTCTGGAATAAAAGGGGAACCACAAGCATTAACAATCAGCATTAGGAGTAATGGTAAGAAGCTCAAATTTTCTAACAACGTTTATGAACCCTTCATGATGAGGAATGTAGGTCATTAGAGTTTGGTTATTATACGCAAGTATAATATATCCATATGTTATGACATAAATAAATATTTATTCATAATCTGAGACTATATCCTAAAAAGCGAAAATATCAACTCTCTTATTTATGTTCTTATTACGCGTGAACTAATTAATGATTATGAGATGTTATGGCATTTTAGTATCGCATAATAATTTTCAGATTATATTTGGTGAACTGATTAATGATCACACGATGTTATCGTATTTTAGTATACTAATACATACTTCCATCAATCTTGTATTAGAAAACCATAAAATGATCAACTAAGTCTGTATGGGACGTGCATGAGGTTCACATTGCCCATGCACACTAGTGGAGCCACACTGGGGTCATTGAACTCACTTGACCCCGATAACCCAAAGTTTTCCCTCTTGTTTTTTTGTCTTGACCCCTACTGGTTTGGGAAAGAAATGGTTTGTAGATTAGCATTTTGTTTCTCAATGATCTCCTCTGCTGATGTTGCTTCAATTTTCTTCTTTCTTTCCTCTATCTTCTTCTTTTGTGTTGCATCTTCTTCTTAATTCAGAGCAGTTCCACCGGGGCACTGATAGGCCGCCACCCAGCCAAAAAAATGGCCCGACACCCAGGCTTTCCCCTCCAACCCAGCAGATAGGCTGGCACTCAGCCTAAGCCAGGCAAGAGACCGGCTCAAAATCGACAGACCCAGATGCCGGGCTATCTGACATCAGCCGGGCCAACCGTGACAATCTCCGATTCCGACAGAACAACGATAAACAAACCCAGAAAGCAACCCAGCAAACCAAGAAAAACCCATATCACAATTTGCAATACCAAGCTCAAGAAATTAATTTTCTGAAAATTTGGATAGAAAAAGGCCACCTTCCAATAGAACCCATGAGGAAAAAGTGGTTTTTGTGAGATTTGTTGGCTGTTTGGTTGATTTTCCGGGAAAAACCAGCTGAGGATGGAAAAGGTGGGCCGAGGAACCTTACTGCTGTTGCAGTGTTTCATTTTTCTGTGGGGAAGACCGGAAGAGCTCCTTAAATTCGAATGGGGGGAGGGAGAGAGAGAGAGAGAGAGAGAGAGAGAGAGAGAGAGAAAGATGCAGAGGGAGGTTCCAGGAGCGGCGCGACATGGTGAGGTTTTGAGGGGGAGTGGGAGTGATGGATTGGGGTTTAATAAAATTGATAATATTTTAATAAATTAAATTATTATTTTATAATAAAAAAATAATAATATTTTATTAAAATTGACTAGGCTATTAAGTTTTAGGAGTGGAGATGCTCTTGGCCTATTACTGTTTATTGGGTCTATTACTGTTCAATTAAGTGGATAAATGGGCTGGGTGCTGGCGCAAAGTTTTTAGGGGTGGAGTTGCTCTCAGATTTCCTCTGTCCCTTACAATGTGCTTAACTCAAATTCTTATTAATTGACCAAAAAAAACTCGTGTTCTAATTTCCACTTCTGTCCTTGACTACATATTTCCTGGATGTATTGACTTCTTGATTCGTGGCTTATTGTCATGTGTGGTGCTTGATGTTTCTTTTACTTTTTCTTAGCGCTTTACATATAAACCAAAAATATGATATTACTATGTGGACAAACTATAAACAAAAATATACTTAATTTTACACCTACTTATCATGACCCCATTGTTATACAATGGCTCCACCACTGCCCATGCAAGCCCATAATATATACGAACAAACTAAGCAAGTAATTGATGCAAGAACTTACACAGGGAAGTCGTTTGCAATGTGGATTTTTCTTGCAGTCGTTATAGGGCCAAGCAGAAGGTCCTTGCCCATTCAACGAACCACCACCGTTGATTACGAAGTTGTCAACATATTTGAAGGTGATCCAATGGTCAATATCAACCGAATATTCCTTCTCCACCCGCGCCAGTAGAGTCCCCTCTATCTGAACTCCGATTGGTCCTTTGCATTTACCGTTCAAAACCAACGGGCTCAGCAAGTATACTCCGGGTGGGAATAAGACCACACCACCCCCATTATTTTGGCAAGCTACAGTCCATGCATCGGTGAAAGCCTAGAGATAAACAAAAAGGGGTAAGAATGTAGCTAATTATATAGAATCTAAGTGGCAAACATCTTACTTACAAATAAAGAATAATATTATTAGAGTTTAGTGTTTAGTAAATATAATAATAATCTAGCTAATTATATAGAATTTTACAGGAGTCGAATCTTAGACATCTTCCTTACGAATGAAAACAAATATTATTAAATCAAAGTGTTAAATGAAAACTTATAATTATCTTAAATTAAGATAAAAATTACCTTGACATTATCAGTTATTCCATCACCAACGCCACCGTATTTTGTCACATCGAAAATTTTTTGCTGAGCTAGAACTCTGGAAAGTGACACTAGCAAAAACACTAAGCAAACAAATAGAACAACCAAGCTGGAGCCCATTTTATCGTTTTTTTTTTAAAAAAAAAATTTGCTACTGATCTTCTTCAATCATATGTCTGCCTTATTGCAGTTGTTTTTATAGGCTGTTTTGGTAGAAAAAATTGAATATAGCACCCTAAAACGTAGCTTTTTATTTTGATGGAAAAAAATCTAGTCTTCTATCTTGTTTTAATTATATTTCTTTTAAGGGGAATGAGAGAATTTTCTTACCCCAATTGGTTTTGCTTTTGGTAGACTTTGAATGCCGTTCCTATCCACTAATATCATTGTCTGGAACTGCAATATTATTAGTATTAATAGATTTCTATGTCACCTTCTTTGTTCTTAAATTAAAAAATGTATTCTTATCAAGGTAATTAATTTCTTCGTCAGTTATCATAATTAATTGCCAGAATTCAATGTAATCATAGAAATACAAAATTCTTATCTTCATCTAAATTCATGATAATTCTATTATTGCTTTTTTTTAGAAAGTACCAAATTTTTTATAATGTACCCATATAAATAAGAGTAGTTAAGGAAATGGACCCATAAGGAAAACAATATTGTACCCTTTACCTACAAAATCTGCACATTTGAATACTCATCAATCATGATTAAATGTACCCATTGGTTTCATGTGACAATCCGTCCTTAATTTTACGATTTTATTAATTTTAAAAGAGTGAATTGACGATAATGCTCCTAGAGGAGAGATTGTTGACTTTTGTTGACTGTCTTTTTGCGACATGTATGAGCTACTATTTTACCGTATTCTCGAAGTACTTGATGGTACAAACACATACGATGAAGATTTTACAAACTATGGAGCGTGATGGGCGTTTTAGTAATTTCACGTTTTCGAGAGATAATTTGATTTTGTCTTTTGGCCTTGGGCTATGTACCACGTGGGGCCCACACCCAATTCCTCCACCTCTCTCTAGTGTCCCTTATCTCTCGGGACTATCTCATTTTTTTTTTCAACTCTCCCTCACCTCATTTCCTCCACTCTCTGGCTGCCAACTCACCTCTTTCTCTTTAACCTTCTTAGCTCTCTCTCCTTTCCTAACTCCTCTTTCTCCCTTAGCTCTCTCCTCTGCCTGCAACATTGATTGGTAGTGAGGCGAGCCACCACTCATCACGACGGCGAGCCGGCACCTTCACCATGTTTTCCTTCTCTTTCATTGCTCTACTCTTCCCCATCTCAAACTCTCTCGCCTTCTGTGAAAACTAGTGTAGTCGTGTACTGCACCACCATCACTCACTGGCTCCAGCAAGCCAAACCATTAAACCCCCACCACACCTTATTATTCCCCATCTTTGTTAAGCTCCGATTGTGAACATCAAACCTAGACATGGAGCTTGCACTGCACAGTGGCCATTACCACTGTTCATCATATTCTCCGACGAGTTCTCATCGATTCCAACCAAGGTAGGCCTCAAGAACACTCTTTTTCTATTCCTTTTTAATGTTTGTGGAAGATCTTAGGGTTTTGCACTTGTTTTGGTAGGGTTTGGAGACTATAAGGATGAATTGGAGGCTTTCCCTAGTTTTCTGGAAAAGCAAAGCCATGGTCATCTGACCACAATTGGTCTCCCAATAGGTATAAAATGATTCCTCGCATTCCTAGCTTTACTCTGGTTTTTAAATCACTGAAAATGACTGAGATTTGAGTTCATTTGGAGCTCCTGATGTTGGACCAAAAACCTGCAAAACGCAAGCCTTCTCGAGGAAGGCAAGTACTGTTGTACTCGCAGACGCGCGTAAGGGAGCCATTGTGAGTGGCGAGTGCGGTGGCGGGTGGAGGAACTCGAGGTCCCTCCTTAGGTTTCTTAACGTGCCGAATCCGAATCCGTCATCTGTTTTCCCAAATTTGACCATTTTAAAATATTTCTTTTATTAGTTGTACTTTGTACAAAAACGCATAATTACGTTAGTACGTCATATTTACATAAATGGTTTCATTTCTAGGTGAAACTCATTGTAAGGATCTTTGATGCCCGCTAGGCAGGTTCAACCCAATAACATGATCTATGAGTGGGTCTTTTATATATATATATATTTTTTTTTTCTTTTTTCTTTTTTGTTAGTTTCCATTAATATACTTGAAAAAGAATTTTCTACGTTACACCTAGATTAGGGTAACGTGTATAAAATTACAGTGTTGATGAACTTCATGCAATTATACTACGTCATATGGGATGCACAAGTATGCGTATTAGAAGGGATTCTTTAATAGTATTTACGGTTATGAATAGTATTTCATTGACTAAGGTTTTTGAATTATCGAATTATTGATTTACCATTGCATGATCATACTTGCATTATCTGCTCATCGTGTGCTGCACTGGTGTTAGTACTTGCTCGGGTCAGGGCTAGTCTTTCATGTGTATGTTCACATCGCACCATACGCTCACTTTGGATCCATTGTAGGTGCCAGTCATGTCCTAGGTTGCTAGAGGTAATTAGAACTCGTATGTGATGCGCATAGTTCCAATCTTCACGTGATTGTAGTACTAGAGTGTAAATCATTATTACATCCAGTCATGTTCATGTTAGAATACCTCTGCATGAACTTGTGTGTTAGCATATGTCGATGAGCACTCGATGTGATATGTTTATTTTTGTGAGATATTGTGATTACTGAAGTTATATGCCTATTTACAAATTTTGTGACGCATTAAATTCTTGAGATATTGCAGGCTATGGTAAGTATTTTCAGACTATATGTAGTATGTATATTTTGGAAACTATACTTGTTTTACGGTGAGGGGTTATAATGTTTTCAAAAAGGTTTTTAGAAAACTTTATTTTTAGGCCCACTTACCCTTGTTTTTCGCCCCTCCAGGTATTAATGGCAGAGCTTTCATGTCAACGAGGATTTCTGGCAAAATGTTGTTGTGGGAATACTACTGATGGTATAATTCTCATCCTACTTTAATGTACTTTACTTATACTTTGACATCACGTGTAAATTAGGTTCATTCCCGCTCACAAGCACACTCTTACATTTAGGCACCTTTAGGTTGAAATTTACCCACATTTCCACATCACTACACTTTATGGCTTCGTCACCCTCCTGGTGTCAGCCATCACAGCTAGATTCGGAGCCTAGGTGGACATTCCGGGTCGGGGTGTGTCAGTTTGGTATCAGAGCATAAGTTTGGGCAATATTGTGTTCATCACACGCATGATGTAAGCATTATTGGTTCTTGAAAGTGTAGAGTCCTACCACCTCGTTGAATACGAAAAAACGTGTTAGTTTTTCCTTAGTTATGGGCTACTTAGACGGCTTATCGACCTTCTAGAAGAACATTTTGGCGACCATCCCTAGACTTTAAATAGAGAACCTTCCTACCAAGGAAAAAATTTTGATTCGGAAACGAGTTTGTGGTCTTAAAGGAGGCCTATTGTGTCGGTAATTGTGTATCACTGAAGACTTTACTCATAAATCCCACTACTATTATCGCATCATCTTTACCAACCTTTTTAAGTTGGGAAACCAATAATAGTTTTGATCTCTTGGCAGTACTCGTTAGAATACCATTTATCAGAATTCCTACAAAGTTTACTTTTGTCCAGATTCCATAAATGTCTTGAGCGACAACATGGTGCTAAAATGGTAGCACTCGATGGAAGAACATCTGGGGGACATCCACTTTTGGTCCTCGATAGCACTAATCTTTTCAAACGCACTAGTGACCATTCTGGATCTTCAGGAGGAAGATTGACTTTCGTTTAAAGTGGATTATTAGCCAACACTGGCCTTAAGACATTCCAACCAACATTAGTTCCCAAATTTCCTGTGGATGTTGTACTTGTCATTTCGATGAATATAGGCTTGTGAGTATGAGTTTTTATACCTTCGGGTAGCATAAATCCCAAAAGCAGTAATCAATTCCTCCTGGAATCAACGAAATCAACTAGGACTAGTTCCTTGCCAATCATCTGAAACCATCCTCCTGAGTGGGCTCTAACCTATAATCAGCCTACAATGGCGCTACTAAGTGATGATGTTGTCCGATATCCCGAAGTAATCAACTAGTACTCTGACGGTATGATTTCTGATACCAACCACATTCTAGTATCTGGGAGTGATACCTTTGTGCCATAACGCCAGTTCACAGTTTCAAGGTAGTGAACAATATCAAAATGTCTTAAAAGTGTTAATTAGAGGCCTAACTGATAGACTAATTAACAGTGACTACTTGGGCCAGAGAAATTTAAATCGTGGAAACTTAGGAGCAAGCTTTGTATTAGGACAGTAAACTCATGGTTGTGTTAACTATATTACCCATTTAGGTAACCAAAACCTTTTCAACCAGTCACTTTTTTGTTCACTTCCACAGGCAAATATTAGAATTGAGGCACAAGTTATTTTCCTGCTGTAAGAGCGAATTGAGCATTGAGAAAATTATGTAGATCTTTGAGTACATGGCATATAGGAAGGAAGTAGTATGGTACATTTCGAGGACGTATACCTTTGGCATCATTTCCCAAAACTTAGGATATCACTAAATTGAGAAATGAAGTACACCATCAATCCATTTTCTCGTACTACACCAGTTTTCCTTGCGCATTTCCAAATGATTCCTACATCCTTGAGAGAACTTAGTTACAAGAGCTTACCAATTAAGAATTTACCTAACCAAACACTTCATCTAGGGAACCTCAAATCTATCCGCAAAGGCGAAAGATTGAACCTTAGAATCGTAACTAGATTTTAGCAACTTAATCGAGTGACGATTAAAACCATTAACCCATATTTTGAATTGATGGTCTACCTGACCAACTTTTGGAACTCAAGTTTTCTTTTGTAACTTGTCGACTTCGTGGTGGTCTTACCGATGACTTTCTCACCTATCCTAGCAATGAGAGCAAATTTTCTAAACACCGACAGTAAACTTTATACCAAATTCCTCAACTCTTAACTTTGATTAAGTTGGTACTTTTCTTAGGAGACGTGATTTCAGCAGACGATATTCTTTTCTTTTACCAAAAAGGTTGTAGCGGGAGAAACTTGAAATTCTCACAAAGTGTTGTGAAATTCGAGATATCTTTGGTCTTGTCGATTTTATCGACAATTTCTTAGCGATTTTTTTTGCTGTTGTGTTTTTCCTCACTTATTGACTGAGGAAAGTTAGTTTAGTTTGAGATGTTGGATATGAATAAGCTTTCTGACAACCTAAGTGTTGTCTCTTTCGGAGCATTATTCTTACATTTTTTGACAACGTTGATAATTTGGAAATCCACAATGACATTTTATCTGGATAATTTGGCTGGGTAGATGCAACATGACAGGGTATCACTTATGTTTCCCAATGATTGGAATCGTATGAAATGAACCATCTTACTCATGACCTTGAGTCAATAATTATCATTCTTACTTGAAAAATAGGATGACACTTCTCTGTGGAGAAACATGTCCAAAATCTTTACCAACCTCACAAACTTCTCAAATACACATTCTTTTGAAAAGAGCTAAATTTTTTACAACAACGATGGAGATACCAAATCAATGTCTACGATTGCACTATCGTGTGTCACCCCGGTTGTGCAAACGTAATTACTGTTACCGCAACAAAAAACATATATACCCTTGAACACTTTTAGCATGTCCTATCCCATTTTAGCTAGAACTCACGAGTATTGATATGGCATTACTTACAAACCATCAAGAAATCATTCGAGTGGTTATAATCACTTCCTGTATTTGTATGGAGATGGGAAATATCACCATAAGCTTCCAGTGTGAGGTATCTTGTACATGTGGAGATTATGATAATATTTCGATCATTATTGACTGACTCGACAGGTCATCTCACTTTATGTTGGTTCCATGGGGACTACATTTTTTACCACTTATTAAAAATTCCTCATTCTTGAGATTATTAGGCTTTCCGGTGTTTTGATCAACATCTACTGTAACTAGGATTCCATATTCACCTTCTTATGCCAGAAGGCATTTCAGTCAACCCTAGGTACGTGTCTACCCTACTACACTTCGTATTATTTCTGAGGCAAACAGATTGTCTAGGAGAATAACTCGGACATTAAAATTTTAGTTGTGACAATTAATTCCTTAATCACCCAATAAATACCTTGCTAAATGAATCTTTACCGTTGGTGATTGAATCTTTCAGAAGCTACCGTTGTAGCGAGATGTCATACATTCATTCCAGTTACCTTATATTGTTGATCTGATGGATTTGTTTTGACTATCAAATTCTTGAGTATTCCTTCAGCCTTTTCGGTGTAGCTTTTCGCTAAATTCGAGAGAAAGACACAATGAACCTGTGCCCTAAGGTACTTGTGAACTACATTGTTCAGCTACATGATGTGCGTGCTACTAATGGATCTCACTATGATGTGCGTTTTACTTCTAAGTCTTTGGCAGTCTTGTTGAAAGCCATGTGTACTAAGTTTTTTTTCCGCTAGTACCACATTTCACGCTCAAACTAACGGTTAGTCTGAACGAACTACTCAGACCTTAGTGTACATATTGTGTTTTGTTCGTTCTACAGACAGTATGGTTGTAACAAACATTTATTTTTATTAGAGTTGTGTGTAACTACAGTTACTATTTTATTTAGGCGTATGGCACCATTTGAGATATGGCATAGAAATTCTATACACAGTACATGATTGACAGAAGAATTTTGCAAATAGGTATTCGAATGATCGAGATTACGATATAGCAAAATTGTGTGCTATTGACGTTGACACCCAAGAGGGTAGTACGTGAGCGTGATCGAGACATTATTCAGTTGATTTATGTGTATTTCCCAATGAGGGGCATGATGGTAATATTGCATCCTCGAGAATTATTTGCTTGCTTATCATGACAACAATGAGTTACCAGTATTATGGGTTGCAGACCGTAATATCGATAACTTATTCATTGGAATCGTTAAGCAAGTGGAAAATTAGGTCGTCTACGTTAGTATTTTTATTTAGTTATCTATTGTTGGGCTTGACCTAAGGATACTACACTTATTCTCAGAGTACGTTACACTACGAGTGTGTAAGTGGAATATTTCTATGTTCGGTTTTAATTTCAGTACAACTATTTTAACTTCACTTCACTACATATGTATTTTTGATGTTATGTTATTATGTATATATTTTTTACTTTATACCTTTCTAAAGGTTTTATATTTTAGTATTGTACTGAAGGAGAAAGAAAGTATTAGCTTAGAGGCATGAAAGAGGAATCATTGCAATCCGATCGCGACGAAATGACATTCTCTTTCATGCAACCTCTCTAAGTTGATATCTATTATATATATATTATTTTTAGCTATCTTTTCACTATTTTTATATAGCAACTTATTTCAAATTTCGAGGACAAATTTTTTGTTTAGGTGGGTAGATTATGACAACCAGTCCTTAAGTTTACGATTTTATTAATTTTAAAATAGTGAATTGATGAAAATGCCCATATAGGAGAGATTGTTGACTTTTGTTAACCATCTTTTTGCGACGTGTATGAGCTACTATTTTACCATATTCTCGAAGAACTCAATGGTATGAATGAGTAGGCGTAAGTGGAACTGAATTTGGAGTTACGGCGAAGATTTTACAAACTATGAAGTGTGATGGGTGTTTTAGCAATTTCATGCTTTCGGGAGATAATTCGATTTTGTCTTTTTGGCCTTGGGTTGTGTATCACGTGGGCCCACGCCCCATTCCTCCACACCTCTCCCGTGTCCCTCTATCTCTCGGGATTATCTTATTTTTTTTCAAATCTCCCTTACCTCACTTCCTCTATTCTCTGGCTTACCTCTTTCTTCTAACCCTCTCAGCTTTCTCTCCTTTCCCGACTCTTCTTTCTCCTTTAGCCCTCTCCTCTGCCTGCAACATTGACCGGCCGTAAGGCGAGCCACCACTTACCACGATGGCGAGCCGGCACCTTCACCATGTTTTCTTTCTTTGCCATTACTTCACTCTTCCCCATCTCAAACTTTCTCGCCCTCTGTGCACCATCACTCGCTGGTTTCGGTGAACCAAACCATTAAACCCTTACCACAACTTGTTATTCCCCATCTTTGTTAAGCTTAAACAGTGAACGTCAACCCAGACATGGAGCTTACACTGCATAGTGCCCATTACCACTGTTCATCATCTTCTTTGATGAGTTCTCATCTACTCCAACCAAGGTAAACCTCGGGAACACTCTATTTCCCTTCCTTTTCGATAGGGTTATGAGATTGTAGAGATGAATGAGAGGCTTTCCCCAGTTTTCTGGTAAAGTAAAACCGTGGCCATCCGACCACTTTAAAACCAAATTCCCGGCCAACACCGACCACGATTAAGCTCCCATTAGGTATAAACTAATTGCTCACATTCCTAGCTTTACTTTGGTTTTTAAATCACTAAAAATGACTAAGATTTGAGCTCATTTGGAGCTCTGAAGTCGAACAAAAAACCTGCATAATGCAAGCCTTCGCGAGGAAGGCGAGTATTGTCGTACTCGCAGATGTGTGGGCACGCATGAGGAATCCACTGTGAATGGCGCATCCAACGCGTGGCTGCCTATGCAACCACCTTATGGCGGCGTGTGGAGGAACCCAAGGTCCTTCCTTAAGTTTCTCGACGTGCCGAATTCTAATCCGCCGTCCGTTTTCCCAAATTTGACCATTTTAAAATAGTTCTTTTATTAATCGTACTTTGTACGAAAACGCGTAATTATGTTAGTACGTCATATTTATGTAAATGGTTTCGTTTCTAGGTGAAACGCATTGCAAGGATCTTCGATGCCCGCGAGGCGGGTTCGACCCAACGACAAGATCTGTGAGTGGGTCTTTTCTTTTATACAATGTGTGTGTGTGTGTGTGTGTGTTTGTTAGTTTCCATTAATATACTTGAAAAAGAATTTTCTACGTTACACCTAGATTAGGGTAACGTGTATAAATTACCATATTGACGAAATTCATGCAATTATACTACGCCCTACGGGATGCACAGGTATGCGTATTAGAAGGGATGCTTCAATAGTATTTACGGTTACAAATAGTATTTCATTGACTAGGGTTTTTGAATTATCGAATTATCAATTTACCATTGCATGATCATACTTTCGTTATCTGCTCATCGTGTCACCTATTGTTTCATCGCCTAAACTTTTAGCTAACGAAACTCTATTCGAAAAAGTTACTCGCACAAAAGTCATCGCTCAAATTTTTACACTACGAAACTTAAAAATCGTTTGGCAATTATATTTTTCTTGATTGAATTTCCAGCAGCCATTTCGTTGCACAAAACTGCATTTCCCAACCATGCTTGACGAACTACTCATGCCTGACAAAAGTTTTTGACATAGAAAAGTTTACATTTATGAAAAAAATGATAAAATATAATAGCCCGACCAAGATTTTATCGAGAAAGCGTTAAATAAAGAAAAATGTAAAATGTAAAATTCTTACCCGATGACTTACTTTTTTTCGGGCAAACGTTCTTTAATCCAGCTTATTTACTATCAAATACTATTCAATCTAATACAACAAAATTAAGATATAAGAAATCAGAAAAAGCAGGGTTGAAATTGTCTAGTCACCAATCCACTCTTCTAGTCTCAGATGCCCTAGTCTATATAAATCTACATCTCATTGCTTGTCTCTTGCCAACCACGTTTGGAGTAGCTTTTGAGCCAAGGTGGGTTCACAAAAACCACTACATGTCCAAAACAACCCTAAAATGACAAACTTTCCTAAAACAAAAATATAATCTTACATTCTCGCCGCCAACCTAGACCCAAAAATTGAAATCCCAAATTGGATCCAATACTGCAAAATCTTATGTTTGATTAAGAGAAAGGGAAGATGGTGGGGAAGAAAGATATGAGCTTGAAAATTGAGATTGGGGTTTGAAAAGAAAATAGAAAAACTAAAAAAAAGAAGAAAACAAAATAGAAAAGATAGGGACAAACGCTAGATGCCCAGGCCACCAACTCTCAAAACAACAAACAAAATAAAAGCAAACTGGATCTGAAAAGAAGGAAAGGAAAGAGCTCTCACAAAGGGAGAGAAAAACTCTCACCAACTCTTTTGTAATCCAAAATAAAATAGAGGGGAGACAGAGAGTCTGATGTAAGTTGATCTATAATATGACACTAACAGTACTAATTTGAGAGCAATTGATATGAACAAGACTGAACCATGAGCAACAAGGAACAAGCAAAGTCTTCCTCTCTTTACACGCTTTATGCACTCTTATATAGGGTAGGTTTTGTGCTAGAATAATGTGTTGAGAGTGAGGACCTAAGCCTCATATTTATAGGTGAAAGTTTTAGGTTTCTTGCCCATAAAGAAAACCCTAATACATATATTTAGCACTTTCAAAATCCATGACCTAATGACGAATATTCACATTATTATTACTTTGCTTCACTGTCAAGTAATCCGGGAAAATCAATTATTGCTTCCTATCTTGTGTTCTTAATCAATTAATTAGGTCTCTTAAATAGATGTAAGCCCAATAAAAGTCTTACGTTCTCCTATATGGGTGTAACATCTATTCAAGAAGCTCTCTTTAAGATCAAGAATTTATATCCTTATGTGCACAACTTTGAAAGACTACTTGATAAGAATATCTATCAATGTTAAATGTCATTAGCTCGTAGGACTATAGACAATGAAATCATATACGGCGGATACATATACCTCTATAATCACATACATGAAACGACATTCACATAATGTACTAACAAGTCATGGACAACATATAAATATGATAAATGAGCTTAAGGGTGAGTATCACAATTAATGAGGAAACTAAATGAGGAAAAACTCTATTTAACATGTATGCAGTCATATCTGTAGTGTTAATGTAATCAACACTTGTATATCATTACCTAATATGCATGCATTAAAGTTCCATAACATCCCACTAATGAAGCATACATAGTAGAGAAAAATAATTGTTGACTGCTTAACATTTGTCCTTGTTATTGCACCTCCTTGTACAAACACAAAACTAGAAATAGACTTTAGAAGTATAAATCTATCAAAACGGAATTTGAATAATCATTTATTTCCAATCTTTCATCCCTCTTGCAAACTAGTATGTGTTCTTTAGATTAGTCTTATTGCGGACAGCAGAAAACTTTCTTTTGCACTTACTACTGTTTTGATTTGTTTAACATGGTAGGGCAGGGCAAGGCCTATCCTTGTTCTCTACTGTTTCAATATTATAGGATAATCCTTGTCACCTTTAGAAATGTAATTTAAAGCACCATTATAACTCGACATATTAAAAAAATACATTTTTTTAACAATAAAAAAAATACCTTAAAGCTCTAAAATTTCACAACTTCTAATAGCACAACTACTTTAGTCATAATTTTCTAGCCGTAATAGGGTATCTCCCATTTTCTCTTACTATAGTTTTTTAACCATTACTAAACACTACTTTTATTTATTTATTTAAAACCTCCAAACTTTTGGTTTAAATCCCAATTTGCTCTATAAGATAATCAACTGTCAACACAACCAATCAAAATAATTCATACAATAAGCAAGAACCAAGAAGTACATTCTTCTCCTGAGAGAATTTTGTCATCGAAATTCTTTACACAAGTAATTGGATGCAATTTCTGTTGGAATGTCACTCTGAAACTTGTTAATGCTTCTTGTGGTTGGAAATTGTAACTTAAGGCGGATGTCACACTCTTAAGAGTTACATGGTTTTTCAAAAGGTTTTCACAAAATTTAATGAGTCTTGCATATTTATATTTGATCTGAATGGTATAAAAACAAGATTATAACTTCTTATCCAAGGAACAAGAATTCATCCAATTGAATCACAACTCATAAACCTTTTATTGAACACGCTTAAGAGCCAAAGCCTTAAAACATACCTGCATTATTCGATCCTGATGAAAAAGCCATTGCAACCTCTGTGCTCAAAACCTTTTCCTATTTTGCGGTGATAACAACTTTTCTAATCAATAGGTCTTAGAACAAAATAAGCCAACGAACGCAAGAGCAGTGGTTTGAGACACATATATACAGTACTCCTATGTCCATTCCTTATCAGAATTGGACTAGGATTCAAACTATACAAACCATAAAGAATTATGAGACCTTACAAAGTTCCAACACTAAATGCTTTTCTAGAACTAATCAAAACTTCTCTCAATTCTGTCATCTTAAAACATTTAGGACAACCTAATAGCTTTAATCAAGACTTTTCCATATCAATCTTAACCACTATGATTGGTTTTATAATATGTATCATACTCACAATCTTACATTCTCCCACTTGAGTATGAAACACAACAGCCAATCTTTAAGATTTATAGAAGTGATCACTAAGTCTTATTCAAGCCATATTCATACTCATGTACAATATAGTCATGCATTTCAAAATAAGGAATTGAAGAATCTACTATGTACATTACAGAAACAATTCAACAATTACTACATATTCAATATGCAATCAATACTTATGTGAACTAAAATGCAAAGCACATAATGTATTACTCCTATTTTGAGTAAAACAGCTCTCAACTCAATAACATTAAGCTCTTGGTTATACATTAACTAAATCAACACATCAATAATTCCAATAAGTATGCACCAGACAAAATCGCAAAATTGATTTTTCTAGTAAACTCATTATTATTGAACAAACTTGTTTTTTGGAACAATTGATCACACTGGAAGAATTGAACACTAACTGAAAATCAAAATAAGCTATAAGACTAGCTAAAAAAATACTACCAATATTCAAACAAACAAAACTACCTGCTGCCTTAATGTCATCATACACTAATGAAACACTTCGACAGTCTTCCAAATCTCAAAGCAGTTTTACACCCACTGTTCAAAAGACACTACAGCCCCCATCTGTGTAACATGCTCCTTGTACCCATTGTTTGGCAAAGCTTTAATAAGAGGATCTGCAATCATTGCACCAGTAGATAAGTACTGAACATCAATATCCCATTTCTTGACCATTTCTCTAACCTTAAGAAACTTCACATCCATTAACCTTGAAGCCAAAGTTCTTTTGTTATTCTTTGAGAAAAACACAATAGCATTGTTATCACAGAACATTTTTATAGGCCTCTTAACTGAATCTACAAGCTTCGTATCAGTAATTAAATTTCTGAGCCAAACAGCTTGCTTCGTCCCCTCAAAACATGCTATAAACTCAGCTTCCATAGTTGAAGTTGACACTATAGTTTGCTTAGCACTTTTCCATGACACAAGCAGCTCCACTCAACTTAAAAATATATCCACCAATTGATTTTCTCTTATCCACGTCCCGAGCAAGATCAGAATCAGTAAATTCAATCAACTATAATGAATCACCGTGCCCATAAACAAGCTTAAACCCTTTCTTTGCAAATATCTCAACATCTTCTTGGCTACCAACCAGTGAGCTGATCCAGGATTTGATTGAAATTTTCTCAAAAGTCAAACAATGAAAACCAAATCAGGTCTTGTGCAAATATTAGCATACATGAGACTATCAACTAATGAACCATACGGTTTCATCTTCATTAGTTTAGTCTCAAGTTCATTCTTGGGACATTGATCTCGAGACAACTTGTCACCCTTGTTCACTGGAACATCATCATTGTTGCAAGTTTCCATGTTAAATTTGTTAAGCACTCTCTTTATATAGCCTTTCTGAGATAAACCAAGGAGTTTTCATTTTCTGTTTCTCACAATCTCAATTCCTAGAACATAATGAGCTTCACCAAGATCCTTTATTTCAAAGTTTGAACTCAGCATGCATTTGGTCTCTTTTAACAGTTGTACATCTAAACTTGGATCATTTGAACTTAAGGTAGACACAATCATCCATCTTGTTTTCAATAAACCCTTTGTGAAGTAACTACTTAATCAAATTTCAAAAACCATTGCCTTGAAGCCTGTTTTAAACCATAGATCGATTTATTCAATTTGCAAACCATATATTCTTTCCCCCTTTCAACAAATCCAGGATGTTGAGATATAAAAATATCCTGATCAAGTTCACCATTCAAGGATGCAGTTTTGACATTTATTTGGTGCAATTCTAAGTCAAAATGAGCTGTTAAAGCCATTATTACTCGCATTGAGTCCTTGGAAGAACGGGTGAAAATGTGTCATTGTAATCAACACCCTCCCTTTGTGTGAATTCCTTTGCAACTAATCAAGCCTTATATCTCTTAATTCTTCCCTCATCATCTCTCTTGGTCTTAAACACTCATTTGCAGTTATCTGCTTTAGTGTTAACTGATGGTTTCATTAAAGACCAAACATTGTTTTTAGACATTGACTCAAGTTCTTCTACCATTGCTTGCTACCATATAGCTACTTGAGGACTTTTCATAGCTTGTTGACAAGTTACAGGGTCATCTATGTCACCATAATCAAATTCTGTCTTTTAGAGATATACATAGTTTGCTGAGATCATAGGTTTCTTGATTTTGTTGGACTTCCTTAGCTGTGGTTAACCAATCGAATTTTTAGTTGTTTGAACATTGAGATTTTGATCTTGAGTTCCTATTTGATTCTTAACATTTGTATGATCATCATTTTCATTCTCAGTTTCTACCATGTCATCATCAAGGTCAGCAATTTCTAAGTGAGGTATTTGAAATACAGGTACTTGATTGTAGTTTAGATGAGTAGAATTTTCTAATTGCACTATTTCCTCAAAGTTGAATTTATCTTGAGTTATGTCTAATACATCTTCATCCTCCAGAAAAATGTCATTTTGAGTTTCTTGAATTCGTGTATATGCCTGTGTATAATAGAATTTAAAACCCTTTGACTACTCTGAGTAACCAACGAAATAACATGTAGTTGTTCTAGGGTCAGCTTTTTTCATTTGGATTGTATAATTTTGCCTCTGCTTTGTAGCCCCATACATGAAAATGATTGAAGCTTGGCTTTCTCCCATACCATAGTTCAAAAGGTGTCTTAGGCACAAACTTTGAGAACACTCGATGTAGAATGTAACTTGCAGTATTCAATGCCTTTCTCCAAAGAAAATTTGGGAGCTTTGACCTTGAAATCTTGAAATCATGCTTCTCACCATTTCCATAAAAGTTCTATTTCTTATTTCTGCCACTCCATTCTGTTGTGGGGTACCATGAGTGGTATATTGAGCCACAATCCCTTGACTTTCAATAAAGTGAGCAAATGGACCTTTTGTTGCCCTGCTTTTGTATGCTTGCCAAAGTATTCACCACCCTTTTCTGATCTAACAATTTTAATCACATGGTTTAACTGTTTTTCAACTTCACTTTTAAAAACTTTGAAACATTCAAGGATTGTAGACATTTTACTTATAAGGTAAATATAACTGAATCTTGAGAGTCATCTATAAAGTTCACAAAATAAGTATTCCCACAAATAGTTTTGACAGGAAAAGGTCCACAAATTTCTATGTGAATGACTTTGAGCAAGCATCTACTCTTTTTGACATCTAACTTTCTAACATTAGTCATCTTGCCCTGATGCAATCAACACATTCTATAGCAGTTTTAATGTCTATTGCAGGGATCAAATTCAATTTAGATAACTGAAAAACTCTTTCTTTTGAAATGTATCCTAGCCTCTTGTGCCAAAGTATGAAGGATTGATCAGAAGCATGCATCCTTTTAGTTGTAGTATTCAAACATGCAGGTTTTCAAAATCTACATAGCATTGTATTTCCCTAAGATAGTAATGCAAAAATGTTTTTTTGTGCAAGGATCCCCTTTTGAAAAACTTGACACACTCATCATCTCCCATAAAACCAAAGCCTTGTTTAACCAACTTTGATGCATAAACCAAATTCCTCCTCATTTTGGGCACATATAACACATCATTTAGTTATATTGTAAACCAAGTGTCTAATTTCAATTTGACAGTACCTATGGACTCAACAGACATTTTGGTCCCTTCTCCAACGAAAACATTAAAACTGTTTGTCTTCCTTTGTTCTTTACAACCATGTAAAGAATTAGTGACATGCACAAATGCACCAATATCAAACCACAACGAGTTTGTGGGAATATTAACAAGATTTGTCTCCTCACAGACAAAGATATCAGTTCTACCCTTAGATCTCAGCCAATCCTTGAATATTTCATAGTCTTTTTTATAGTGATTCTTAGTTTTGCAGTGATGACATCTAACCTTTTCAACACTTTGTTTTCACCTTAAATTTGTTAGACTTAGAGGAATCAAAATTTTTAGCAATCATAACAGATTTATCATAAGATTGGGATTCAAAAGTTTTACCAACATTTGACTCTTTTTTTTTCCATTTTGCAGGTTTGACAAAATTGATAGTTTCAAGCTCCTTCCCCATTCTCTTGTTTCTATCTGTTCTCTTCTTGCACACATTGAGCAATGAGTTCATCCACAGTCCAATTCTTGTCTTGAGTATTGTGGGACACCTTGAGTTGACTGAACACAAGTTGTTTTTCTCCAATGTTAACTTCCATAGAGTTAAGTTTCTTAGTTGCATCAGTCATTTTCATAATGTGATCTTTGATCCAACCTCCACCTTCAAACTTGTAGAAATTCAAGAAGGACATATATTGAGCAATCTCAGTCTTCTCTGATTCTTTAAATTTATTCTCAATGGCTTGGAGGTAATCTTTTGCAAAAGCTTACTTATTTATTCCTCCATGCATAGTGTCTGTCATACCACTTTCTAGTATGGATAAAGCTACTTTGTTGGCCCTAGTCCATCTCTCAAAATCAGTCTTTTTAGCCTTGGTGCTTTTGTCTGTCAAGGCCTTAAGTTGCGGATTGTCAAGGGCAATGTCATACTCATTCAATGTCAAATGCAATTCAATCTCTCTCTCCACTTTTTGTAACTTCTTCCACTAGTGAGTATTGGCACTGCCGCTAAGTTAAGCGATTTTAGTGAAATTGCATTAGACAACAATGAAATCAGCACCATGAATCTCAATGATTCTTGATTTCAGTCTTTTCACTACCAAATTTGTCCACTGAATCAACTTATTCATATATATGATCTTATTTTTTAAAGACATATATAGAGGATAGAATCCAACGAAATTCTCTAATTTCTGCTTTAGATCAACACAGATTGTACAATATACATATGTATGTGTGTGTATATATACATATATACATGAATCAACAAGGTAACTATTGAAGAATTTCAAGCCTCTTATATCAGATATATTAGCGGAAGCAGTTTATAAAGACAATATGTGCAATTCAAATTATTCAACATTAATATGAATCTTGTTAATGTTTTTAACCTTTATTATGATCAAGTAACCAATTTCCAACATTAAATTCATATACACTCAACCCAAACATTCTGCATAATCAGAAAAAAATTGAATTTCAAAATACATACCTTTTCGTCGTTAGCTTCTGAAATTTGTCAATTCCAGCATCTAGCTTGACTCAAAATTGCGTTTTAGAGAACAACAAGGAAGAAATAGGTCAATCGAAGATGATGGAGAAGAAACCCTCTTCGAAGAACATAGCAAAAACAGAAACCCAGATTTCCCAACGGTCAAATTTTTAGTTATTTAAACATCTCACGAAACGACACCGTTTTTGTAGCTTAACTTTCCAATGGCTTTATAACGAAAATGACGCCGTTTCAAACTAAAGATTTTAAGAACCCTAAGAACTCAGTCTGAAACCCAGCTAGTATGTTTTCATGCATTCGATTTTAATTTTAGTTGAATTCAATGGTTGAAACCTAATGGCTCTAATACTACATGTAAGAACAAGATTATAACTTCTTATCCAAGGAACAAGAATTCATCCAATTGAAACATAACTCATAAACCTTTTATTGAACACATTAAGAACCAAAGCCTTAAAACATACATGCATTATTCAATCCTGATGAAGAAGCCATTGCAACCTCTGTGCTCAAAACCTTCTCCTCTTTTGCGGTGATAACAACTCTTCTAATCAATAGGTCTTAGCACAAAATAAGACAACGAACGCAAGAGCAGTGGTTTGAGACACACACACACACACACACACACACATATATATATATATATATATATATATATACCTCTATCCATTCCCTATTAGAATTGGACTAGGATTCAAACTATACAAACCATAAAGAATTATGAGACCTTACAAAGTTCCAACACTAATTCCTTTTCCAGAACCAATCAGAACTTCTCTCAATTATGTCATCCTAATACATTTAGGACAACCTAATAGTTTTAATCAAGACTTTTCTGTATCAATCTTAACCACTATGACCGGTTCTATCATATTCACAATCTTACAAATGTCACTTACGAATTACATGTTAGATGTATGTTCTAGGTTGAATGCCCAAGTAGAATATGCATTTCGAAAACCTAACCTTCAAAGTTTGCATCTGTTAACTCATAATTATTATTGTGTTGATTTTAATCCTTTTATTAATTTGCACTTGTTATTTCAATTCAAATTTCAAGCTTATAAATCTTGTATTTGAAAGTTAACTAAGAATTGTTCTTAAGCACAAGTTATTCACACTAGTTCTTGTGAAAATCGATCGTGCTTGAGTCGTTTAAACTACGGTAACCATGTTCTCTTGCAATTATTTCTATATAATTTAACCCCTAGTTATGCAGGTGGCAAAAATCCTATTAGCTATCATGTGGAGTCTAAATTTGCTCACCACCCTAATTATTGATGAGCGTTATCACCATTCTTAGAACGTGTTGCATGTTAGTGGTGTAACCATGTTTACATATGTAAAAACTAAACTAATTAACTATAGTTAAGTCGCTAACACGTTGCACACTTTAAGAAGGTGGGAATGCTCGTCAGCTAATTACGATGGTGAACAAATTCAAAACTCTTATCATGTGTAATTCAAAAAGCCTTGTACATGAGCTTGTGCAATTAATGGTTAATCCCAATTCATTAAGCTTATTGTTGGATTTGAATCATGCTCTATTATAATGAGCTAGCAGGTCTTATCGTATACGATCATCCAATTAATGGTCAATCCCAATTTGTTAATCATCATGTCGAATCTAGTCGTGTCCTATCATAACAAGCTAGCGAGTTTTGTCACACATGAGTCATGCAATTAAGAGCAAGTCCACCCTTAAAAAAATGACACAGCATCCAACCTATTTAATCCATTCAGTGAACAGTGATAGACCCTAATGAATAATAATAGGCCAAATGCATCTCCACCCCTAAAAGAAATAGCCTAGTCAATTTTATTAAAATTTTATTATTTATTATTTTTGACTTTATAAAAAAATATTATTAATTTCTGACATTTTATTTATTTTTTTAAAGTTTTTTTGGTGGAAAAATTTGGACTGTTGATTTGAAAATCAAATGGTTCTCATTGTGCCATATCAGTAGCAATTAATTTTAAATTTCATTTTTTTTTTTTTTTTTTAACCGTTGGAAATCCAACGGCCCATAAAACTAGCCGTTGGAAATCCAACAGACAGAAAGGAGCCACATGTCCCCATGTCGGAACTCCATATTGTGCCTGCACAGTGGGCCTCGCATCTACAACGCTGTTGGCCATTCACGATCACGTGCGCGTGTTTTCCACGTGCCTGGCTTAAAAAAAAAAAAAAAAAAAATTAAAAAAAATCTATGACGTCATATAGGCCGGACCTTAACTCAGCACATTCTGAATGACTTTAGCTGTCAGCCGGCCTAATCTACTGGGCTTGAGGGGATTGGCTGGCTGACGGCCTAATGGTCCCCCGTGGACTTGCTCTGGGAAGCATTTAAAATAGCATCCATGCGACAGTGGAGGAGCGTAGACACACTTCCCTTTCCAAGCGGATATGCTAAATCAGTTCAATCCAAAATGAGGTGTCAACATCAAGGGCGATTACCACGCGCATGTCGAGTACGTGTCTTCAAATATAAAGCCAATTCCTGCTCCTCTCGAAATTGAACTTGTCTTCTTCACTCTCTGTCTCTCTCTCTTTCTCTCTCTCTACAGAAAGCTGAGAGCAAACTTTGAGAAAGCAATGGCAAAATTTTAGGGCTTGGACAACTTCCTGCTATGAAATGGAGAATCTCTGTTAGTTTGTGGAGATGAGTGCACCGTTTGGAGGTCCGATCGGTTCCAACCCCAGTGCTGCCGGAGCCCAGCCGAACAGGGACCCTAACATGGCGTCGGCGGAGCAGTTGGTGCTCGAACTCAGCAACCCTCAACTTCGTGAAAACGCGCTCCTTGAACTCTCTAAGGTCTAATCTTTTTGCTTTCATTGGGTCTGGACAATTGAATTCCTCTGTGTTTGATTGATCCCTGTTAGGGTTTTTGTTTAATTTTTGTTTTAGGGTTTATGTAGCTTGTTGATATGATGATAAAGTTTAAAATTTGGATTAGGGTTTTGTAATTTGGATTCTATTGAGTTTTGTTTTGTTTTAGCTTCATTTCTTTGCTCTGTAATCATGTTAGTTTTGCTGAGAAAACCAAGGCAATTGGGGTAATGAGATGATTAGTTTTGCATGACGTGTTCGTGCGAAGAGGGTTTGCTCGTTCTTTTTTCTTGTTAGAGTTGAGACTTCAAGTTAGCTTCATTGTAATCACAGCATGCATGTGGGTCCCACCTTAATATAGTTGTTCCTAGGGTAGGATCAAAATTGGATTTTGATGCCATTTGTTTTACGTTTCTGGGTACGTATTGGTTGGTTAGGTAGATATGGAGAAGGTGAATAGCTGCAATCTCTTTTGTGTGTCTAGGTTTGGAATGGTGTAGTGGTTTTGAAAGGGTTTAGGGATCACTAGATATCACGGAACCTGCACGCAATCTACGTGTCACGCCCCAATGGCTATACGTGCTCCCATGTCATCCCATGTATGTGTTGTCCGCGCGTTTAGCTCCATGTGTTTAGCTCAAGTTACCCTCCACTAGAGATGAGGGGTGTGTTGAGTATGTTTACACAGTTGGAATGTGAAATCTCACATAAGAATATATTTACGATCTTGGGCTGCTCAACACATTGCCAATTGGTGGGTTGGGTGCTATAATTCTATCGGTGGTGTGGGAATGAAAGTGATATAAATGCCATTATAACATGTTAAATAGGCTTCATAATTTGTTAATTTTGCTTTATTAGTTTGAAGTTTTCATTGACTACTTTGGTGACAGTTGCATATCAGATCTGGAAAGAAGTTAGTTTCCATCCATAATAGCACGTTGGCCAAAGGATTATTGTTCCCACCTATTGTGAAGAGCCTGACAGTGCCTTAAAGCAAGTAGCCGAAATGTTATTTTGACCTTATTTACTCTTTTATTTTTAAAGGAATAAGAAAAGAAAAAAATGGCTAGATTATACCTGCGATACGACGATAAAGTTGCCACCCCTTTGTTTGTTATGCTCATGTGTTCTTCACCGAGAAAATAAGTTCTTAGTTCTTACTGTTAAACATTTTTGAGCTGAAAGTGGACTTGGATTTGCCTTTCTTGGTTTTAGTTTTCATTTGCAATAGATTTTTATTTTTTTTCATATTGAATCCTTTTGGTACTATATATGTACATATACACATACTCCTAGTTAAACCCCTGTTTCCTTTCATGTTCCAATTTTCAGAAGAGAGAATTATTTCAAGATTTGGCTCCATTGTTGTGGAATTCTTTTGGTACTATTGCTGCTCTGTTACAGGTATGCGTTTTGTGGTTTTATATTCATGTCATTCTTATTGTTCCTTTTTATTTTTATTTTTATTTTTTTTAATGCTGTTGTTGGTCAGTTGCTGTTCACTTGTTTTATAAATTCGTTCATCTACAAGGGTAGCAGGTTTCCTTCTGTATGTAGGAGTAGGACCTATGTGTTATTCATATGTCCATGCATCGTTGACGTACCATCATTTGACTGTCTGTTTGATAATCAACAATGCTGGATACTCTCTTTTTTCTTGTTCCCTGATGATGGATTCTCATTCTACTTTTTATCCTTTGTGCAGGAGATAGTTTCAATATACCCTGTTCTTTCACCACCAAATTTAACTCCTGTCCAATCAAATCGAGTTTGCAATGCTCTAGCGCTTCTTCAGGTCCATTGTTGTTGCCTTTAAATTATATATCTAATCTTTATTGATGCACTTAATTTTTTTTCCTAAACGACAGTTACCTTCCCTATGAAAGAGGCTTGGCGTATATTTTACACTTCTCATTATTATTGTATGCTTCATATTCCTTTTGTATCTTCTTGTAGTGTGTGGCATCGCACCCAGACACAAGGATGTTATTCCTTAATGGTAATAACCTTTATCTTGTTTAAATTCAAAGCTTGAAATGTCCTTTATAACGTGCTTGTACATAGAAGCATAATTTTTTCATATCTCTTGTCGTTGGCAGCTCATATACCTTTATATTTGTACCCTTTTCTTAATACAACAAGCAAGTCAAGGCCTTTCGAGTACTTGAGGCTTACTAGCTTAGGAGTCATTGGTGCCTTAGTGAAGGTATGTTATTCTTATTTGACAAACTGATGGGTATATTTTCTTTTTATTTGTTTGTGTGATAAAATGTACAAGAGTAAATTACCAGCTGATATACAAGTATAACTGGATAGGTATACGGCTACACGTTTTGAGAAATGATGTTTAAAAGAGTGTAAATGTGAAAATTTCATGCATGCCCTAACTAAAAGCACTCTTTCCATTCTTGCTTGTGTAGCTGATCTGAGAAATAAAAGGACTAGCAGAATCTAACGTGAGATAAATGAGGGGATAAAAAGAATGCTTAGTTTTTATCTATTTATTTATTTATTTTATAACGTTGATTGAAATAGGTGGCTTTACTAGCTCCATCATTTAGTGAAGGATTTAACTGGAGCGTGAACTTGGACGAGAAAATAGTTAACATTGCTTTATTTGCATGGGTATTAGATTCAACTTGTAATATTGTCCTGCACGTGCACCTTTATGTGCAGCTGGTCTTCTCACTCTTTTTCACATGTGAACCTGAAGTTTATAGCATTTTTATGACAGACATATTTGTAATTAAAAAATATTTGGATTTTGGAATATTAATTCCTTTTACTCCGTTTTACCAGGTC
The DNA here is from genome assembly GCF_963583255.1 of Pyrus communis. Lineage (NCBI taxonomy): Eukaryota > Viridiplantae > Streptophyta > Magnoliopsida > Rosales > Rosaceae > Pyrus > Pyrus communis. The sequence continues at coordinate 17,899,074 of NC_084816.1, read as the reverse complement.
GATGATACAGAAGTGATTAGTTTTCTTCTATCAACTGAAATAATTCCGTTGTGCCTGCGAACTATGGAAATGGGTAGTGAACTGTCAAAAACAGTTGAGTGTCCGTGTCTGTTTCTTCACTTCTTTTTTTTCTTCCCATCATTGTATGTTTCATTAGATCTCAGTATATAGCATTTATGCAAGGCCTTTCCCCGATTGCCCGAGTTTGCCCGAGGTTGCCTGACAAAAGTTGTTATCTTCGCAGGTGGCTACATTTATTGTTCAAAAGATTTTGTTGGATGATGTGGGCTTGGATTATATCTGTACTACAGCTGAGCGGTTTTTCGCAGTGGGTCGAGTCTTGGGAACCATGGTTGCATCACTTGCTGACCAGCATTCGTCTCGCTTACTAAAACACATTATTCGATGTTATCTTCGATTGTCAGATAACCATAGGTTGGTCGAATGAAGTAGATTTATTATTTCTTTTTTGTTTTTTTGTTTCTTCAATATCTTGTGTTAATCATTTGATTTGATCTGTTTTATTTATTTATTTATTTTTTTTTATCATCAGGGCTTGTGATGCTTTGAGGAGCTGTCTTCCCGATATGTTGAGAGATACTACCTTCAGTGTTTCCCTCCGTGTAAGCACCTTTCTGGATGCCTATGCTGTTTAATTCATAATTGATCTTAACGAGTAGTTTGGAAAAAAAAAAAAAAAGTAAAAAACTAATGCGTTTCATCTTCAGATGAGGACATATTGGTATGCAGATGTTCTTTGTGGTAGTGTCCTTGAATTTTCCTGCTGCATCTCCTTGTACTTGCATGGTTGCCATTGAGGTGTTTGTGAAGTCATATTAGCTTGTCTGAAAATAGGGTGTGATAACTCGCATGTTTTGGTGGTTGCTCATAGGAGTTACTGAGTTAGTCCTGTTTATTTTTACTTGCTCCCATCGTCGAGGGTACATATAGTTACCAGACATAGTTTGTGAGATATTGGAAAAATATACCTTGAGTTTGATTTACTGTTTGTTTTCGGTATCCCCTACTGTTTTATTTGGACGCAGTTGTGTGGTCTGCTTTCAAAGTTAATTATTTGCGTCACGATTTCAGGAAGATCCAACTACAAGGAGATGGTTGCAGCAGCTACTTCACAACGTTGGTGTTAGTCGGGTTCCTGCGCTTCAGGCTGGAGGAGGATTTGATCATATGATGGTGAACTAATACAAATAATTCGGTGTCATCTTTGGGCTGCCGTCTGTTGCTTAATGCATCAGAGAGGGCTGGATGCTTTTTGATTTATCTGTCTCGATGCTAATTGGCAGTCTTCATCTGTCTGTAATTTACAAAATGTTTCTTCTGTGACTTGGCCTGTTCAGGCCAAGTTTAAACTATTGACGTCGCTTGATGTCAATTGTTCGCTAAAGAAACAAATGTCGTCTTATTTTGGTAAAATTATAAATAAAGTGAACTTTTTTTCATAAACATTTTTTTTTAATAGAAATGTTCTCATGATCATCTGGTGACAACGAGATGTATAGTTGCATATCTTTGGATTTGATATTGATTGTGGAGAATGGATTGATTGACGTTCTTTTGTTGTTTTAATCTTAACATTTTAAATTCAAAGGTAACTGTTGATTTAAATTCAAGGGTGGATGATCATGATTTCCAAGATAACCAGAATCTTGTTTTGCCATTCTTTTGTTTTGAAACCTATTAGTTAGTAAGTAGTTGTGATAGTGTCGGTGGTGGTGGAGCATTTTACACTCACACCTGCCGTACTTGAACCAACTGACCGTACTTATCTAGAAATAATGAAACAAAAATTCTTGAGTGCTCCGTAGTATTTGATATTCTAAGTGTTTTAATCAGTATATTTTAGTTTTTGTATTATTAAACAAATATCTAGCGGTTAGAACATAGTACCTAAAAAAGTTTCATACTGAAAATCTAAAATTATCATACTCATACCTGTAGTACTTGAATGATTGAATCCACATTTGCAGCTCAACTGACCGTACAATTTTGTATGATATATAAAACCGCTACCAAAAATTCTTATATGCTCTGAAATAACAGGTATTCTAAGTGTTTTAACTGTTAAATCATAATTTTTGTATATTTAAACATAAATCTAAAACACTTATTGTGCTGGGTGCTCGAGAAAGTCCCAACCGTTACACTTGCTAGAAAATCCCTTTGTATATTCCATTTGTCCAACTATTTAATAGAGGCGGGACCTATTGTATTAATAGGTTCTACTTTTTTTCTCTAACAAATATTAGACCTATCAATACAGTAGGTGTGACATCCCACATCGCCCAGGGGAGTGATCCTTAAATATATATTCTCATCCTTACCTAGAACGAGGCCTTTTGGGAGCTCATTGGCTTCGGGTTCCGTAGGAACTCCAAAGTTAAGCGAGAAGGGGACTAGAGCAATCCCAGGATGGGTGACCCACTGGGAAGTTGCTCGTAAGTTTCCAAAAACAAAACCGTGAGGGAATGGTAAGCCCAAAGCGAACAATATCGTGCTATGGTAGTGGACCGGGCGCGGGAAGTGATCCGCCCCGGGCCGGGATGTGACAAATTGGTATCAGAGCCAATCCCTGGCCGGAAATGTGCCGACGAGGACGTCGGGCCCCTAAGGGGGGTGGATTGTGACATCCCACATCGCCCAGGGGAGTGATCCTTAAATATATATTCTCATCCTTACCTAGCACGAGGCCTTTTGGGAGCTCATTGGCTTTGGGTTCCGTAGGAACTCCAAAGTTAAGCGAGAAGGGGGCTAGAGCAATCCCAGGATGGGTGACCCACTGGGAAGTTGCTCTTGAGTTCCCAAAAACAAAACCGTGAGGGAATGGTAAGCCCAAAGCGGACAATATCGTGCTATGGTAGTGGACCGGGCCCAGGAAGTGATTCGTCCCGGGCCCGGATGTGACAGTAGGTCTCATTTCTATTGAAGATTTGATACAAATGTAATATATAAAATGTAGCAAGTATATCATTTTTTAAGTAAAGGATCATTAAAAGAAGAAAGCAACAATTAATCGAGAAAAGTGCTTAGAGAATTGGTAATTCATGAGTTAATAGGTCATTTGTTGCTGTTCTTTCCTGAAAGTTAATGTTTTGAACTTTTCAAGCTGTCTGAATTAATATAGCATTATTTTGACATACTAGTCTTGGGCCCATAATATATAGATTTGAAGAGAACGATGAGATCTACAAGATTTGTATCTGTGCAGAAAGTGCACTTAAAATATGAACGTATTATGTCGTTTTAAATTTTAGCATTTTCAACCACACTTAAATTATTTATTGAACGAGTAACGTACTGTTTAAACACTAAGTACTCAAGTCAAGTGAGATGGAATCTGGAATGTAATTTTGATGCAACCCGTTTCCACACTGCCCCTCGACCATCTGTCCTTGGTATTTTTTTTTTTTTTTTTTGTGTGTCGTTTAAAGCTGGTCACTTTAAATAAAGATGTACTTGCATTCGAACCCATCACGGACCAGGTGCTTCAAACTCAGAACGACGACTTCAGAGTAAACTCCAACTTCCAACCTGCATCAAACCCATCAAAAACCTATAAAATAAAATAAATAAAAAACTCCGCAAATCACGATTTCAATCATGGATCGTACGGTCCAGCCATCGCTGGAAATGCAGCAATCCGTGGCAGCCGTGGAGCAAATCGTGGGCTACGATTTTAGGAACAAGAGGCTTCTAGAAGAAGCTCTGACCCACTCCTCTTACTCCGAATCGCCGTCGTACCAGCGCCTCGAATTCGTCGGCGACGCCGTACTCAGCCTCGCCCTCAGCAACCACTTCTTCCTTGCTTATCCTGGGGTCGAACCCGGCACTCTCTCTCTGCTGCGCTCCGCCAACGTCAGCACCGAGAAGCTCGCACGTGTGGCTGTCCGGCACGGCCTTTACTGCCACCTCCGCCACAATGCACCTGCTCTCCGGGATAAGGTTCGTTACTATTAATTAATTAATTAATTATTCTCTTTGTTCTCAATCAATTTCATTTTTTCTGATTCTCTGTTTTATGTGTGGAAAGAAAGAACAAAAGGAGGAACATTTTACCTGGGTTTTTGTTTTTGTTTATATTTTCTTGTTGTCTGGATTTGTGTCGGAAAAGTTTAATTGTTTCATAGGTATTAATTTTGTTATCTGTTAATATTTTTCCCATTTTGGTTTCCGGGTTAATTTTCTTAAAAGGATTGTTGTTGTCAATCAATGGTGTAATTTTAGGATTTGTCTGCAATTTGTTCTAAATTTTAGGTTAGGGAGTTTACTGAAGCTGTCACTGGAGAAGACGAGACGCCGCTTGTATATCGTGGTTCTGTGAGAGCTCCTAAGGTTCTTGCAGATATGGTGGAGTCTGTGGCAGCAGCAATGTATGTTGACTTGAATTTGGATCTGGAAAAATTATGGATGGTGTGTATTTGATTACCTTCTGTTAAGTTTCCAAGCGTTTAGAAGTTGGATATAACCTGTTAGTTTTTGTTGTTGTTGTTGATATACATTTGTAGAAATTTAGGTGCCTTTTGGAGCCTATAGTTACTCTTGAAGAAGTGCAAGGTCAACCTCAACCTGTTACAGTGTTGTTTGAGCTTTGCCAGAAGCACGGGAAACATGTTGATATCAAACATTGGAGAGATGAGACCAAAAGTATTGCTAGTGTCTATGTTGATGGCGTGTTTGTTGCCTCGGGTTCTTCTGAGCAGAAGGAGATTGCCAAGTTTGATGCTGCTAAGATAGCTCTTTTAAAGTTGTCAAATTCGTTGGGGGTAAGTGGCAGGTCGATGAGATTTATTGCAGGAATTGATGGAAAGTTTCAAATTGAAGAAGCAAAACAGAAGTTGCATGAGCTTTGTGACAAGAAGAAGTGGCCTAAACCAATTTACACGTATGAATCTCTTTGCCCTGATCATGACCTCTGAACATATTTGAAGAAAAACACTCTATTGTTGGAGTTAATGTTGTCTATTCTGTAGTTATGTAGATTTTCTGTTTTTCTATTGCAGCATTGAGAAAGATGAAGGTCCTTCACATGAGAAGAGATTTGTATCCTCAGTCAAAATTGCAACTGCGGATGGTGTACTATACATAACAGGAGATGAAAGGCCGAGAATAAAAGATGCGGACAACTCTGCAGCTTCGTCAATGATCTGTGCTTTGCAAGAATCTGGTTATATATGATGCAACTCTAATTCTTTTTATTTTCTCGTACCTCCTGCTGCATTTGAAATTTGAATGCATAGTTTAGAGGAAAACTCTGTATGCAACATAAGAGCTTGCAGTTATGCAATAACAACGATGGATTATAGGAAAATGTTGCGTTTCATGCCCAATAGATTTCGGTTAGGATTTGAGCCTGTAACATTTGTTTGTGGTCGTCGTAGTTTTCAGACTGTTTATCCCCTGTTTCAAGTGATTGTTTGATTGGATGGAGTTTACTGGTGGTCCATCTTCTTCTCTCTCTACCTCCATAGCAACCTTGAGCTCTTTAACCAGCACTTGGAACCAGCACAATCTGATTTTTACTCAACTAAGACTCCCATATTGACCCAAACCCACAGTGCTGCACAATGCTATACTCTCAACATCGATAAATTAGTATTGTTTTGTTTTCTGGTAAATAAAATTTTATAATATAATGTTAAGTAACAAATTTGATAGTGAAATGTGTGTAGATTAATGACATTCATACCACATTTTTATACTACATGATGTGATAAATAAATCTACCCCTCAAATTTTAACTCATTTAATGTGGATATTTATCTCATGAAGATTTGAGTTTATCTGATTAGATGTTAATTGAGTGTAGTGCTAGTGACGGCTCTCGTGAGTAAAGAACCTATGTGGTTTTACAAATGTAATAGGTGTAATATTATGGGAAGAACTAGATTAAGCCACACAATTGGTAAATCGTAACGATTAGATATCGAACTCGACATTCATGTATGAGTCAAAGCTTATACTTCTCAATTACAAATAAAAAAAATATCAACAAAAGTAAAACATAATGCTAGTGACGGCTCTCGTCATAAAGAAATGTGCCTGTTTCTCTTCTGAATTTGTGATTGTTTTGGTTTACATGATGAGAGAAGAGACCAAAAACGAAAACTAAGAATCAAACATTTAGGATGAAGATTTAGCTCCTGCAAAGACAGCCATGGATCAGTGAAAAGGCTACTACTCACACTCATTTTTACCTCTCTCACACCCCTTGTTAATTTTTGTCTTTTAATATTCTTCAATTAATTCAATCGGACAATTGAAAATTAAGAAACATGTGTGATAAGTGTATAAAAACTGATATGTTAGTTTGTATAGGATTGTGACAGATGTCATTGATCCAATGGTTTATGTTAGTCATGCTAGAGTCAATTAGAATGAGTGCAAATAATATAAATACTCTTATTATCGTTGTATTAATCACATTCTGTAAATAGAAAGAAAAGAATTCATTCTCACTTTCTCACCCTAAAGTTCTCTATCTATCTCTCTCTAAAATTTATTTATGCTATCGTAGTGTTAGAGCAGGTTGATCCACTAATGGCCACATGCGTTCTACGTCATTCTATTTGTGTTGTTCACGTATTAAATTTGAAAATTTACCAGAAAGCGTATGAGAATATGAGGATAGCATCACCCTACTAAGAAATTATTGCATTTCAGCTCTTTAAGGTTAGGTTAGGAATTATATTTGAGGCTGTAATATCTCCAACAGGATCCTCTCTGGATCATTTTGGTGAGAATTATATGGATATGTGAATCGTGTTAATTTATCGTACATCTTATGATCAATTTTTATAATTAATATTTGTGTTTAATTTTAAATAAAAATATTATCCTGCCAGCTGATAATTATAAAGATTCGTGAATCGTGTTAATTCATTGTACAACTTATGATCAATTTTTATTAATTAATATTTATGTTTAATTTTAAATAAAAATATTATCATGCCAGCTGGCTGCCAGACCATTGGATCTGGACGCAAACGGGGAATAGAATCCGATGATTCATCAACCAATCCCCAGATGACAACATCGGCTAAACTGCTTTACCCTTTCTCTTTCTCTTTTCCTTTACCATTCTTATTCGTTACTTTACTTTTACTATTAAGGTTGCTTAACCTAATTGCTTTCCATCACAACTAAAGAGTTATTTTCTGGTATCCAATTCCAAATCCAACTAGCTAGTTTTGCTTCAACATACATCAACGACGATCTTCCAATTCAGCAACATGACAGTCTTCAGCACTACCTCAGCATCCCTCGATCGCGAGCTCCCGCCATCGCCTGAAATGAAAGATAAAGTGACGGCCATGGAGAAAATCGTAGGCCACAACTTCAAGAACAAGAGGCTTCTAGAGGAAGCTCTCACACACCCCTCCGTCACAAACTTCCCATCGTATGAGCGTTTAGCTGTGCTCGGTGACGCTGCCCTTGGCATGGCTATGAGTAAGCACCTCTTTCTTGTTTACCCCGACATGAATCAAGGTGACTTCTCTAAGCTCCGGTCCACCAATGTTAGTACGATGAAGTTCGCACGCGCTGCTGTAAAACATGGGTTTGATCACTGCCTTCGTCACAATTCTCCTGCTCTCGAAATTCAGGTCATTGTTTGTGCTCTCTGGTTTCTTTTAATTATTTCATACATTATTATTTTAGTACTTTGCAAGTTGAATTTGCATTTTGCAATTTGTGGAGGTTTTTTTTTAATTTTTTTAATTTTTAATTTCCACAGGAGCTTAAGCTTTTATTGACACACTAAAAAAGTACACCAAATATAAGGAAATGGAATCGTGCAGAATGAGTTTTTTTTTTTTTTTTTTCTTTTTTAACAAGCAAATACCATCTTCCCTTTTTTTTTTTTTTTTTTTTTTTCCTTCTAATTACTGATATATCCTAATATATATAACCTGAAGAAAGAAAAAAAAATGTAAAATATTTATATTTATATGTAAAATAGTGGTAAGTTTGAATAAAATAGCATGTTTATGCAAATGGCCTTTTACCACATTAGTGTAAAGGAGTTGAGCTAATGCATGTCGACGTGGTTAATTTAACAAAAAAAATATTTTTATATTGTAAGAAATACTAATGTACCTGTTACAATTATTTGAAAAGGAAAAAAAATGCTCATTTTTACACAAATGTGAAAACAACCATATAAGGAATCAAAAGTCTAATATCATGTAATTTTTGTTATTAATATGCATTGAAATTATGACATTTAAAATTTTCTTTTCCAAGTCCACATAAGCAATTTTTTTTTTTAGAACAAGTACAATATTTATTGAAGTGAGGGGAATTCGTACAAAATGAGGATAAGATGCATAAATGGGTCTCCAAAAAAACCTTACCAGGAATTTCAATCTGGTCAAAAGAAAAAATAGTGTCCCGCACAAACAACTTTGAAGATTAGCTATCCTCAAAACAAAGTTACATCAACTCCATATAAGTTTGAATAAAACTAAAAGTCCGCATAAGCATTTGAGAATGTGCATTTGAGAAGGTTTAATTGAATGAAATAATGCAAAATAAACGTAGATAACAAGTAATTGATTAGGAATGACAATTCTTAACCATTAAATCCAATAACCGTGAATAACCGTCCGAATTGATTGGATTTGAGTATGAAAATTCGGATATAATTTGGATATGGGGAAAAACCGTGAAAATATTCGGTTATGGTTTTGGATATGGTTATAGGGGTTCTCAATCCGTATTCGTTCTCAAATCCGAACCGAATTATATATAATATAATAATAAATATATAATATATATATATATATATATTTTTTTTTTTTTTTTATTCACCGAATCCATTACATTGAGAATACAAAAGTTGCACTGTGTGAGTTACATTTTGTAGGTAAGTTAAAATTTTTGATATAAATCAAAATCTATGAGAATCCAGACCAATAGAACTTATGAGAGACATAAAAAATCAGCCAACTTTATCAATGTTTAGCTTTAATTTTTATGCTCTACAAGATCCATTCATTAAATCATTTTATATATCAAATATTTAATGACGAAATTAATATTTACTAAATTATCATGAGTCAATTGAATTAATATATTTTTTGTATTGGCAAAGATGGGTATAACAGTCAACCGATAAGGAATCCATTACCCGGTGGGTATGGCTATGGATAATACCCGATGGTTAATTGGCGGTTATGGATATGGTTAATTTTCGTGGTTATGGAGATGGATATAACATTTCTATCCCCAAACTGAATCGTTGACATTCCTATAATAGACACAAAGTCAATCATATTAGGTGTAATTAAGTTTGGTTGTTGCTTAGTTAGAGCCTAATCATTTAGTTATTATTAGAAAAATTTATCATGGTTGGTTTTAGTTGAAAAAAAAATCCAATTCCAAAAGGTATACTCATATATAATTAGCTAGAGACATTAGCATATTACATGCACTTTTGGTTACCAATTAATTAACTAGTGTGAAACTTTCTTTCTTATTTCTAAACGCTGTCACAATAGTTAGTATTTTAAAAGCTGGTGTCTCTAGCCTTGTATATATTTACCTCTTTTGATGTAAGTTTCCCTTTTTGAAATTTGTATAAATCATTTGTCGTTAAGTAATGGTACTTTTACTCTTAGTTTTATGAGCAATATTTTGATTTAAGTTTTAGGTTGGGGAGTTTGCCAAAGCGGTTTCGAATGAAGAAGATGAGACGGATCTTTTATATGGTGGGACTATGCAGCCCAATCATCCTCTTGCAGATATTGTGGAAGCAGTGGCAGCTGCCATATACATTGACTTGAACTATGATCTGGACAAACTATGGAAGGTGCGTATTTCATTATAGCTTGTTTCATTTTATATGACAATTATGGAAACCTTATTGAGTTTGTAATTAGGGTTTGTAAGTTGGTTTGAACTTTAACTAGTGGTTTTTGTGTTATCTGCTGTGGTACATTTGTAGACATTTAAGCATGTCTTGGAGCCTATGGTTACTCTCGAAGACTTGCTGGATCACCCTGTGTCAAATTTGTTTAAGTTTTGCCAAAAGCATGGAAAGCGCTTTGAGATCGAGAAGGCGAGAAATTATGATAAAAATATAAGTATTTGTAATGTGTATGTTGATGGAAACTGCATTGCCTCGGCTATTGGAAAAAATATTTCAATTGCCAAGCGTCATGCTGCAAGAGAAGCCCTATCTAAGTTGTCCAAATTCGGCACAAGCTATGGGTCGTTTGAAGTTGTTGCTGAAAATGAACCTAAAAAGATTTTGAAGGAGCTTTGTGAGAAGAAGAGCATCGGTAAACCAACTTACAGGTATGAACATATTCAAAAACAAAAAAAAAATTGTGTTTTTAGAAGGGAATTGTTATTAGCACTCCAAAAATCTCATTCTACACTCCAAACTTTTTATATTAAAAAACAAAAATACATTTGTGAGGAGTGTGAAATGAGATTTTTGGAATACAAATAACACTTCCCTTTTAGAATTAGGGTAAATTACATTTTGCACTCTCAAGTTTGGGTACAATTACAACTTTTACAACATCTTTAAAACATTTCAATTTCATACATTTGCTATTATTTCATTTCAATTTCGTACAACTGTCTCAATTTCTGTTAATTTTTCCGTTATCTGCTTAGGTGGATCTCACGGGCCCATTATACTTGTGCCATGTGGATTAAAAATTAATAAAAGAATAATTTTACTTAGAAATGTTAACATAAAAAGGAAAATAAATTAAAATATAATTTGATTTCAAATAATAGTGGGTCCACCCTTCTACACTTATCTTCAGCCTCTCCGTCAGCTCCTCCCCCTTCAACCCTAGTCGTAATCTTCACCCAGCCACACCTCTATCTCCCTCCCCGCTGCCACACACCTCTCCTTCTCTCTCTAACTCAACCCCCACCCCACGCTTTCTCTTGCTGTGCTTTCTGTGACTTCCAACAATAGCGTTACGGTCAGTGACGCCGATTTCGAAGCTTGTTCAATACTCCAGTAATGGTCGCTCCCCTGCCATCAAGCCTCTTCGCAGCGGACTCTTCCTTGTCGATTTCATCGGCTTGTACGGTAAATCGAAGCGGATCCGCAGGAAATTCGGAGCCGCCTTAAAGAGAAATAACAAATCTCAATCAGATCCCTTGTTGAAGCCTCCATCTCTGCCTCCGGCTTCTGTCATGTAGTGGTCGAACGCAGTGGAGTTTGTCCCGTCTTCTGGGTTCCTGCATAACCTGTGGGTTTTCCTTGGGTGGTGTGGATCTGGGTTCTTATAGTTTGGTGGGTCGCGATGGATTTTTGTGAGTTGAGCCACTTTTCAATCTTTGCTTCAATTCTTTGAAATTCATGGATTTTCCAGCATTTTTGGTTGTTTTGGGTTTGCAAATGGGTGGGTTGCAATGGAGTAGTGCTTAGTGCTAGCAAGGTGGAGACTCTGAGATGGGAGCAGCGCAAATAGAAAGGGAGGAAGAAGAAAGACAAAGCACCACCATGCCGGTGCAAATCGTAAGAGGCAGAGCTGGTCAAGGGAAGCGAGGGAGTCGAGTGGCTCCCAGAGAAGAAGAGAGAGAATAGTGAGGGGTGGGCGGAGGCCAAGAGAAGAAGAGACAGTAAGGAAATGGTGGGGTGGAGAAGGAGAGAGTGGGCACTTTCTATAAGTAAAAGTTATTTTATTAATTTTTAATCCACGTAGCACAAGTATAATGGGCCCGTGAGACCACGTAAGCAGATAATAGAAAAATTAACAGAAATTGAGTTGTACAGAATTGAAATGAAATAATAGTAAATGTATGAAATTGAAATGTTTTAAAGATGTTGTAAGAAGTTGTAATTGCATTCAAACTTGAGGGTGCAATATGTAATTTACCTTTAGAATTATGTTGTCAATAATATTTATAAATAATCCAAATACCTTTTCTACTGTAGAATTGAGAAAGAATTTGGTCCTGTGCATGAGAAGAGATTTGTATCATCAGTTGAAATTGAAACTTTAGATGGTGTGCTATATAAGAGAGGAGATGAAAAGCCAAGAAAACGAGATGCGGAGAATTCTGCGGCTTCCTTGATGATCATTATGATGAACACTAAAGAAGCAACTAAAATTAAGGGTGGCTATTTTCCAGAGGAAGCCTTTTAAGGGAAGGGATTCCTATTTTTCGAAAAAAATAAGGACATCCTCTTAACCATTATATTTGGCTTTAATGAAATCCTGTGGTTGAAATTCTGTGGCCTATGATTTAATCTCAGTTATAAAATTTCGTTAAAGTCAAATATAATGGTCAAGAGGGTGCTCCTATTTTTTTTTGAAAAATAGGAATTCCTTCCCTTAAAGGGCCTGATTTTCCAGAAGCAGCTAAAATTAAGGGTGGCTATTTTCCCTCAGTACTCTACAAACTTTGGGTAATGATTCGTTGGGTGATAAGGCTGCTTGTTTTTTGTTTCACAGGAATAATTCTGTTGGTTATTTTCTTTGCTGTGGTCGGTTCTTGTCTGGAATACTTTTTTTTTGGTTGAAACTTGGCTGGAATACTTTCATATAACAAAGAATAGCCTTATGGAGTATAATAGGGGCTCTCAATTAGTTATCGGGTAGCCTTTCGCTTGATTTCCGTTGATTTCCACGTTTGCAGGCCACTTTTGATTCCTCTTGGAATTTGAAGAGCTTGTTTGTATGGCCTTGTTTGATGTTCATTACTGAATAAGATTGTTGGTCATGGATTGAATGTTAATCATGTTATATGTTCATGTGCTGTACCAGATTTCGCAACCCATGATAAGGAGATATTTTTATGGGTAGCATAGAATTAAGAAAAAACTAGATATAGGTAGAAGGTATATAATCGAGAGGCTTGAATATAGGTAGAAGGTATATAATCGAGAGAAAGATGAGAGGGTAGGGATGTTTAGTGGCTGAGAAAACTTTGGGTTTAAAGATCCCAGATTTGGATCTAGTCTGCACAAGATGAATAGAAGTTGGGGGAAGAGAAGGAGGGGGTGGGGGTGGTTGTGTTGATGGTGGGGAGGGTGATGGTGATGGTATAGTACTGGTGTTTGAAGATGAGGGTGGCGGGATAGGTGGAGAAGAAGGAGAAATGATAGTGATCAATTTATCCTTCTCTTTTCTTGTGTTGTTAATTGGTCTTTCTTGCGCTTCAGATCCTATGTCATGAGCACATGATGGTGGGTGATTAGGGCATCAAGTCGCGCTAATCACATGATTTCATTCGTGTGTGATCATGAATGAAGTTATGAGACAAGATAGAAAAATCATGCTGGAACATGATTGAAAATGTAAAAACATGTTGCTCGATTGTTACTCCACTCAGCCCATGTAAGCCAATGCCACCACTTCCTAGGGTGAGCACTGGTAAAACACCTCAAATAGGTTTCTAAGCACCTATTGAGCACCTCAGTCTGCCCATCAGTTTGGGGGTGATAACCAGAGCTTAAACAAAGTTTAGAACCTTGGAGTTTGAAGAACTCCTTCCAAAATGCACTCAGAAATACAGGATCTCTATCACTCCCTATGAAGGCAGGCATTCCAAGGGTGATGGTGATGGTATAGTACTGGAGTTTTAAGATAAGGGTGGCAGGATAGGCTGAGAAGGAGAAATGATGGTGATGAATTCATCACTCTCTTTTCTTGTGTTGTTAATTGGTCCTTCTTGCGCTTCATGTCTTATGTCATGAACACATGATAGTGGGTGTTTAGGGCATCAAGTTGCGCTAATCACATGATTTCATTTGTGTGTGATCATGAATGAAGTTATGAGATGAGATAGAAAATTCATGCATGAACATGATTGAAAATGTAAAAACATGTTGCTTGATTGTAGCACCACTTCCAAATTTAAGGTGCTAGTGGATTTATTTCTTGAGGAGTAATTTTTTGCCTATGTGAACTTCGACCTACAAATATTATTAGTGCAAAGTTTTTTATCAACTTAGCATTTTGATATGCAATTTTTGTTTTTAGATGATAGGCATTTATTTATGTCATGGGAATGAAATCAGAGAATGCTGGAGGCTCCTTCAATCAATTGTAGGAAATTATTGTGTTTTCATGCCCAATTATGATTGCTTAGAACTTGAGCCTGACAGGAAGCTACTTACAATAAATGGCTATCAACATTTGATACATATTTGCAAACAGTTGAATTCTACCAAGTACTACAATGTTTGGTTCTTTAATTTGAAGGAGTGGAGCCTCCAACAAGTTTTAGAGCTTCAGCGAGGGTTTCTCGGAACCTCACCATGTTAACCTTCAGATTTTGTCCATCAACGTACACAGCCCTAAAAGCCCGATAGCCCTTCAAGGAAATAGACATGGGATCCGTGATGACCGGGTGATCTGGACCATAGTCATCAATCAGTGAACTCTCCTCTGGTTTAATCTTGTATTCCAAGTAATTTAGCCCCATTTCACTCGCCGGTCCACCATAATAGTTAGCTGATGGCCAATCTAGGCCCAGCGGTACCACTTGCACCAACACTGCCCCAGCTGGCAAGAACAGTGCATTTGTAAGGCCAGCACCGTGAGCCCCAACCATGACGCTACAAGAGTTCACTAAGCCCGAAAATGTGTCCAAGTTAGATGTCTGGTTAGGCGTTGCAGCGATAACCTGAAAGCCTAATTCTTCCATCATTTCCACCATCTTATCTTCATTCAAAAACTTCCTTGTTTTGCGACGAGATATAAGAACTAGCACTGGTTTTTCCCCCATCTGATTTGAGACATCCTTCATTTTCAGCATGTATGATTCTCTTAGGAACTGCTTGAAGTCAAACATGGAGTACCCTCCTGGAATGTCGGAAGAATTTAGCGCTAAGTTGTCATGAAACTTAAGGCCTATGACAGCTCCAGGATAGCAGTGAGCACTTCCATTTTCAACCGAATTTATCACATCATAACTGGACAACGATGATAGAATTCGTTCGTACTTGCTAACCCACCATGGCTTAAAATCAGTTATGACAAACTGAAGCTGGGATCGAAAGCGGCGTGACATGATGAACAAGGGGATGATGATCTCATTGAATTCGTGAAATAGGTTTCCGGTGAAGCCACCAGAAGAGAATATCATAGCTGGGATGTTGTAAGAAAAATTGCAAGCCGGAGGAGTACTAATGTTTCCATGTAGTATTTGCACTGGTGTGACAGCCTTCATTGCAGTCCCATCCTCTTTCCTTGCATATGGCTGAACCTTGTATTCAACTTGGGCTTCATTTGAAGGTACATAAACTGTTAAAGCATTCTTGTCAACTATAATTGGTCTATTAGCCACGCACACTTCCGAGTGAACGTCGGAGTGGCAAGAAAACCCGGTGGTTTCGAGTTGAATTCGATCTACCCCTGCAGTTCATAATTTCATATTACTTACGCAATCAAAACAAGAAATCTCGAATTGGGTCAGCCATAATGGTAGCTCAAGTGGTTAAAAACATTTTAATTCAGCACCCCATGTTTTGCGTCCGATTCATGAAAAAATAAGTACATAATCAAAATGGAATGAACGAAAAAGAAACCTCTAACTAGTCTTCTGAAGAGAGAATTGAGAGGCTCTTCCACTCCAATGACTTTATCATCTTTTCTGGCGTGCATCCCTTCAATTTCAAAACTCAAAAATTAGTGAAATCATGGCTACAGTGAAACAAGGATAATCTTAATCACAACCATTACCTTCGCTTAATTAACGAAATGTGACTAAACTAAATCGAAAATTAAGAAAACTTACATGTTTCAAAGGGATTAATATTGGGGGTGAATGCAGCATAAAGCAAACCAATTGTAAGCAAGAAAATCATTGAAATTGTTGAACCAACCACCCCAGTTTTTGAGTCCTTCGCCATCATCGATCTATGATCCAAAACTCCTCAAAATTTTCAAGTCATGTATCAAAAAAAACAACAAGACAATTTAGAAATTATTATCCAAAGACTTAGCAATATTTTTTCCCTCTCAGTTTGTTAAGATGCAGGCATCAACTTTGTTTATTCCTAGTTGTTTATATTAAATTTGATATATTTAATTCAGAGATAGCGCAACGTGAGCTGCACTGCAGTTTTTGCAGAACCAGTTTTTGGTAACATTTGCTGGAGTCGTATAAACATAATATTTGTTTACGTGATGGTCGTTAGCCCCTATTTTTATAATTGCTTAATGAATATTTTAATTTTGATAAACATCATTTGCGTGAGTCCAGCATAAGACCTCCTCCAAGTAACTGGCGGCTTTGTGATCTAGACCAATCGGTCATGTGGCTTAATGGTTCAATCATCTTCATTGGGAACACTGTCATTGATGCCTCTGGCTCTTGTTCTTTTGGTTTATTTAATCGAGTAAATTGTCGATTTTTGAACTTTCACTTAGCTTTTAATTTTTCCTCTAAACTTTTCTATTGGAAAACTAAGAATTCAAACTAATTCTTTTTAGCCAATTTCAGTTTTTCATATATTCCATCCCAATTGAGTAAATGGAAGAAGCACAATATATAAGGGTAGATAAGTTGTTTCACTCTTAAAAGTAATTGAAAAACTGAAAAATAAAATAAAAACAAAACTTCCCCTGTCTTTCTACCCACCAACTCCTATCTTTCATTTTATTTTTCCCTTCTTTTCAATCCACACATCACATGCCCTGGTATGAGAATTAGCATATGGCGTGATTGCCTTCAAGAACAGCGAAATTACTCTTTTTCTTGGAGCAGGTATTACCATATTTTTTTTTTCTCTTTGACAAATAATGAACAAGAGCAATTCCACTCAACCAAACGCAAGCAAAATAAGGTTTTAGTTAACAAAACAAGATCATCAATGCTCTATTCAAAACACAGATCACACTTTCTGATCAACTACACTTTCCATGGCCTTCCTCGTTTGACTGGAGCCTTTTACCTACGCCTATTGTCATTTGTAGTGACTGAGTGAGGCTGAACCTGTGATGAAGAAGCAGCAACTTGAGTACGTTGTGCTTGGGGTTGTGATATAGAAGCAGCAAAATGAGGAGGTTGTGAATGAGTGTGGAACATAAGGCTTCATAATTGTGAAGTATTCTCACTTTAGATACATGCCCTCGTCTTGTAACCCAAAAAACATGAGATTCAAAGTGATATTAAATACTAATGAATGAAACACTATAAGGTCAGACTAATTAATATCGAATGGATCCTGCATTGCAATCCCTCCTTTTATGATTATTGTTTCTTTTCTTTTCACACGTTTCTTTTCGTCATCATTGCCTTACCTTGTATTTTCATTTATATCAATAGAAGATGGTGTACCTGCAGAAAATTTTCATTTACACCCAAATATGTTGCTAGCTAATTCATTCCATTTATTTTATAATTGAAGTCAAGTGTGGGAGTTATACTTTGTGAAACGTCATTCCTTCCCATTAATAATCCTTGTTATAAATTCTATTGTGACGTTGTCGAACTTGCGTTTTCCGACATTGTTCTATATAAATAGCTCTATTTATTGTGTCATTGAACATATAGTTGCCAATGTCAAAGGAAAGAATTGAGTTCTTCATTTGACATGAGTATTGCGAATGTGTGCTTATGAGGATATCATGTTTTTGTACCTTGGAGGGTAGGGCACCATAACCTGCTACACCAAGCTCCGACAAAATATAATCTTAAGAACAGTGAATTTATACGTTTATAATCTGAAATCTTATACAAATCAAGTGCCATGAAGATCAAATTATTCGTCCCAAACAGATGAGTATTTCATTTTTATTTTATTTAATCTGTTTAATTATATATGTCTACGTAAATTGCTTATGAACTGCTACCTATATGTGAATTGTTTAGACCTGGCATTCGTGTCGTTTTCGTGACATATCCGATATCTTAACAGGTTGTGTCGTGTAAGATCTGTTAAAGTAAACGGGTAATATGACCCAAATGATTCGACCCGCTACCCGTTAAAGAAAATCTATTTTATGAAAAACCTAATTTGATCCCAAAAAATGAAAAACATAATACTAAATTAGTATATGTATACCACGTTGTTACATAAATATTACTTCAAAACATTAAAAAAAAAAAAAAAAAAACAAAGCATTTGATTTTCAAGTATTACATACCCCCAAAATAAGAGCTTAATGAAAAAACATTAGTACATTACTACAAAATACCAAATGTTTAAAGATATGCAAAATGAAGGGAGTTGCGTTTCAAGGTTGAGAAGCCTTGCACGTTTTTAACAATAAAACCCTTCAATTTTCATCAATCATCAAGGAGATGGTATTGGAACTTTGGCTTGAGATATTGTTTTCAAGAGTTATATTGACGATGTTTTCATTAATGCTTTCCACATTAACACTCTTCCACATAAACCAAGCATAAAAAACCAAACATCATAAACCATTAAAATGTGTTTGGTATTTTTAAATTACTTGATATTTTTATGTTTAATGTGTTTTATAATTTTTTAATCTCACTATTTGCCTATAGTATACTATAAAATAAATAAATTAAAATTTTAAATTTATATAGAATAACAGTACACTAATACATATTAATATACATATATACATATATACATATACTCTATGGCTATTGTATTTTATAGTAAGTGTTTTCAATAGTTAAAAAAAGGCTTATTATATTAGCACCCCACAAACTTAATACACCCCACATTTGCTTTTTCAATTAAATTTATCTTAATACACCCCACGTGTATTCCCATAATACCCTCACACCTCACACTATCAACATACACCTTAAATTTTCTACATACGCCTCGCATTTTCTACATACATCTCATACTCTTCACAATAGTTTCTTTCTTCGTTTTTTGTCTGTGCTGTGTACCATTTGATACAAAATCATTCACGTCATACAAGGATCGATTTGCTCAACTTTTTTCCTTACATTATTGTTTCGTAACAAGGATTTGCTCAACGTTTTTCTAACTAATGAACATTTATCAGCGAGGAGGTGTATCCTAAAAATGACAATACATTTTAACTTTCATCCACTTGTGACGGCACATTTTGAACAAGGTTTAGGCCACAAGTTCAGGTAGCCCCACATAACTAGAATTAACTTCTCAATGTTTGAGGATACAATGTTACTAAAAGTAGCTGACTTGGATATATATCCTATAGATGTGCCCTTTTGCCTATGATAGATCAGAGGGAAGCCCCGTGTCTATAACAACATACTCCTAGATAACTAAAATTGTTTTAGATAGAGAAAGGTGAATTCCAAGTTAGGCTTAGGGTTGTCAAGTAGATTCTTTGGGTGAATGGGATGAAGTATGAACTATAGAAGATATATGGCATTAGTAATTCAGTTGAAGGTGACGCACATAATTTGCCTGTCTGAACCACGAGACACAACTGTTCTGACATGTAGACACATGGTAGTCAAACTTTGCTCTTTTTCTTTTCAAAGTTTTTTCAAAGTTTGCTAGTGGAGAAAGTTGAGCTTAATCTTGAGTAAATTTCTGATTGGTGAGAATTAATTTGTTGCCACAAAAATAATGGTAATTGAAAGCGCATGTAAAGATCAACAATGGCTCTGAAGAATAAGTGGATGTGTTCTGCCACTAGCATTCTGTAAGTTAATGGCATCCCAACATGCCCGACCCTAGGGAATGAGTGGACGTGTTCTACCAATGGAGGTTAAGAGTGATTTTGAGAGTTGAAATCTTATAAATATATATATATATATATATATATATATATATATATATATATATATATATTTGGGATATGCATATAAAAAATGATTTGGGGTGTATTTAGAATTTTATTTATTTTTAAATCTTATAAGGTCGAAATTGTCATTACATATTAGATATATAAATCATTTAAATTGTGGGGTTTATTCAACATTAAGTGGGGTTGCTAATAAATCATCAAAATAACTTTTTTCTTAACATGTCGAAATGGGTTACCCGCATGTCACTGTCACATCCCAGCCCAGGTTCCACCACATCCCGGGCCTGCTCCACCACCATAGCACGATATTGTCCGCTTTGGGCCACGACCATGTTCCCACGCCCATAGGCCACCTATTGTGCTATGGTGGTGGAGCAGGCCTGGGAACTTCCCAGTGGGTCACCCATCATGCGAGTGCTCTCGCGTGCTACTCGCGTGCTACTCGCTTAACTTCGGAGTTCCCATGGAACCCGAAGCCAGTGAGCTTCCAAAAGGCCTCGTGCTAGGTAGAGATGAGAATATACATATAAGGATCACTCCCCTGAGTGATGTGTGATCTTACATCACTCTTGTGTAAACCTGTTAAGGACCAGTTAATAACGGGTCCTTATCGTGTAACCCAATAACGACCCAATTAGTTATCGTGTTGACCCGAAACCCCATTATTTTTGTGTCATTTACATGTCGTGTTAACATGTCGTATAAGAAATTGTCAGGTCTACGTCCATGTTCCCACGCCCATAGGCCACCTATCGTAACTGCGCTTAATAAGGCTCGAGCCTCCTAAACTGCTAACCGAACAAGACAAAATAGACTAAAAGAGACTCTTTTAACATTGTCAATGTGAATTTTTTTTCTTCTTCTAACATCATATATATTGATAAGTAAAAATGGATGTAGATGAATTTGTATAAAAAAAAAAGAACAAACGAAATGGCTTAAATTAATCTTTGCGATGTAATGAAAGAAATCTTTTTGATAAGCATGCATCACTTTTGGTTATGTTGGAGTTTCTAGAAAGGAGGAGTTGGTTAATTAAACTAGAATAGGTTAGGTGGTTTGCATCCAATGCGTTATTATTTAGTACGTAAGAAGAAAAACAAAAACTAAGGGAACAGAAAACTAAACATGTCAAAAGAAATGGGTTTCTTTACCTTTTGTGCTCTTAAATTTAGACCTGCGCGTACCCCCTCCTTGAGTTGTTTAATTATAAATATGATCTCCATTCATCCATTGCTTAAATCAAACAAATAATTTGTGATCACTTTAGCATCAATTTAAGAAATATACACCTTGAGCAATGGACTCCTCAATTGGATATGCAACTTTCATTGCATCCTTGCTCTTATGTCTCTCATCGTCTCCAACACCATTTATAAATGCAACAACGTCTTCATTGATTAGTAGTGTTTGCAAGCAAACCCAAGACCGATTCGGCTACAACTACAATCAATGTGTAAAATCTCTTTGGAAAGATATTCCAACTCGATCAGCATCTAATCTCAAAGATCTTGATACAGCCATTGTTAAATTAGCACTAACAAATGCTCAAAAAAGCAAAGCTTTCTTTGTCAATGCGCTCAATACCACCGGCAAAGGTATTGCTAAGGGCTTCGAAGCAGTAAAACAATGTGCAGATTCATATGATTTTGCCGTAGACGGTTTTGCTTTCTCAGTGAGAGGTATCAAAGATAATGACAAATCGGTCTCCCAAATACTCACACAAGTACAAGACGAAATTGTTCATTGCGAAAACGCATTGAGCTCTGCCGAAATTGAACTTCCTGATTTAGTATCTTTGACAAACTTTTTAACCACGTTGTGTAGGGATGTCGCATTCCTTATTACTTCCCAGTTATGAAATATCTAGAAAAGATACGTGAACAATGTATTAAATTTAATATGTATTATTTACATGCTAAATAAAATACATATGATTACTATATATTTAATTTGTAAAAGAAAAGAAAAGAACGAAAAACGAATGTAAGAAAACAAAAAGCTATTTTAATATTGAATCCTTCTGTGTTGCTCTTTTGGCTGTCCATATTACACATACACCCAGATATACTACACGTGAAAATATTAAGAACACAATATGCTATGCATTTTTATTCTTGACAGCATCAGTGGAAACTTTCAAACTATAATTCTTTGTTGATTATTCAAATTTGAAAATATGAAGAAAAAAACGCAAGACAATGTGCATATATAACTATGATAGCATTTCAAATTGATAAACCAACTATTCAAGATCTCTCTCCACGTCAGAAATGCATGGTAAAGGTCTCTCCAAGTCAGCTACACAAGTTGGATACTCTTCAACCTCTTCAACAGATAGAAAGGAATCACAATCCTTCCTTATCTAAAACTCATGTGTAACTTAGTTTTGAATTTCAATTGTAATCAGATGATATGTTTATACTGTAACCAACCTCATCTTGTAATCTCTATATAATGAAGTCCATACCTCACTCATAATTAATTGAGTTGAGTTTATGCAATCAATGTTTACAACCCTAGCTTAAATTCTTTCATGGTATCTCTGAGCTGAAGTCTAACGACAGAATTTTTGTTTTTCTCTCCTTCCATGGCTTCTCATTCTTCCTCTCCCATTCCCCTCCCAAATGTCTCCAATTTTCTCACGATCAAACTTGATCGTACTAACTACCCTCTCTGGCACGCCCAAATGCTACCTCTCCTCCGCAGTCGCAATCTTGTTTCCTTTGTAGAAGGAACCAGTAAGTGTCCTCCAGCATTCCTGAAAGATGATGATGGCAACATCACTGACACAGTCAATCCCGACTTCGAAACTTGGATCCAACAGGATGCCACTGTTATGTCCTGGATCAACTCTTCTGTTTACCCTACCGTACTTGCTGCTTTAATTGGGAAAACTAGCTCCCATTTTGCATGAACAACCCTACATGATCGATATGCTTCTCAGTCAACCGGTCGTCTTCTCCAACTCCGCAGTGAATTGATGAATACTCACAGAGGTGATTCTTCCATTTCTGAATTTTTGGATAAAATTAATTGTCTCGCAGATACTCTCTCCCTCTCTCTGGTGCTCCTATTTCAGACTCCGACGTTGTTGCCATCATTCTCAACAACGTAGGCCGTGCCTATGAAAGCACTGTTGCCTCAGCCCAAGCTCATGATGAGGCCATTACCTACAGTGCTTTGGAAGCACTTCTCCTTGGCGCTGAAAGACGACAGAAAATGCATTCTGCATTTGGTACTAACAACGGCCTCACTGCCCTTGTAGCAGGCCGCCATGGCAACCGTGCACCTGCATCTTTTCGAGGACGAGGATCCTCTACTGGGTTTCGAGGTTATAGTCATTTCAATAGTGGTCGTGGATCTTCCAATCGCCACTGCAACTCTCCTCACTCTCACCAAGGGTCCAACTCTAATCAAGGGTCTCACTCTCACCACGGGTCTAACCCCCACCCAGGCTTCCACTCTCGCCAAAATGATGGGATTCTCGGCACAGCTCCTTCCCAGGGTACTTTCACTACTGGACGCATTTAATGTCAAATCTGTAATCGTCATGGCCATTCTGCGATCGACTGTTTCAACCGCCTAAACATGTCTTATGAGGGACGCGTCTCTGCACCCCAATTGCAAGCTTTTGCTGCTACGACACCTTCTGCTTCTGCCACAGCACCTGCCATACAGGAGTGGTTGTTTGACTCAGGGGCCAATGCTCACATCACAAATAATTCTGCCAGTATTTCAAATCCTCATCCTTATAATGGCATGGACCAAGTCAATGGAGTTGTTGGTGGAACAGGTTTGACAATTTCACACATAGGCAACACTTGCATTCGTACACCTAACTCCACATTTAGATTACCCAATACCCTCCTATGCCCACATGCATCAACCAATATTATTTCCATCCATCGCTTTACAAATGAAAATAACTGCTCTCTATCCTTATATCCTAATTCGTATTCTGTTCAGGACCTTCACACGGGGAGGATGCTTTTACAAGGCCCGAGTAGAAATGGTTTCTACCCCTTCTCTGGTGTTTCATCATCAAATAAAGGCGTGTCTGCATTTTTAGGTACTAAAGTGTCCAATTCAATTTGGCACTCTAGGTTAGGTCATCCATCTACTCATATTTTAAAAAGTTTGGTTTCTAGGAATAAATTGCCCATTAAAGGCGTTGTCACTAATGAGTTCTGTCACTCATGTCCCATGGGTAAGAGCCACAAGTTACCTTTTCAATTGTCAGCCTCTAGGTATTTGTCTCCATTAGAATTGGTTCATTCCGATGTATGGACTTCACCTTCATTTTCTATCAATGGTTTTAAATATTATGTAGTATTTATTGATGATTATTCCCGCTACTCTTGGTTATATCCATTAAAATTAAAATCCGATGTTTCTTCTACTTTTGTGTCATTCAAGAAACTGGTTGAAAACATGTTTAATACTAAAATTAAATCACTCCAAATCGATGGAGGAGGAGAGTACGTAAACAACACTTTTAAAACCTTTTTGACTCAACATGGAGTTTTACATCGCTTTACATGTCCACATCATCCCGAACAAAACGGCATTTCTGAACGTAAACATCGTCATATAGTTGAAATTGGTCTCACACTACTTGCTCATTCATCCTTACCAACTTCATTTTGGGATGATGCTTTTCATACAACAACTTATTTGATCAATCGTTTACCAACTAGAGTTCTCCATGATGAATCTCCATTCCAAAAGTTGTTTCAAAAATCTCCTAAATATGATTTTCTTAAAGTTTTTGGGTGTGCATGTTTTCCATATCTTCGTCCCTATAATACTAATAAGTTACAATTTCGTTCCAAACGTTGCATTTTCTTAGGTTATTCATTAAATCAACAAGGTTATAGGTGTTTAGATATGTCCACGGGTCGCATATTTTTGTCACGTCATGTCTTATTTGATGAAACCACTTTTCCCTACAAAGAATCCATTTCTACAAAGCCTTCATCCTCCTAGTCATCTACGGTACTGACCATTGATCCCTATCCTTTAATAAATCACCCTAGGAATCCTAGCTCCATTACTTTCCCACCAAATCCGCATCCCACCTTACTATCCACCCAACCTAACCCTATTTCTCCTACTTTCCCTCAAAACCCGCACCATCCCATGCATCACACCATAACATCCACACAACCTAACCCTATTCCACCTACTTTCCCACTAAATCCACACCCCCCCCCCCCCATCCCTCCCACTATATCATCCACACAACCTCATCTTACCTATTCACCTATATTAAACAATCCTATTCCATCACCATTACCCATCTCACCTGTACACTCTATACCTGCCCTTTCCCCAATCCTATCCTCTACGAATGCAATAGGAGTTGCACCTGTCTCATCTTCCTTTCCAGGACACATTCAACCTGTTCACTCCATGGTCACACGTTCAAAGGATGGCATTCAAAAACCAAATCCCAAATATGTGCTTATTTCTGATGTGACTAATGAAATAGTTGAGCCCACTTGTTTTACACAGGCAAATAGGTACCCTTAATGGCGTATGGCAATGGCAGAAGAGTTCAATGCTCTACAACAAACAGGAACGTGGTCCCTAGTTCCTTTTCATTCTGCCATGAATGTTTTACCAACTAAATGGGTGTACCGTATTAAACGTAAAAAAATCTGATGGTTCCATTGAAAGATTTAAAGCACGTCTTGTTGCCAATGGTTTTTGTCAACAAGAAGGAATCGATTACAGCGAGACGTTTAGTCCTGTCGTCACTCATGCTACCGTCAGACTTATTCTCTCCGTGGCTCTTCATTTTAATTGGCAAATATGGCAGCTTGATGTCAAAAATGCGTTTCTCCATGGTTCTTTAACTGAGGAAGTATACATGCGCCAACCTTCTAGCTTTGTCGATCCACAATTTCCAGCACATGTATGTCATATTTGACGATCTTTATACGGCTTAAAACAGGCCCCCCGTGCCTAGTTTCAGTGCTTCTCTCAACATTTGGAAAAGCTCGGCTTTCATGCATCAATGGCAGATTCTTCACTGTTCATTTACTTCAATGGAACTACTGTTATTTATTTACTCATCTACGTTGATGACATTCTTGTTACAGGTAATAATCCATCCCACATCTCCACATTGATTCAACAATTGGGAAACAAATTTTCAATGAAGGACCTTGGGGCCTTGCATTATTTTTTGGGAATGGAAATTACGAGAACATCGACGGCCATGTATTTAACACAGTCAAAATATATCCTGGACCTACTCAAACGCACTAAAATGGCTGACGCCAAACCATTGTCTACTTCAGCCCTCCCTGGCCGCAAGCTTAGTCTGTATGAGGGTGAGCCCTTGGATGATGGTACAATTTTTTGAAGTGTTGTTGGGGCTCTCCAATACCTCTTATTCACACGGCCTGACATTGCTTTCGCTGTAAATCAAGTCTGTCAGTATATGAATTCACCCACCACTACACATTGGGCTGCAGTCAAGTGCATTCTTCGCTATTTGAAAGCCACTCATGATCGCGGTATAGTTTACAAACCCAGTTCGTTGTCCCTAACAGCCTTTGCAGATGCAGATTATGCTGGTGACCCCGATGATCGTCGCTCCACTGGTGGTCATTGCATTTTTCTAGGGGATAACTTAATCTCTTGGAGTTCTAAAAAACAAAGAGGTGTGTCTCGCTCCAGTACAGAGGCTGAGTATCGACAAATGGCCTATACCTCTACCACTTTGTCTTGGTTCCGCCACATATTCCGTGATCTTCATCTGCCTCTCAATCCACCACGATTGTGATGTGACAATATCAGTGCATTGGTAGTAGCTTCCAATCCAGTCTATCAGGCTCGTATGTGTCATGTGGAAGTTGATTATCATTATGTTAGAGAAAAAGTAATTCGCAATGAACTGGTTGTGGGATATGTTTCATCTGCTGACCAAATCGCAGATCTCTTAACCAAGGGTTTATCCACAGCTCGTTTTAGTTATCTCATTTCCAAGCTTCCTGTTTGTCAACGCCCACTCAGCTTGCGGGGGCGTGATAAACCAACTATTCAAGATCTCTCTCCACGTCAGAAATGCATGGTAAAGGTCTCTCCAAGTCAGCTACACAAGTTGGATACTCTTCAACCTCTTCAACAGATAGAAAGGAATCACAATCCTTCCTTATCTAAAACTCATGTGTAACTTAGTTTTGAATTTCAAATGTAATCAGATGATATGTTTATACTGTAACCAACCTCATCTTGTAATCTCTATAAAATGAAGTCCATACCTTACTCATAATTAATTGAGTTGAGTTTATGCAATCAATGTTTACAACCCTAGCTTAAATTCTTTCACAAATGACCGCAACACTTTAAAGACAATAAGGAGTCACATTGATACTGATACAATTACACTTTAGAGTTTTGAGGTTTGGATTTTCTTTTTCTCCACTTTTCTACTGCTTTCAGTTCTAAATGAGTTTTGGGTACACAATCATACAAAGAAAAAGCCAATTGGCAAGAAAGAGATGTAAAGTCTGGTCCCGTCAATCACCCTTTCCTTGATAGGATACATGGGTCAAGGGGAAGACTTGAGTTCAGGGACGAAGTTGGCTCGCTCATTAAATTGTCGCGGTGCTGTGAATATCTCAACCTCCATCCCTACCTGTGCAAGAAAGAAACAGAATTTGTTGAGGCACGTGGGAATTTCAACAACTCAAAGAAAAGGACCGCGCTCCACCATACCACTTCCAACTCAAGGTCCAGCTGACTCTCCTAGAAGCAAAGGGCAGTACTTTCCACCATTGGAAAACTGGTGGGTGTATTCCAGCAAGTCGTATTCCTCTCTTAGAGACTAGTAAAATCTTAATATCATCCGTTGTAGTAAATACAAATTGGTAGCTTTCAATATGGACTTCGACTTGGACAGTGGAATACTTTAGGTT
This sequence comes from Pyrus communis, assembly GCF_963583255.1. Classification (NCBI taxonomy): domain Eukaryota; kingdom Viridiplantae; phylum Streptophyta; class Magnoliopsida; order Rosales; family Rosaceae; genus Pyrus; species Pyrus communis. The sequence goes on along the minus strand of NC_084816.1, from coordinate 17,871,473 downwards.
TCTATAAGTCTTCACTACATTTTGGTACAAAATTAAAACTTAAGAGCTAGTTTGTCAACCAATTCGTTTGAAGTTTTTAAATTTTATTTTTAATTCTATAGATTGATGAAAAATATGCAGTCTAATGACCAATGAAGAAAGGCGAAGGACAGATGATGAAAGCAGTGTGAATCGATGTTCTAAAAAAGGGTTTATACAGCTGGCCAGCACCACGATTAAATACTAGTCGGTTAGAAAATCAGGTATGGCGCCTAAGCGGGCCTAGGTGGAATAGGTGATTGTCTTTTTTTTTTTAATGGACTTTGAATCTTGACTCACTCTTTCCCAAACAAAAAAAGAAAACCAAGGATGCGATGTGTTCGTCTATCTTTGCCATAGCTCTTTGATGTTGTCAACAAATTGTAGTACTTTATAATTGATTTATATTTTGCATGCATTTTATGTTTCCCCATTAGAAGTATAGTTTTTATTTATTTATTTGTTTTAAGTATAAATATGCACTTATTTATATGTCATATAATAAATTTAATAATTAAGATAAGAAAAAAAAAAAAAAAAACCCTAGGCCACCAATTAGGACCCTACCCGACGCTTGATAACGGCCTAGCAATGTTTAAAACATAGGGTGTGAGCGAAATATGTCTGGAAATCGAACACAAAATGTCTTGATTATGCTCCCTCGGCTGATTTCCGGATCGCCCTTTCGATTCTTCCTTCGAATGGCTTAAAGCCCAGGTAGTACATTACTACAAAATACCAAATATTTAAAGATATGCAAAATAAAGGGAGTTGCGTTTCAAGGTTGAGAAACCCTGCACATTTTTAACAATAAAACCCTTCAATTTTCATCAATCATTAAGAAAATAGTATTGGAACTTTGGCTTGATATATCGTCTTCAAGAGTTATATTGACAATGTTTTCATTAATGCTTTCCACATTAACACTCTCTTGCACATAAACTAAGAATAAAAAACCGAACATCGTCAACCATTCACATGTGTTTGGTATTTTTAAATTACTTGATATTTCTATTTTCAATGCTTTGGTATTTTTACTTGATATTTTTATGTTTAAGGTGTTTTATAATTTTGTAATCTCATTACTTGCCTATAGTATACTATAGAAATAAAAAATAAATAAAAAATAAATTTTTAAATTTATATAGAATAACAATACAATAATACAAATTAATATACATATATACATATTCTCTATGACTATTGTATTTTATAGTAATTGTTTTTAGTTGTTTAAAAAAATTAAAATCATCAAAATAACTTGTTTCTTAACATGTCAAAACGGGTTACCCGCATATTACTCTCGTGTAAACATGTTAAGGACCCATTATTAACAGGTCCTCATCATGTGACCCATTATTAACGGGTCCTCATCATGTGACCCGATAATGATCTGATTAGTTATCGTGTTGACCCAAAATCTGTTATTTTCGTATCGTGTTAACAGATCATGTAAAAAATTACCATGTCTACAATTGTTGTGAAGGAGTAGCATCAATCGCCAAATTTTTAATCACTGCACACAAGTATCAGTTCTTTCACTTTAAAAGATGAAAAGCACTAGCAAGTCACAACGAGAAAATCTTAGGCTATATTATCATTTGTTCAAAAATAAAGGAACTCATCACTGATATTCAAGGTTCCTCACCTCTGTTAACTTTGGCCTATGGATCTGGACAGTTGTTTAGTAATTTTTTCTAAGAGCATGTGATCAAAATGTATAAATCAAGCAAAAAGGTTTTTTTTTTTTTTTTTTTTTAAGAGCATAACTACTGAAAAATATATGTTTATGACCAATTGTCATGAGATTTGTGTATCTATCAGTAACTTCTTAGTTCCTGCATATAATTTTTCTTCAACCACATCTCTAATAGAAAGACTGCTGAAACATCTAGTCTGGTACTTAAACGTTGAACTAAATCTTTGGGTGCTCTTGTGATACTCATGTTCTCTATTCGGATCTTATCTATACCACAAGAAGCTTGATGTACTCTGATACTTGATTGTAGTTCCATACTACTCAAATATCACATGTTCATTCACTGAAGTTTCCATTCTGTCATCATTCCTTCCAGTCTGATTTACATTGTTGTAGCAATTGAGATATCCCTGAGAAATTATGGGTGTATTGAAGCTTAACAACTGAGAAGTCACCCTTGCAATGGACAGTTTTCATCATTAAAAATTTTACATGTCCTGAAAGTATCATGTTGTGCAACATGACAACACCTATCTGAATATATGAGTACTTAGTGATGGTTTAGGATGTCTTCACTGGTAATGGTTCTAGATGAACCTTGGTCCTGTTTTAGGTATGAAGACAGTTATTTTCTGTATAATACATGCTTCATATGGCCAAAATGCCTCTTTAAATTCAATTAATCTTATGTGACTGCCTATTGCTTCCATAAATGTACTCCAAAATAACAACGAAAAGGGGGAAAATCATTATGTTTCTTATTATGCAAGATGTAATAGTATCTTCATGCTTAAACAAGGTTTCTTCAAGAAATTAGTCCAACTTGGAAGTCAGACTTGTCTCGAGGGTTAAAAATGGCATCAAGTTTCCCTTATTCGATATTCTAGTGCAGTACTAGATATCATTAAAGTAATACACGATATCTTGTTACGTTTTTTAATGCAAGTCATTCTTGTTTTAAACTAATTTGTTAAGAGTATAGATATTGAATAATATATGTCTTGCAGTATATCTCAGTTGCTTGTTAGTTAACTCAAAATAAATAATAATCACCCTCTCTGCTTGAATGAATGATATCATTCCTTTTGTTATCATCATTGTCTGGTTACAAGAAAATATACTCATAAGATATAGTTTATTCTAGACTCCGTGTATGTGTTATTTGATCTACCAATACTAAGCAACCACGTTCAAAGATGGTGGAGTCATGTTCATTAAGTTTTCCTACAGATTCTTGGACGTTTGGACAAGAAACGATCAAGGTCGTCCATCATGACGTATTTATACTTCGACATCTCCAAGGGAAGAAACCTTAGGTTGTTCACTTTCTCAATCTGTTGCAGTTTCCTCTTTCTTGTTTCCTATTTTCCTTTGGTCTAGTTTGTGTGTGTTAAAGAAAAAAAGAAAAAAAAAAACAAATCAAATGGCCTCACCATCACGCCACGAGAAAAGATCATCTAAGGGCAACCAAAAGGCTAACAGAACAGGTAATTATTTGGATGATCGTGTTCAGGGAAATTTGCGATCCCAAACTCAGTCAAATGCAGACTTGTATCAGAAGGTCTATAAGTGGACGATGGTTTCAGAAAGGAAAGTAGAATTCACTAACATTCCAGGGTTGCGAGAAGGTATGAGTGCCAGTGCATTCTTAGATGACGAATAACCTTTAGAGAGGCATTAAGAGATGGGGTTTCCATGGATGTGTCTACCCGTAGATAGCAGCATATATGCAAGATGAGCGTATTTTAGGCGTAGAGAGAATAAGTGTATATTGGAGAAGTGAAAAGTCTAGAGAAAGTTTGGATTATAAAAAACTTCAGTAGATAAATACTCAGGCTGGGGTATTTATAGAGATCTTGAGAGTCTTGTAAGGAAAGTAATCCCAATTAATTTGGGAGATATCTAGGAAAGAATCTAATTCTCCTAGTGTTATGATTATGTTGCCTAAATCCCTATGATATCCTAATTTGACTTGAACTAGGGTTTCCTTACGACAGGTAACATCTTCAATAGGCTTAAGCCTAGCATGTTGGACTAAGATTGTCGGACTACACCTGGACCATTGGCATTCTAGCCCTTTTCACCCCAAGGTCATGGGCTAGAAAATCATGGTCCCACAAATATCTCCAGCATGCAGTGTATACTCCTCCAAAGAACTTCAACATGTTTGTCCAAGGATTCTATAGCAACTTTCCACATGTGTTTTCGAAAAACGATCATGTGGTATATGTCAGAGGAAAGTTCATCAAGTTCTCTCCCCAAATATTAGTTTGGAACTAAAACTTCCCTACATATCTGATGATGATTATACAGTCTTTTTGAAGTCAGCCAAACATTTCAGTTTGGATTTTTGTGAGAAACTTGTTCATAGTTGTACCTGGAACTTTCTTACACTCAATGTCTTCAACAGTCCTCGCCCCGCACCTATAAAAATTGAAGGTCAAGTGATTTTTTGTATCATGAATGGTGCACCTTACATTTTGCTCATATCATGTATCATATGATTATCTCTCAAGCCAGGATATACAAGTCTAGTACGAGAACTAACATTTTCAATGGGCTTAAATCTAGCATGTTGGACTAAGACTGTCGAACTATGCCTTATGGGCTATTAGCATTCTGGCCCTTTTCACCCCAATGTGCCACGTGTCATGGGGCAGAAAACCATGGTCCCACAAATATCTCCAACATGCAGTGAATACTCCTCCAAAGAACTTCAACCTGTCTATCGTCCAAGGATTCTATAGCAACTTTCCACATGCGTTTTTGAAAACGACCATGTGGTGTATATCAGAGGAAAGTTCATCAAGTTCTCTCCCCAAATTATTAGTTAGGTACTGAAACTTCCCTACACATCTCATGATGATTATACAATCTTTCTGAAGTTGGCCAAATATTTTAGTCTGGATTTTTGTGAGAACAAGTGAGAAACCTATTTCTAGCTGTACCTAGAACTTTCTTGCACTCAATTTCTTCAACAATCCTTGCCCTGCACCTACAAAAATTGAAGGTCAAGTGATTTTGTGTATCATGAATGAAGCACATGTACCTTTTGCTCATATCATATATCATATGATTCTCTCTCAAGCCAGGATATACAGGTCTAGTGGAACTATCAAACTTCCCTGTCTTGTTCACAACATTTGTCTAAATTAGGATATCTATTCCGACTTGAATGACATATTTGCCCAAATTCCTCCTCCTCTCAAAAGAAAGCATGTGCATGACTCTCTATAAGCAATTCAAAAAAAGGGATAAATTTGAAGGAGAAATTTGCAGAGTATGCAGTGAACCATGTAGAGTTTATCAGCATGGTCTTTATCTTTGTGGAAGGTGAATCCGTTGGAAGTGCCTCTGTTTCTGATGATGGTGCATCATCTGAGGATAAAGATACTAAAAGTTGGAGGATGATGGTGATAGTGACGAAGACGATTACTTTCTGGGAATGATAGAGGACAAGAGAAGGGTGTAGGACTGGAAGAGGAATTAAGCTTTACAAGATCCAAACAATCAAGTGGTGGTCGTTACAGATGAGGCTTTTTATGTTTGTCGATGATGTTTAGGTTTTTTAAGTCATTTTATTTAGTTCTATTAATTCTATAACATCTTATCCACTTACTATAGGATACTTGATTTTCTTTTTAAATCGTTTATTTTTGTTGAACATATTACTAACCGCCTTTTAATTTTGGAGGAGTTTCCACTTCTTTTAAGTATAATAAGTACAATCTTATGGAGAGTCTCCACTTCTTCTAATGATTGCAGTGTGTATTTAATTGTGTCCATTTAACTGCTTGTTGGCTAGTATACTTTGCTTAATTTATTGACATTTTGATTATGTTTATACTTGTCAGATATGTGCGCATCATACATGTTGTTTCATCTGTTTGTACTGTTTATTATGATTGTTGACTTGTATATTATGTTAATCTATTTACATATGCATGCTATTATCTATAAGAGTGTTGTCTCCCTTCTAGCAGCTTTGTCTTACTTTTTCTCTATTTGTCTTTCCATGGCCAAATAGGGTGGAAATAATGTCAAAACAAGTCAAACAATGTCCATGTTACTGTAACATTGTTAACTCCATCGACCAACATAAAAAGCCTTATCAGCAAACGACCACCAGAAAAGACACCATTCACTTGTCCTCTATCATTCCCTGGAAGTATTCGTCTTCATCATTATCACCTTCATCTTCCAACTCTTGAATATCTCCATCATCAGATGAGACACCATCATCAAAACCAAAGTCGCTTCCAGTGGATTCACCTTCCTCAAAGGGAGAGACCAGGATGATAAACTTTGCATAGTTCGTAGCATACTTTACAAATTTCTCCTTCAAATTTATCACTCATTTTTCAATTGCTTCTAAAGAGTCATGCACATGCTTTCTTTTGAGAGGATGAGAATTTTGGACATATATGTCATTTAAGTTGGAATGAATGTCCTAGTATAGACAAATTTTGTGAACCAGGGAAGTTTGACAACCCAACTGGACCTGTATGTCTTGGCTTGAGAGAGAATCCTATGATACATGTTATGAGCAAAAGGTACAATTGCATCATTCATCTTTTCAATTGCTTCTAAAGAGTCATGCACATGCTTTCTTTTGAGAGGAGGAGAATTATGGACAGATATTTCATTTAAGTCGGACTGAATGTCTTGATGTAGACAAATTTTGTGAACTAGGGAAGTTTGACAGTCCAACTGGGCCTGTATGTCCTGGCTTGAGAAAGAATCGTATGATACATGATATGAGCAAAAGTTACACTTGCACCATTCATCATACATCACATCACTTGACCTTCAATTTTTATAGGTGTAGGGCGAGGATTGCCGAAGACATTGAGTTTAGAATTGTAAATTTTTCTGGACACCATTGACACACCTTGACCTAGGATGTCCACCTAAACTCCGAATCAAGCTGTGATGGCCGACACCAGGAAGGTGATAAAGCTATAAAGTGTAGTGACATGAAAAATGTGAATAAATTTAAACCTAAAAGTGCCTAAATATAAGAGTGCGCATGTGAGCAGGATTGAACCCAAATCACACGTGATGCAAAGCATAAGTAAAGTATAGTAAAGGCAGAAGAAGTATTATACCATCGGAAGTATCCCCGTAACAACGTTTTGCTAGAAAGTCCTCGTCGACATGAAAGCTCTACCACTAAAACTTGGAGGGGCGAAAAATAAGGGTGAGTGGGCCTAAAAATAAAGTTTTGTAAAAACCTTTTTGAAAATATAATAACCCCTCGCCATAAAATGAGTACAGTTTTCAAAAGATACATATAGTATGAAAATACTTATCGTAACCTGCAATATCTTAACAATTCAATACGTCACAATATTTCATGAATGTTTAATGTTTGATAATCACATAATCTCGCATAACAACATATCGTATCAAGTGCTCATCAACATATACTGACACATGAGTTCATGCAGAGGTATTCTGACATAAATAGGACTGGGTGTAATAATGATTTACGCTATAGTATTACAATTGCGTGAAGACTGGCGCTATACGCATCACATATGAGTCCTAATTGCCTATAGAAATCTAGGATAGGACTAACACCTACAATAGATCCAAAGTGAGCGTGCGGTGCGATGTGAACATACACATGAAGCATGGCCCTAGCCCTAGTGAGTATTGACACCAGTGTAGCACACGATGAGCAAATAACATAAATATGATCATGCCACAATAACTCAATAATTCTAGTCAATATAATATTATTCCTGGCTGTAAATATAATTAAGGCATCCCCGTATAGTATGCTTACCTGTGTATCCCGTAAGATGATAATGATTTCCTAATTCTTATTATTACGACATTTCTTATAAACGCTAATTTAATTATGGCATCACATACAAAATTCGTTATTAGATGTATATATGGAAACTAAACAAATACACACACACACACACACACACACACACACTATATATAAAAGAAAAGACTCACTCACAGATACTTACGAAGTCGTAGCCGTTTGAACGAAGGAAGTCGAAGTTTTCGATAGTAATTGCACCTAAGCATAATATTGGGACCCATTAGTAAAACTCAACTAAAACAACTTAATTTGGGAAAATAGAGTGGTATTTGGAATCAGGACGACGAAATACGCTAAGAAAGGTCCCAGGCAATTTTCGTAAAAAGTCAACGGTCAACCCTAAAAAAGTCAATCGAGACGCCGAGCAGGTCAACTACGTTAAAACTTTGAAATTTCACTAAATGGATGTCAAAAATGGACTCGTGGCATCGAAATTAACCTAGGAGGGTCCCCAAGAAAATTTCACAAAAGTCAACACAAGGAATATTTCAAGAATATCCAAAGAATATTCCAAGAATATTCTAGGAATATTTAAAAAAATGGGCCAGATTGGGTCAACGGCCCAAAGATTTGGGCCGGGTTTGGGCTTGGGCCCTTTTTTTTTTTTTTTTTTTTTTTTTTTTGGTTGAGTCTACCTAGTCCCAATCGCGGGTTCACTCGCCGGAATTAACAAAAGAGAAAGGCGGAAAATCCTAACTCCGATCAGGGTCAAAACTCAACCATTATCAGCATATAAGTAGTCAAATAGAAGCTAGGGAGATAAGGAGTAAGATTATACCATTGTGGTCTCTCGTCGTGGCCGAAGTTGGCCAGAAAAAAGGTCTAAAACTTGCAGACTTCGTTGGAATCTAGGAAATAGTTTCCCTGAGCTATTTTCTATCATAAAACCAGTCCAAAACCACTTATCACACTTAGATTTAAGCTAAACGATGAGAGATATTTATCCTGATGCATTTTGGACTCACCTTCACCGGAAAATTATGATCCTCACCATAGAAGTGGAGGTTGAAACGAGGAAGAAAAGGATGAGGGTGTGCTGGCCTAGGTTGGTTGGTGTAATTCACCGAAGTTGTAGCAGCAAGGTGGTGGTTGTTCTCGGTGTTGCTGGGTTTCACTAAGGTAGAAAGAAAGGGAGTCTTACGGGAGAGGGAGAGAGAGAGAGGTGGAGTGAGGGAGAAGGGATCGAGTGTTCCGAGAGAGTTGGAGAGGAACGACACGTGGCAGAGATGAGTGGTGGGTGTGGGCCCCACAACATAAAAACCTACTTAAAATAATATATTAATAACTAAGATGATAATTTTTTTTTTTCAAAAATAACCTTTCAGATTTGTCAACGTAACTCTAATTTCAATTCCGCATGCGCCTACGCGTTCGTACCATCTTGTACTTCGAGGATACGGTAAATTAGTAGCTCATACACGTCACGAAATGACAGTCAACAAAAGTCAACAATCTCGCCTATAGGGCATTTTCGTCAATCCATTGTTTTAAAATTAATAAAATAGTAAAATTAGGGACGGGTTGTTACAACGATTATCCAAATAATTACCTGTTCTGTTAGCCTTTTGGTTCCCCTTGGATGATCCTTCTCCGTGGCTTGATTGTGAGGTCGTTATATTTGTTTTTGGCTGAGTTTTGGTTACACACACAAACTGGAACGAAAGAAAATAGACTGGAACGAAGGAGGATAGGAGAAAAAGAAAGAGGAAACAGCCGCAGATTGAGAAATTGAACAGTCTAGGGTTTCTTCCATTGGTGATGTCGAAGCATATATAGCTCTTGATGGACGGCCCTTATCGTTTCTTGTCCAAAAGTTCAAGAATCTGTATGAGAACTTAGTGATCACAGGACCCCACCGTCTGTACGTGGTTGATTTGTATTGGTAGACCAAACAACATGTACACAAAGTCCAAAATGAACTATACCTTATGAGTATATTTTCTTGTAACATAACAATGATGATAACAAAAGGAATGGTATCATTAGTCTAAACAGAGAGGGTGGTTATTATTTATTTTGTGTCAACTAACAAGATACTGAGGTATATTACGAGACATATATTATTCAACATCTATGCTCTCAACAAAGCAGCTAAAAACAAGAATGTCATGCAGTAAAAAACATGTAACAAGATATTACTTCAATGATATTCAGTGATGCACTAGGATATCTAATAAGGGAAACTTGAGGCAACTTTTAACCAACTAGACAAGCCTGACTTCCAAGTTAGACTAATTTATTGAAAAAACCTTATTTAAACATGAAGATACTTACTTATAATAGGAAAACTTATTTAAACATGATTTTCACCCTTTTTTTTTTTTTTTTTTTTTTTTTTTGATTTTTTAAGAGTATATTTATGGAAGCAATATGCAGCCACATAAAATTAATTGAATCTAAAGTGGTATTTTGGCCATATGAAGCGTGTATTATATAGAAAGTAACTGTGTTCATACCTAAACTGGACTAAGGTTCATCTAGAGGTAATATCACTCTTGCTATGGGTTATTTGCAAGAAACATTTACCAAAGACATCTAATCCATCACTGCGTACTCAGATGTCATGTTACATGACATGAGCTTTCCTTACTTTACTCTTCATCACCAATAGCCATGCATTAGCCACCTTAATTCTCTTTCTTTTATTATCCTTTACTCATTCTTTTAACGTCATTGTTTCTCTTCATCAAATAAGGAGGGGTCATCTCCCTCTCCCAACTTATGTGGATGAAACAATCATTCCTATCGAACTTATGCAACATTGATCCTTGACTTTGGTAAAGACTTGGTCATCGCGTCTGAACTATTGTCATTAGAGTGATCTTCTCAAGCTGTGGTTAATGGGCTATTGTGATGGAACCTTAAATTTAAAATAAAGTATCAGAAAAACCGAACTGAGGAGAACGAAGAGATCCTGACTCGTATATAGGAAGAGAAAGTCCTCTCGAGAGAATGTATCACTTTGGACCTAGAATGGGTAGAAAAATTGAAATCTGGTACACAAACTAAAATTAAACAAAAAGAAAAACTGAATAAAAATTAATTTCCTCTTATAAAAACAATCCATTATTCTTTATGAGGCTAAATTAAATGAATACAACTTCTATCATCATGTCTAATTCAATACCATCCCCAATATGAAATGAATAATGAATAGATGGTTATATTTCAAACTACCGTATAGGAAATTAATTAAAAATAATTAATAAGGGAAGTGTTATTCGCACTCCAAAAATCTCATTCTACATTCCTCACAAGTGTATTTTTATTTCCTAATATAGAAAGTTTGGAGTGTAGAATGAGATTTTTGGAGTGCTAATAACAATTCCCATTAATAAATGAAAAAGATTAAGCAGGTCATAATTCAAAGGTAAATGAAATTGATCGCAATAACTCATTTATCTTGTGACAGCCCGTCCTGAATTATTTGTACCGTATGTGTGAAAAGACGATTTTGCCCCTGGACGTTATCTAGTGTTATAGGGTGTTTGGTTTGTTTTGTTTTTGGTTGGTGGGCTGCCATCTGGACCACACACCACACACACATGCACCGTGACTTTCTTCTCTCCCTTCTCTCTCGGACTTTCTTCCATTTTCTCCCATTGCCTTTGCACGTGTACGGACGAACTTCAAACTAACTTTCCACGCACGGATCAAAGGTTTAAAGGTTAGTTTTGGACTCTTGGCAAGCCTAGGAACTCATCCATAACATTTTTAGGATGTGAGACCTTTGAAAACCCGAGAACCCGAGAACCCCAATTTGGTACACTGTTCATGCACACGTGATCGTGAGGTTTTTAGATGTTTCTAAGGTTATAGGGAGCTTTAGAACCTTTGCACGAAGCTCAGGGAATAATTTTGAAGTGTTTTGGACGTCGAGAAGCTCGAGTTCATCGAGTTGCAAGTTTGGCCAAAATATCGAGGCTTCTTCGGCAAGATTCCGTTGGTTTTAGGTCCCCAAAAGTGGTAAGGTTTTGTTGTACTTGTTGTAAGCTTCATTTTGGTACAAATTTCATGGAATTTGGTTGAGAAATGAAGAAGATATTAAAGGTTGAAGTTTTTCCCAATTCCGGCGAGAATTCGAGTTGCAGACGGCGGTGATCGACGAGGCTCACCGGAGAAGGAGGAGAATATTTCGTCAGAGTTAACGGAATATTCTAACGAGGTCATGTAACGGCCGTTAACGTCTGTTTGGGTTTTAACGGAATATTCCCTAATGGCGTTAAGGTTCCACATGCGTGCCAGGCACGTTGCCAGCGCATGGAGGCGTGTGGGAGGCCAGAAAATTATTTTAAAAATGTGGGGATGTTCGTGAGGTTGAGTAAAGCACGTTGGTATATTTAAACACCCCATTTGAGCAATATATGAGAAGTTATTGCCTGAGGTTGGTTATGTGCGTTAAATTGACGTTTTTATAGTTGTTTCGCATATAGGTGAGGACTATCCGGAGGACGAGTGCAGCCACGTGAGGCTCGGGGCTTATGACCCTTCTATGTATCAGTGAGTGGGTTTTTGGTTTTCCATATATACCTGTATACTTGAGAATTTTTCCAGAAAATGAAATTAAATGTTTTTTATGTTTTTAAATGCCATGCATAGTGTTGCATATTTAATGCACCAGTAGTTGCATACATGTATGCTTTGGTGCTGCAAACGCTCAAGTAAGTCAGGTGAGTATGTTGTTAATGTTAGATTTGGTGATGATGAGATTGAGTTATAGCTTATATTCCTGCACCTAAGTGATTGTGCTCCGCCAGAGTAGGGCCTAGCCTTCACGTGATCGTTCACCTCCCGCACCGTACGCTTAGCTTGGATCCAAGGCAGGTACCAGCTTGTCGTACAGACCACTTTAGGTGGTTCCGACTCATAGGTAACTTGCGATACATGGCACAGCCTTCACGTGATCGTAGCACTAAGCGTAATTAGATACACCAGCCTATCATACAGACCACTATAGGTGGTTCCGACTCGTATGCAGGACAGTGGTTGAGGAGCTATAGTTTCAGCCGTACAGGTTACTATAGGTGGCTCTGGCTGACATATTGATATTATTGGCATATTGTGATTTTGTTTTATCTCACCTGCTTGATGTTTATACTATTTGTCTGGATATTCTGACACGGCATATTCCGACATGACATATTTGAGCTTTATCGTTTTAGCATGATTTGATATACGAGTACATATAATATTTTCTGGAAAGTATACGGGTTTTACAGAGATGGGTTATTACTTGATATTGAAATGGTTTGAAAAACAAACTTTGTTTTTGCCCACTCACGTTTTCTGTTTTGCGCCCCTCTAGGTTTTAGGTAGCGAGGACATGGGTGACGGAAGAGGCATCGAGGCATTTCTGACAAAGTACCCTCCATGTAGGATTTTCTAGTTTCACTTGTGTAGTGTTTGTTTTTCTGGATTGCATCTAGGATACTTGAACTCCTACTTTGCATTGTCCTTCCGTGTTTGTCACTAGTGCTCATTGATCTTTTTATTGTAAATTATCTTGTCGACTTTATTTTTCTCGTATTTTCACTCTTTTGGTTCCGCATTGTGCACTTGGTTACGTCACCCTCACGTGACGGCCAGCACGCTCCAAATTTTTTATCAAGGTGTGTCATATCTTATCTTTACACCCAATTTAAAAAATTATTTAATAAAATTCCAAATGTGGCCTGAAATAAATAAAAAGATTTTAGAAACAATTAGAACTTGTATATGCTCAAAGTCATCCACAAAATAAAATAGTGGTGGTGGGTTTAGGGTTATTGGGTGTGGAAAGAAAAAAAACACCCATTTGATTTTCTTTTTCTTATCTATTAAGACTATCTCCAACTCTTGGCCAAAAACCTAAAATTTTTAGCTCAGAAAATTTAGGTTTTAACCTAGAAACAACTTTCTACTCCAACCCTTCTAGCCTAAAATTTTAGCCCTAAATTATTAAAGAATGAATTTAGACTATTTTTTTTTTTTAAAATTAACTTTTAAAAAAAATTATGTAGACTATCCTAAATTAATTTTATGAACATTTTAACCTAAAAATATTTAAATTCCAATAAATATTAAAAAATCACTAAATCGATACATGAAACCCTATGGAAGAACATGAAAATCATGATAGAGATGTATAAACACAAAATACATGAAATACATAAGACACACATAACACATATGAAGCTGTTGACCCTAAAAATTACGAAGCCTACGTGACGCTCATGCCGAGTAATTAATAAGCAAAATACGTCCTTCGGTTGTGTCGGCCGAGCTCGGCCGGGGAGTAAAATATGTTGATGTGGCATTGGGCGTGCTATCGACTTCTTGATCTTGCGACTGCGGCCAAGGAAGGAACATGTGTCGGCCTTCAGGTTCTAGAACCTGAAGACAAGGCTGCTAGTTCTGAGAAGTTCAATATCAAATTCAGCTTTCAATGTGCCGAATGTAGTAACCTGGTAACACCTCACTTTGCTGAGAATCCTTGTCAACCTCACTTCGATAAGATGGCCTCTACCAACAAGGACTCGAAAATCCTTGTCAACCGAGACTTGGATAAATAACAGTCGGTCTCGAAGCAGTGTTATTTATCCAAACTAAAGGTGTTCCTTGATTGGCTAATTCTATGGCTTCAGTGCTGTTTATCCAAACTGAATATGTCACCGGTTGCCTTCACAGTACTGTTTATCCAAACTGAAGATGTGTCGGTGGAAAAAGAAAATAAAACCCTCAAGGTGTTGAAGAGGTTTGTGCAGAGCAATTTATGTGTTGAATTGGAAGGGCCTTAAATGTTGCACCCCCTCTTCTATTTATAATAGCAAACCTCTTCCTGGCTGAGCTAGACTTATACTTGGACTAAAACTCTTCATCCTAATCTGGTTAGTTTTTGGCCAATCCTAAACCCAATAGGACTTTGAACCTAGTTCTCAAACAAACAACCTCAGCATCCTTAGCCTTGAAACCCCCTGTTGCACTAAGTCTCGACTACCTCATCGTTATCCAAACCAAACCTCTTCGCAGTAGGACTCGACCAACCCATATCGGACGACCCAAAACAAGATAAGGCCAATGCTACTGGGCCGAGAAGCTATCACCGAAATGTTAAAGGCTCACTACCTAAAACCCCATGTTGCACTAAGTCTCGACTACCTCATCGTTATCCAAACCAAACCTCTTCGCAGTAGGACTCGGCCGACCCATATTGGACGACCCAAAATAGGATAAGACCAATGCTACTAGGCCGAGAAGCTATCACCGAAATGTTGAAGGCTCACTGCCTAAAACCCTTGTTCCAAGGGTATAAGTGGTCGAAATGGGAATTGGCCAAACCCCAAGGTGTCTGGCCCTTAACCACTACGGCCTGGGATGATTGGGTCACTCGAATGGAGCCATACTTTGGCAACGAGTGGAGATCTTTTGACATTTTTGATGCCATCAAACTCTCGACTATCGAGATGAACCTAGATCGAGAGCTCGTGATGGCTGCCCTAAGCTTCTGGTGTTCAGCCACCAACACGATGATCCTTCCCCTTGGCCCCCTTGGTTCGACAGTGCTGGATATTATGGCCATACTTAGCACTTCCCCCTTCAGCCTCCCAATTGACACTGTTTTTTCCGGGTATAAATTCGACTTGGACCTGAAGACAGTCTTTGAGGAACGCGCCATCGAAGCCTTGATGAAAGGAGACCAACGGTAGTCGAAGGACGACGCGCAAAAGCTGAACAAGAACTTCTTTAACTATAACACCTTGATCACCCATTTCACCGGCCCAGAAGGTGAAGACCTGAAGAAGGAAGAACACAGGGCCTTCTTATTCTATTGGTACAACAAGTATATCTTCTGTGCCAAGTTGAATAAGTGTCTGGCCGAGAACATACTAGTCGCCGAAACCTTGGCCAGTGGTCATGTTCTGGTCTTTAGTCTGGTCATCCTTGCCAATCTTAACCGATGCTTCTACGGGGAAAATTAACCCCCACAAAAACGGTCTATTCTAGGTCTTCCAGCTTTACTTGCAGGTTTATTTCTCAACATTATGGCCAGAAGTCCTAGGCTTCAATTCATCTGAAGCAATGGGCCTTAAGCTGGCCTCACGCCTCATTCCTTCTAACTCGGCCGAAGACATCTTCAAATTTTTCATCAGCCTAAAAAAACTCTCAGACACCGAATTCCAAATTTGTTGTCGTCAGACGTACCCATCATCTATTATCCTTCCATAATCAGTGTAGGAAAAGGCCGAGGAAGCTAATCTCTGAGAGTCTTAGGTGTCCTTCATCATCACCCGCGACCTATCCTATGGTTGCAAAGGTCGGCGAGGAAGTTGGGAAGTCTATCATCCCAATTTCCTGGCTTGTCAGCTAGGCTATCTCCAGGGATGCCTCATGCCGTATCTCGATTCTTGCTCACTTTTAAGCCGAGAGCGCCTCTCCAGCTCCTCGGAGAGGGAATGTGAGATCATCGAGAAGGAGTTCAAGGAGCGATGTACCAAAACTTTTTGGCGATCAACCCAAAAAGACTCTCGCTCCAAAATCCAAAGAAACAGCCCAAGGTATACATCTACTTCTATTATTTTGTTTGTTCATCCATCCAGACTTCGTTCTAACTCAAGCTCAGTTTTCCTAGGTAGCCATATAATAAAAAGGATCGATGTGGTGGCGATGGCCGTCACAAAAAAGAAACTCTCCCCTCCTCCTAAGAAGGCCGCAACCATCACTCATCCTTTAGCCGTACCAGCTCTAACAGTGGCCCTTGCTGCACTGGTTGTGCCGAGCAAACAACCTCTCTCGGAGGTTGAAACAACAGGCAACGTTACCCAGCCTCAAAAGCGGATCAAGAAAAAGGCAAAGAAGGGGGAACGAGAAATTCTCATCATATCAAGTCAGACCACGAGAGCAACCACTCTGAGTGTCCCTCTTCCTTCTCTTGTTGTCTAGGCCTCAACGGGAGTGCCGCAAAACCCTCTGGCTCACACGACTGAAGTTCATCCCACCACAAAAGCCGTGGTCGAAAAGGTCCTCAGTAGAGAATGGAAGTTCGGCCGTGTCAATATCAATGTACAGATCTACATCAAAATCGAGAACTTGAGCCTCATGTATATACTGGAACTTGGCTTTCATCCCCTTATCCAAGGTCTTTTGGATAACCCGTTCAGCGTTGGGGCAAGTTAGAACGAGATCAATATTGTTTTGGCACGCTTTTCGTAAGCCATATAAATCATTAATCGAATGCTTCTTGTGAAACTCTCACATGTAATACAAAGCTTCGTCGAGGAATGGTGGGTGGAGATTCCGTCTGACTTTGATCAACAGTTCTTGTGTAGGTAATGAGGGAAGTTTGCTCTCAACTTCCTTCCAAAAGTGCTCGAGGCAAGCTTTCATTTCCCCAGGCCGAAGGAAAAGTTTGATGCGATTTTCAGATTCTTCAATTGTGGTTTCAAAGTCTCGGTCGATCATCCTCTTTCCTTGAAGTAACTCGGCCATGATTGCTAGAGGTTGTCGGTCATCTTCGCTGCCCACTGTTTCTTTCGGCTAGCATTTAGTAGCCAAATTAGCCTAGGCTGTTTGTCAGCGAGCCATACAGTCTATTCGCTGGCGCCTGCATTTTTACGATTTAGATAATGCAGTATATACGCTGGTAGGAAAATTATAGCTATACCAACGTTGGTCACGTGGCTCAGGTGGCTTGAAGGTTTTCTAGTTTGTGAATGAACTCGAACTGTTAGAGTTGCGTGCATAATAATCCTCATTATAAAACGGTGCATCGAAATCGAGTCACCGTTTGGTTGAATGTGGCCTGTCATTTCATGTTTGAGGGTCCAGCCTATCGAAAACTTTCTGACGTTGGCCTGTGCCGAGCACCTTTTGAGGTGTCATTGCAGCCACAAATGACTGTTGTGGTATTGTAGCTCCAAGTGGCTTCTCTTTCGGCTCGATTAAGATTACGTTTGCTTTGCACCAACTACACAAAACCATTGGCTTGTCGGCTTCCTTTGCGCTGGAGTCTGACATGGACTTGACAATAGCCGATCCTGAAAAGTCTTTGTGTGGTTTATTGGAAAACAAATCAATCTTTAGTCGTGGCCGAGAGTTTTGCTTTGGGACGAATTGCATTGGAATGAACTTGGCCTTCCTTTTTCCTTTGTCTTTGGGTAGATGAGCATCTACCATGCTTACCGTTGCTGAAGGGAAAGGATTGACGTCAACTACCATTTGTTTTTCAAGAAATTTGAGCTTACAATTATCAATCAGCTCTAAATGGCATCGCGAGATACGACACATTTGTTTGTCGTATGTTTGTTCGAGTTGTGATATTTGGAATAAGTTTTTCCTTTTAAGTCTTCGGCCTTGGGAATATTATGCCCTGACCGAAGTTTGATAATTTTCACGAGTAGTAACTGGTCGAAGATGGCATCGGCCTTGGTGATGTCGAAGGTGTAGACTTTTGATGTTTTAGCAGCAGTTTCCATAGAGGTCGAGCGGGTTTTGACATCTTTGGAGCTAATGTGAGCCAACGCTTTGCATACATATGGTTTGTCAATCACTATCTCGGCCACATCTATGCTGGCGTATTGGGAGTCTTTCCCGTCGGCTGATGCATAACTAATTGTAGGGTTCTTGTAGATTGTTCCTCGGGATGGGGATTTTGAGATCTTCTCTTCTCGAAGCAAATAATCATATTGCTCGACATGTTGGGCCAGTTCGTACATATCTTGGAAGTTTGCCCCCAAGAATTTCTTTTTGTACTCTACATCCAGGCCATTTAAAACGAGTCTAAATAACTTGACTTTGGGGAGAGGTACTCGACACCAATTTCTAGCCGACTTAAACCTCATAAGGTATTCTATTAATGACTCGTTAGAAGCCTGACCTATCCTGGGTAGAGAAGACACGGACATGTTCATCCCTGGTCGATAAAATTATTTATGAAACTTCTCGACTAGTTCCTCCTAACTTTGGATAGAGTTAGCTGGGAGGTTGATATACCATGAGAATGCTGAGCCCGTTAATGAAAAATTTAACAATCGCAGCTTATGGAAATCATTGTTGACGTCCCCACATTGAGCAGTGAATCGAGTCACGTGTTCTAATGACAATAAGGACGATTCTCCAGTGAAAAGACTGAAGTTCAGGATCTTGAATCCCTTGGGGTACTCGAACTTTTCCACATAAGCAGGATATTGATGAATGAATTTTGAAAACTTCGGCCCCTTTTTCAAGGCCAAATCAATCATTCTCTGGACTTTGACCATATCAACATATGCCGTTTCTGCCCTCTGATTGAAGCCGTCCGATCTGCTGATTGACCCACCACTTTTTTCTAATTCAATCATTTTGAACCCAGCAGATCATGTCTCGACATGTGTCGCTGGTAATGGATTGCTCTTGAAAAAAGGCTATCTAATTCGATCGACGGGTCCACTGTCATGAACTTTAAATAACATATCATGCATTTCTTCACGTACGTTCTTTATGTCATTCACCACCGTCCTCATCATAATCCTCCACTATTCCTTCAACAAAAATTCTTTTTGTCATTCAAGTGGTGATCTCCGCATCACGAGGCTGACCACCAAGACTAACTTCATTTTCTTAACATGTCGCACTTGTGGCCTCGGGTGTGACGGCAGCAAGAAGATTTTGCGCCTGTGACAAGTCGTCGTGACCTAGGTTTTGGGCTGTAGATAGAAGATTAGTCACTGATTTACCCATTCCTATTTTCTTTTTACTGACTGCGTCTCACTGGTCATGAACTTCATAGCTTTAGCACTGGGTCTCACTGGGCATGCCAAAATATTGACCCTAAAAACTACCAAGCCTACGTCACGAGCATGGCAAGTAATTAATAAGCTAATTACGTCATTCGGTTGTGTGTGGGACATGCCAACTCGTCGGCCGAGCTCAGCCGGGGAGTAAAATATGTTGATATAGTGTTGAGCGCACTACTGACTTCTTGATCTTGCGACTGCGGCCGAGGAAGGAACATGTCTCGACCTTCGAGTTATAGAGCCTGAAGACAAGGCTGCTAGTTTTGCGAAGTTCAATATCAAATTAGGCTTTCAATGTGCCAAATGTAGTAACCTGGTCACACCTCACTTCGTTGAAGGCTGATGAGATGACCTTTACCAACAAGGACTCGAAAATCCTTAATGACCGAGACTTGGATAAATAACCAGTTGGTCTCGAAGCAATGCTGTTTATCCAAACTGAAGATGCTCCTTGATCGGCTGATTCTACGGCTCCAATGATGTTTATCAAAACTGAAGATGTCGCCGGTTGCCTTCACAATGCTGTTTATCCAAACTGAAGATGTGTCGGCGGAAAAAGAAAACAAAAATCTCAAGGTGTTTGAGAGGTTTACACACAGCAATTTGTGTGTTGAATTGTAGGGGCCTTGAATGTTGCACCCCTCTTCTATTTATAGTAGCAAATCTTTCCCTGGCCGAGCTAGTTTTTTGCCAATCCTAAACCCAATAGGACTTTGAACCAAGCTCTCAAACAAACTAGATTCGTTTCCTAAACCTCAGCATCTTTACCCTTGAAACCCCATGTTGCACTAGGTCTCAGCTACCCCGTCATTATCCAAACCAACCCTTCTCGCAGTAAGACTTGGCCGACCCATATCGAATAGCCCAAAACAAGATAAGACCAATGATACTGGGCCGAGAACATTTCTAAGCTCGACTCAAAATAACATTTTGGGCCCAAACAGAAGCACATACAAAATACATGATAGAGATGTATACCACACCAAACATGTTAAACACATGATACACACGAAACACATACCAAATATATACAAAACACATGAAATGCATGAAACACAAACCTGCACACATGAAACGCAAACCTTCAATCATCCTCTATATAAGCATAGGCTGAATATCTAACCATCACACGACATATTCACCAATCTTCTAACTTTCAAAGTGTTTTTGTTTTCTCAAAATCATCAATATCTCATCAATGGGTGATAGAAGAAGGCGTAGCTTGGCAATGTAGATGGCATAATACCAAGCAAGCCTTGCAACTGCGGATGCAGAAAACCTTTTTATTTTAATTTGTGCCAACGGCACCATCTTCTCTAATAGAAATCCATGCCAAGCATAAAGCAACATCTTCCTCAAAGGTCCAATTACGACCTCTAATATGTTTTTTTGCCATCTTGAAAAATTTGGAAATGGGAAGAAATGGTAGAAAGAAAATTTGGAAGAATTGTAGGAGAAAAGTGAGTTTTGTGTGGATGTTTGAACAAAGACATAGGTATTTATAGAGTTTTTGGGTGACTTTTGAGTTAAATAAAAAAATTAATTATTTTAGCTGTTGGATTTAAATTTGGGCCGTTAGATCTTTTTTTTTTTTTACCGTTAGATTTGATTATATTCGATCTCAGCCGTTGGATTCAATAAATATATAAGTATAAAACTTAAAAAAGAAAAAAATTGAATATAGGCCGTTGGATCAACCAACGGCCAATTGATCTCAGCCGTTGGAGTCTAACGCAAGTGGTTGACATGCCCACGTGGGTGGGGCCATGTCGGTCTATCCCTTTGGCGCATCGCAACCCTTCGTATGGCGTTCAAGCGCTGAGTTTGACTCTAGCTAGTGGGGCCCACACCATTTTCTGGGCTAAATGTTGGCCGGATTCTGGCATTTTTTCAAGTTTTAGGTTCTAACTTCAAATTAGAACTAGGGTTGGAATGAATTGGGGGTTTAGGCCATGGGTTGGAGTTGGTCTAAAGGAAAATTTGAGAATTTGTTGGACAAAACTGTTTAATTGGACGTAAAGATAAAACAAATGGATCCACATAAAATTTCCCTAGTTAAAAATACAGGTCTTCACAGAATGTGAGAGATAATATGGCGATTTTTTGTGTAATTCTACTTTGTATTTCCATTTTTATAGTGGGAACTGCTGAATTAAATTACACAAAGGCAGAAAAAGTTAGATCCAGAGACTGTCACTTTACTTATCAACTTTTATTAATTGCTATTTTTCTCAACAAATATTTTATTGGTCCCAACAAAAATGATCGTATGTATATACCATGCTTATCTTGGATTGTTCCCTCAAATTGTCTATTTGCTTTTTTGGACTTATATGTGCTACGTACTAACTAAGTTGTTACTTGTAGAAGTTTTGAGCAAAAAATGTCAAACCTAAACCTAGGATGAGGATAATTGTATGTTAGGTAGGAGCTTGATGTAATACGCATATTATATATTTTGGTGAAATATCTAAATGAGTCTTGCTTTCGTCATTTCAGTTAGGTTGAGTGTACGAGTTCAAATCTTCTGCAGCTATTTTGCGTATGGCATTTCTGTGATCTCTATTAATAATTGACACATGTAAAATTTCGTAAAATGTCCATAATGTTGATTTTGCCCATGGCAATCGACCGGACTAAAATAGCGGTGGGTTGTCCATGCCAAATTGATGAACTCAAGCTCCTGAAAAATTACGACTGATCAAATGAATGTTAATGATCGGTCAGCTTGCGATTTGAATTTGAATTTCTCATACATTTTTTATTAATATGGTTGGGTTCTTTGCTTTCAAACTTTGATATTATGTGTATCGCATTGAAATACCTTCACAAACATATCCTAAGCAATTGAAATACGACTCCACCTAAAGAGACAAGTTTCATAGGAAGTGGTATTGGTACTGGTACGAACCTCTTGGTGAAGAGATGGTTAATTTCAACACCAATTCAGTTTTATCATCTATACATAGGGAAGATTTTTGTAGAAAATAAACATTCTCTACTTCATATATTTCTACAACAATAAAACTCTAGACATGTCTAGTCCGAGAAAACTTTGAGACACGTCTAGTTTGAGAAAAACATTATTGATTACGGAGTGAGTTTGCGTTAATTATCACAAGGCATAGTTGTGGTTCCTTTTTCCCACAACCATAAGTTTTAAGAGCAAACGTAAGATACATAATACACTCCTTGAAGCAACTTATATTTATTTTAACCCTTCTCCTAGCTGTTTCCCACTATATATCCAACATAAATGGTGTTGGGGTTTTTGATACAAATAGAATTCAAAGTCGACGGAGAATCGAATACACGATCTTGAATGCTAGAATAAATATCCTAAAGCACTTGCTACGAACCCTTAAAATAAGTGAGGGATTCAGTTGATAACTTGATCAAATGGTCCATTCCATTGTGCGTAATAGAGAGATATTTGGGACCATGCGATCATTCGAATGCTCAAATGACGAATATTGTCCTTCTTGTTCACTCACTCACCACACCACAACAGAGATAGAAAGAGAAAAAGGGATTCAACTTTCTATATGACAAGAAAGATAAGATACAAAAATAAAAAATAAAAGGAGCGAAGAGAAAAAAGATGTTTAGAAAATTTGGACACCAAGATCCTTCCCATTTCCAGTCTACTGACACCGGACGCACTACACTCCAGAGAGCAGGTGGAGATGCAAAATATCACCTCTTTTTTTAGAGTTTGTATTGGTAGCTTGTAAATGTTACCATCAATATTTTTGTGGGAAAAATAATATTTAACATTTTGACTTCTTTAATTTTCTCCTTCTTTTTTATTTTGAAGGATTGTCCTCTTGGCACATCCAAGAAATTATGCTCTTTTTTCTTTCTAAGCATTTTAAATTGCCTCGGTACAGGTTATATTGCTCACTAAATAATCAAACTTTCAACAACTAAATCTTCTCTTCTTCAACACTACATATGTTAATAGAATTGAATTTAGCCAAGTTGGCTAGATTGCAGTATATATGCTCCACCTTTTGCACCCAAGTTCGAACTCCTCCTCTCATAATTTAGATGAATTAATTAGTGTAAATATCCTATCATTTGTAAAAGAGAACACACTAAATATGTATATAGCCTTGAAAAAAATTTAGATGGTGGAAATAATGCTCATGCATGCATAGCGGATCCACATAGGTAACCGGTGCTCCTGGAGCCCTCCAAAAATCGAGAAAAACGCATGTAAAGGTCTTTTAGGAATCTTTGAATGTCTGATATACGAAATAATTTTGTGTCCATCAAGTGTTTGATAAACTACCTTCTTGCAATATCTTAGCAACATTTGGCAAAATGTGTTGACGACACTCAACATGGGATCTTGATATCCTTCGGCAAATTGCTTTAGCATTTGTAGACATGAATGCAAATGACTATAGGCCCACCTACTGCTTGACAAATTTCCTCTCTGAAAAAATTTTGCACAGTGCGTGCACAATTTCTATCTAAATAAAACTTAGATATTTGATACTAGAGCACCCCCAAGATTAGAATTCTGGATTTGTCACTGCATACATGTCTACTTATGATGCGAGAGGCAGACCTTGAAGAAAACAATTTGAAGACCACTATAATGCATTGGAATAATAAGTCTGTGTATTTTAATGACATAGGAACTTGTTAAGTCATTTTTAGAGAGTTTCTTAGGAAGTTGTAGTATATTTATGTTCCCTTATCTTGAGTTCCTTTAAATATTGATGTATCAAAAGCCTTTGGGGCTAAACTTGAATGAATTAAAATATTATTTGCTTTGTGCATTTGAAGTGAGTTGTTTCTCCTTCTAAAATCAAGCATTTGGCTTGGTCGTGTGAGTGAATTCACGATTAGCGACGTGAGCAAGCTCCGTTGCCCCTGATTGAGCGAATCCTAGGTTATCTATTCCACTCTCCTCGATACCCTTGGTTCTACCCTGCATCAACTTAATTACCTTCTAATAAAGAAAATATTATTTGTATGTTATAACCTTTTAGATTCTGCCGACATCCTTCTCCACAACACCTTAATATCGTAATTTGAATTTTTTAGGCAGTACTGGAGCTAGGGTTGATTAATTTTTCACTGATGTCAACAGTTCTTGGATTGCAGATGAGTATTAGACACAACAACTGCAAATGTTAAGCTGGCAAGAATTAAGAAGAGAAACTCGATATCAATTTATAACATGTTTCAGTACGGATCTAATAAAACACACAAAATTTCATCCCTCATTACCAATAAAATAATATTTAAACATTTGTTGAATATATGGAGATTCAGTACAAGGAATTCTATATGCATCAATATTTTTCTTTCTTTTTTTCTTAATATGTCTAAACTAGTAACTTCAGTAGTTCTGTACAAACCCAAATAATGAAATTAAGGAAGAAACATGACTTCAACTACATGGATTGTTTCCCTCTGACCCATCATAATCCCCAAAAACCAATGACATAGATTATGACATACGATAATAACATTTATAAAGTTGCAGCAGAATTATTAGCAGAATTATTAGCAGAATTATTAGAAGGCATGCGATAAAACTCATGAATATTCTTCCATGAGTCTTCTCTCTGCATTTTCAGCTGCTTGTAGAAGTTGCCAATAAAGTTCTCAGCTTTTGCAAAAAGCTCTTGCCCGCTAAGGTCCCCCAAAACTTCTTCTTCTTCTTCCTCCACATAACGCTTTTCCCCGATCACCTCATAATCTCCATGATCAGTCTCACCTCCCCCTATGAAGAAGAGGCTAGGCATAGAAGTACACTTCTTCACACTCTCCACTTCCACAGTGTCCACAATCTTCTCAGACTTGGATTTCTCAACAACTCTAGCCTTCTTTTCAGCATATTGCGGAGCAACAACCGTTTGATTTTCATCGTTACGGGCAACAACCCTTTTGTCGGAGGAGGCTAATTTCGTGGGAACCACAGGTTTGGGAGCAAAAGAAAAACCGGTGCCGGAGCCGCTCTTCTTGTCATGGTCTGAATTAGGTTCGGTAAAAGATGAGAGGAGGCCGGCTTGCGCTCCGAGGGCGATGATGAGGAGGTTAGTGATGATGTAGAGGTAAGGAGTCCTTAGGGATGAGGACAACAAAGGTGCAAGGACGAGAAGAATAACTAGCAGAGAAAACATAAGAATCTGAAATTTTTCATTAAACTTGCTCATTGGCGTCTGCTGAGGGACTGAAAAGGTGGTGCGGCTAAAAGGATTATAAGGATGAAATGAGAGGAGTAAGAAGAATGAGAGGAGTGAGAGGGATGTGGTGTTTAGTAGTAGAGAACAAGTAAAAGGCTAGGGACATATTTATAGAGAGAGAGAGAGAGAGAGAGAGAGAGAGAGAGAGAGAGAGATGGAATTGTCTTGCATATAGGATCACGGCCGCAGAATATTATTATACTAGTCAAAGAAGTTATACATAAGAAATTCATAGGAAGCCACCAGTGCCTTAATCACACTACAAATTTTATCTCTTCATGCATGTCATTTTCACGATCAATTCACTTAAGCAAACGCCAATCAAATTATATACTCAAACTCACCTAACGGAAGAACATTCACTCATACACCTAAGGTTGTATGTTTCTGTATTCAAATTCACTATGCATCTATTAGAGCCTCGTAAGGAACCTGTAGTTCGTCAAGAACTTTCGCTTATGTAGTTAAGGTTCTATGCTTGATTCCTCCCTTTTATAGTGTTATGGTAAATAACTAACAATTTAAGTGGTTAAGAGCATTCAACTTTATATCTGAGATTTTATATTCGATTCTTCCTTCTACAATTTAGTATCTACAATATTATCGTAAGCCACTTGTAACTCATGTAGTAAAGAACATTCAACCTTACATTTGAGACTTCTACAATATTATTGTAAGAGCATCTTCAATCATGCTCTCTATTTTTTTAGTTAAGTTTTAAGAGCATTTAGCCTTGCATTCGATGCTCTACGTTTGATTTCTACTTTTTTACAATATCAAATAATTAAGAACATTCAATATTATATCGTAAGTGGTCATTACTACAATGGTAGAAAGAAATTGAGCTCTTGTATGACGGTGTGGGTTCGAACCCCGTCGGTGATTAATCTAATAGCTAATCTAACAAAATCTATTGTTTGACAAAAATAAAAACCATTATATCTCAAGTTTCGTATTTGATTCCTCCCTTCCCCAACATCGAATATCATCCATTTTCGGAGCAGGTTCTGTAAAAAGAAATTTATAACAGCAGAGAACATGCAAGAGGGAGCGAGATTTGAATGTAATTGGACAAGGTTGATAAGGTCGGTGAAGTCATATTCTTCAATTGCTTTCTTTTGTTCTTTTTGTTTCCACGGTTAACTACCTTTAGCAGAAATGTGCGGCTTCCAAAAGGATTAAGCTTGTATCAGGTCCCTAAATGGACTAATTACATTTAAAAATTACTAATTCACGTGTTATAAAAATAAACACGACATAATTCATATGATATAGATTCATGCTATTAAAAACTACATTTATTTTAATGACATAAGTAAATCAATCATAATACGTATCCGTGTGACTGTCAGCTAATTTGGAGTCTTCTTGTTGGACCCCTCTTGTTGGACCCCCCCCCCCCCCCGGGGCGGCCCCCCCCCCCAAAAAAACCACCCAAAGAGAGTCCCACTTGTAGCACTAGTGCGCATGTGGTGAGTGGTACCTCACAACCCTTCCAATTCCAAGGCCCACTTGTCCATGCACTTTGGGCTTTTAGCCTCTCACAATCAAATAAAACGACCCGATTTTAAGATGCACCTAGAAGGGTCCTCAAACTTTGTCCTTTTCTTCTGTATTTCCCTGTCTTCAACTATTACCTCACAATCAAATAAAACGACCCGATTTTAAGATGCACCTAGAAGGGTCCTCAAACTTTGTCCTTTTCTTCTGTATTTCCCTGTCTTCAACTATTACCAGTTCTAGTTGTCTCGCACTCCTTAGTACAATGATAATCTCATTACGATTTACAACGCAAAAATACACGACGTTTATTTTAAAGTATCGATAACAATCTTTTAAAAATAATCTTGAAAATAAAGGTGAATTTATTTACTAAACCCTAGCTTTCAATATTTCTCAAAAGATAACCTATAAATAGATGGCTCCCAAAGAAAAGTGGATGAGGAAAAAGGATGCAAAGAGCTCACGGATTTTACTATTCAAATCAAACTTTTCTAGTTTATCCACAATTTTTCAAAAGCAATTTTATCAACTTTTTGAACAATCTCTTATCTTAAAATTTAATATTCCAAGTACTAAATAGATAGCTAATGTGAGAGAGTTTTTAGTTTGTTTAGAACACAGAATAGTACATTTTTTGTCGCTATACAAGCGGTGAAATTGTTGTATTAAATAATTAACAACTTAAAAAATAGAACTTTTCTTCACTTATATAAAGACAAGGTGGTGTGTCAATCATGTTTCGATCACAATAAAAAATTTATCTTCTAATATAGTCAATAATATATGTATAGACAGACAATTATAGGATCCACATCAGATAGCCTACACAAACATGTAGGTTGTAAGATGATGATTTCACTTTTCCTAGGATTGGAGGTTGAGGATTCACTTTTCTACTTGGAAGAGATCCTTGGGTTGAAATAGAAGGAAAGAAAGCAATGTTCAACGTGCTTTGCACCAACGTATCTTTTCCACGGATTTAGATTCTCCCTTATCCTTTTGATCCAAGCGCCAGATAAATCACAGTTTTCTTCATGTATTTTTTTACCGCTATTTCGTTTAGTATGTATAATTAGATTGAAATGATTAAAACTTAATGCTCCCTTCTTCATCGACGTCCGTTCTTACTTTATTGACACGCAAAGAGTTTCATTCTACAAGATTAGTCGTGGTTAAATCTTTATTTTTAAGGCTATTAAAAGTAAAAGCAAATATTTTTTTTCATTTGGAGGAAATTCAAAGAGGATTAGGCATGAAAAAAAACTCGTTCCTCGTAATCCTGCAATTTTAAAAATGATTAGAATGGATAAATTTTCTTCGTGTATAATCATCTTAACATACCTTAAAATTAGAAGTTACCGGGTCCAATCTAATTCTACGTATCAAACAAGCCCAATTATGGTATAACTTGTCCTGGGAGCAAACAGCTTATTGACTTTTGAGTTGAGAGCCTAGCAGTTAAAAATAAAATGGTTTGCAGTTAAGCCGAAAGGTTTGGAATAAAATGTTGGGTTGGAAGCATCAAATAAAATTAGTACACGGAAGCAATTGGGAGCTGATAATTCATATCGTATTCACAAAAGACGCATTGGACAGCATATACAGAAGCTGGATTAGCTTAAGCAAGTTCAGGGCATGCTCAAAGTCAACACAGCATCAACCAACAAAACATGATAACGAAGGCGACTGAAATAGGCTTACGTTTCTTTCAGTACTGCTCGAAAGGCCCTAGCGGCTTGCATATCGCGGAGGCATGCTAGTCTCAAATATTCACATATCAAAATGTACACTGCATCTTTGGCTACGATGAGGGCTGGTCCACTCCATCTGAGTTTCAACGAGAGGGGAGATGAATGCTAACGTCATCTAAAGTCGGGCAGTCATGTATGCTTAGCCCGTGATCGTTGGCCAAATGCAAAAGGCAGATGAAACCCAAATGGGGCGTGATGTCCTGAGCCGCTGCAGCACGGGAATTGACAGGAAATGTAGCCAGGATATACTTGAAGGATATGGTGTCCTTCAATTCCTTCTGTAAGTAAAATGGTATTCAGAATGAATGAAAAACCTCATTAAGTAGATAAAACAACAAAGTATATCCCTGCGGAACTTGCAAATAGATACTTAAGTTACGAGCTTGGAAAAAAAAAAATTCATGAACGTGTTGAAGAAAAAGAAAAATAATTCAGCACATGCAAACAGAATATGCTTACCGCAGTAGGAGCTTCGGCAGATTCTTGCATATAACCCCACAGAGTTTCCTTCAATGCATGAACATCAACTTGTTTTGAAGTTCTGTCGTACTGAACTTCAATTTTGCTTACCTGAAACGTCACAAGTCACAACTCAAGACGAGCATGACTAGCACTGTTTTATGAAGTAATTTGTCTGGTGACAGTCTTTAACCAAAACTTCCAGAATTCCAGTGCGTTATTATCATTAGACAACGCCCAGAATTCCCAAAAAAGTTGATTTTCTTGGTGCGTTATTATCATTAGACAATATGGACATGGACATTGTAATTTCAGATACAAAGCAATTGCACGTCCAGGAAAGCAACAAAAAATGAACAAACCCAGCATGCAAGGTAGATATAGCGGCGTTTTCCCAACCTAATTTCAGTGGCACCCTGTAAACCATTTCAGAGAAATCTCCACTTTTTTCTTATTGCAGTGTAGCCTAATCCAAATTTCCAAACGAGCACCAACTACCAAGGATAGAGTTTTCATGTTCACAAAATAAAAGAAAATTTTGAAACCTGACGAGGTGGAGAGGCAAGAGTATCCGAGTCTTCAACATCGCTATGAATACATCCATCGTAATATTGGCCACTAAGCACACTCTCGTTGTCCCATGATGGCAATGCTTCATCAAAATTATGACTTTGTTTCCAGGAGTTATAATCCGAAAATTAAAAGTAAGAGTCATACTTCAATACTAGTAACAGTTGTGCAGAAATTAGCCTTTTTCGTTCTAAATTAAAATAAGATTACTATCATAGGCCAATAGATCAAAAATCATTAAAAACATTATCACAAGTGGATGCTAAATGGACATAGGAATCATGATGGATGTTTAAACTGAGATACACACACACATATGCATACGTACGAAAAAGCTGATACCTGTATGCCGTTGTCTTCTCTTCCGGAGGCACTACAGTTACAATTGAAATTTTACCATTAGCCAGATCAAACATAAGGATCCAGAAACTTAGGAAACCGGGGCAGAAACATGAGAAAAATTGTCCAAAGCCCAATATTAAGCCTACGACTAGGACAGGCTAACCATTGGGCCATCGTTTCGAGGCACAAGACCATTGTATGATTTTGGACCTGAGAACCAGCCCTTACTACATTATGGAATTAAGCTTGTACGCAAACACAATATGAAACATGGAATTGCACAACAAATTCTGAGCAATAGCATGTTATCATTTGTATTCAATTCTAACTAAGAGGCAAATTTTATTTGCAGATTCTTATACTGTAGCTATCACAAACTCAACCAATGGATTATCTACCCCAGATTGGCGTCCTATACTTGGAGTGAGATCATGATCACGACCGAATCTCCATCTTTCCTTGATATTTTTATCACGGATAACAACAGATTTGAGTATTATAGGACTACATGAAGAACTCATTACCAGAACACTGGGAAGAAGAAACAACTTGATAAGATTCTCAGGTTGATAATGGCAGTCATCTGGTAGCCTATTACTGACTGGTACTCTATTTGCGGGTGGAAGTAAAGACTTGGAACTTTTTGGCACAGCAAAGATATTTGGAATTTCGTTGTCTAGAGATGCTATGAAATTAAGTTCAACTTCCTTATGGTTTGTGTGTTAGCATACAGACTATTATCTTGTATGTAAGCTTCAAAATCAACAATCAATGGAGCTGGAGATTAAAGCTTTTTTTAAGAGAGAGAGAGAGAGAGTGCAAGAGCTTGAAGAAGAAGCAAATGAGCTGATTACTTTTCATTCACACGCACATTGTGCACATGTAACTGTTGGGAATGGAATATTCCTCATTACATCACTTAAATCTAACCCTTCATTCATCTACCCTACAAGGTAACGACACTTGGCATAAACTATTACTTACTCTAAGATTACATCTTAGCTGCACACTTGGACTATGATCCAAGGGCTGACATTCAAACTAAGTTCTACTCTAATTTCTTATAACATTTACAGCTGATACACTTATAAACCAACACTCCCTTCTAAGTGTTGTGCTGAAATCACTCCTAGTGCTTTCCTCAAAGATTCAAATCGATCCCTTGCTAAAGCTTTGGTGAAGATATCTGCAACCTGTTCTTCAGTCTTGCAATATAGCAGATCAATCTCACCATCTTGAAGTGCATCTTGGATGAAATGAAATCTTCGATTAATATGTCTGGTTTTGTGATGATGAACTGGATTCTTTGATATGGCAATAGCTGAAGTGTTGTCACATAACAACTGAGTTGGTTCTGCTTGTTCTTCTCCAAAGTCAGAAAGCACAAATCTCAACCAAATGGCTTGTGCAGTGGCTTTTGCTACACTAATGTATTATGCCTCTGCAGTTGAAAGAGCAACACTACTTTGCTTGATTGAGGCCCAAGAAAACACACCCGAACCAAAGTTAAATGCATAGCCAGATGTACTCCTCATGTCATTTCACTTCCACTCAAATCATTGTCAACAATGACCAATCAACACTGCACCGTTTCCCTTTTCATAGACAATGCCATAGTTTAGAGTGCATTGTATGTATCGCAAGACTCTTTTAGCTGTTCCCATATGCTTCTTGGTAGGATTATGCATGAACCTAGCCATTAAGCTTGCTGCAAACATGATATCTGGCCTAGTTGCTGTTAAATATAGCAAACTCCCCACCATTTGTCTATACAAAGTCTCATATGCCAGTTCACTTCCATCTACCTTTGAAAGTTTGTCATTCACAGCCAAGGGTGTTGCAATAGGTTTGCAATCTCTGAGTTCAAACTTCTCAAGCAAAGTCTTTGCATATTTCTTATGATGCAAGAAAATGTAAGTGTCTGTCTGTAGTACTCCAAGACCAAGAAAGTGATGAAGTAATCCTAGATCAGTCATCTCATAATGTCTTATCATTTCACTTTTAAACTCAACCATCATTTCCTTTGAGCTTCCTGTGTAGATAATATCATCTACATATAGTGGCACAATGAGAATGCCACTGTGAGATGTCTTGGTATACAATGTAGCTTCACTTAGACTTCTATGGAATCCAACATTTGTAAAATAGGAATTTATCTCTTCATACCAAGCTCTTGGAGCTTACTTCAAGCCATATAAAGCTTATTAAGCATGTACACTTTATCTTCTTTGCCTTGTATGACAAAACCAAATGGTTGGTCTACATACACCTCTTCATTCAACACTCCATTTAGAAATGTTGACTTTACATCCAACTAAAATAATTTCCAACCTTTTTGTGCAGCAAGAGCCACCAAGGTTCTTACAGTGTCAAGTCTTGTCGCTGGAGCAAAGGTCCCATTAAAGTCAATTCCAAGCTTCTGGGAATAACCCTTTGCAACTAACCTTGCTTTGTTTTTCTACACAGAGCCATCCATATCCAATTTTGTTTTATAGACTCGTTTGACTCCAATGATTGGTTTATCAAATGGTCTATCAACGAGCTCCCAAGTGTTGTTCTTCTCAATCATGGTAATTTCATCTTCCATAGCCTTCTGCCATGATTCATCCTTGGCAGCTTCTTCAAAATTTTCTGGTTCTATAATGCACAAATTGCACTTCTCATACACTTCTACAATACTTTTGTACTGTAGAGGAGTGTGATCAATATCCTGTGGACCTGCCATTCTTTCTTGATCATAGATTTCAGTGCTTGAACTTGGCACTACATTGTCTTCACTTACTTCACATTGTGTTTCAGAACCACAAGAACTTCCTTCATACCTTTGTTCTCCTTCTGACACTTCAGTAATCTGAATACTCACACTTCTTTCCTTATGTGCATTCCAATCCCAACATGCATCTTCATTAAATACAACATCTCTAGAAACAATCACTTTCCCAGATTCAATGTTATATAGTCGATATCCTTTCTCACAACTACCATACCCCAAGAAAATACACCTCTTGCTTGCCAAATCCAATTTCTATCTCTGTTGAGTTGGCACATGAGCATAACACAATGAACCAAACACCTTTAGATGCTTAATTCCTGGTTTTCTCCCACTGTAAGCTTTAAAAGGTGTTTTCTTATTCAAAGTTGTGGTTGGACATCTATTTAGGATATACACAGAGGTATTGACTGCCTCAGCCCAAAATTCAAGTGGAATCTTCTTCTTTAATAGGAGACACTTAGCCGTTTCCAAAATGGTTCTGTTCTTTCTCTCTGCCACACCATTTTGTTGTGGTGTGTATGGAGTGGTGAGTTGTCTTTCCATGCCTACATTTTCACATAATCTGGTAAACTCCATTGAAGTGTATTCTCCTCCTCAATCACTCCTAAGCTTCTTCAACTTATAACCACTATGTAATTCCACGGTGGCTTTGAATCTTTTAAACACACTGAGGACTTCAGAATTGTGTCTTAAAAAATAAACCCAACACATCCTTGTGCAATCATCTATGAAAGTGAGAAAATATCTATTCCCAGCCTTCATAGTTGTCTGCATTGTACCACAAATGTTGTTGTGTATAAGCTCTAGAGTAGTTGATGCCCTAGTAGTAGCTTCCCTTGGAAATGCCTCCCTACATTTTTTACCAAGAACACAGCCTTCACACACTCCTTTAACTGCTTTGATTTTTGGTAACCCTACAACCATTTCTTGTTCCTGCATCAACTTCAAACTGCTCATGTTCAAGTGTCCCAATCTTCTGTGCCACATAGTAGTAGAGTGACATACACTTGCCTTAAAAGCAATATGCATCTCAGACTGCAATTTCATTGGAAAGCTGCGATTTCCTTTCATTGATACTCTGGCAACCATGTTGGAATATGAACTGTCATCATAAATTTCCATCTTGTGATCTCCAAACACCAAGTAATAGCCATGCTCCATCATTTGTCCCACACTAAGCAAATGCTCTCTCAGTTTTGTTTTCAGAATGCCTATCTAGCTTTAACTCAAAACTCTTCAAAGAGGCCTACTACTTCTTGGACCTCAATCACATCCAAATCCTTTGAATGCTCAATAACAGAACAAATAGAGTCATAAGCTGATGGAAAACTAATTAACAACTTTTGAACAACTCTTTCTCGAGATAATTCCTCTCCATAACTTCGCATTTGATTTATCAAATCAAACAGTTTTGTAAGATAAGCAGAAAGTGATTCATTGTCTCTTATTCTTGTATATTCAAACTCCCTACGAAGACCTTACAATTTAACACTTCTAACATGTTTATCACCATGGTATTCTTGCTACAGAATGTCCCATGCGCCTTTTGAGGTTTCTTCATGAGAAATTCTGGGGAATATCTCGTCTAAGACAACTCCCTGAATCAGACCCAGAGCTTTAGCATCCTTTATTAGTCTCTCTGCAATAGTCATCTTCTCAATGCTGCTCGATCCTCCTTTTCCTTCTTCTTTCCATCAGATTCATCGTCATCCTTTGAATCTGAGCTTTTGAACCCTTTCTCAACCAGATCCCACAGCCCGTGAGACTTGAAAATGGTCTTCATCTTAATACTCCAGAACTCATAGTTATCACCATTGAAAATCAGTGGTCTCACCTCACTACTACCTGATCCTGCCATGTTAGACTCATATCACAATCAACTCGAACTCAATTTTGAGTTTCTTGGTAGCTCCTTCACAGATCCAAACGCCCAGTAACAGTTGATCGAACCTAGCTCTAATACCATGTTACCATACAGACTATTATCTTGTATGTAAGCTTCAAAATCAACAATCAATGGAGCTAGAGATTAAAGCTTTTTTAAAGAGAGAGAGAGAGAGAGGGAGAGAAATTTTAGAGAGAGTGCAAGAGCTTGAAGAAGAAGCAAATAAGCTGATTACTTTTCATTCACACGCACACTGTGCACGTGTAACTGTTGGGAATGGAATATCCTCATTACATCACTTAAATCTAACCCTTCATTCATCTACCCTATAAGGTAATGACACTTGACATAAACTATTACTTACTCTAAGATTACATCTTAGCTACACATTTGGACTGTGATCCAAGGGCTGACATTCAAACTAAGTTCTACTCTAATTTCTTATAACATTTTCAGCATATACACTTATAAACCAACATTGTGTTCTTTGATCTTTTAGTACCAGGTCTGCTTCGAGTGGCAGGAGCTTCCTCCGAACCTACAGAATAGATAATAAAGACAGCAAAATCAAGGCTTACCCACAAGAAAGCAAACCGAAAAGTCATTTCCTTTGTAATACCAACCCTTAGATAAGAAAGGCAGCAAAATCAAGGCTTACCCACAAGAAAGCAAACCGAAAAGTCATTTCTCTAATCCCAAACCTTGAAACGAAAACGTGGAAACTTTATCAAATCTGTCATCCATATCAGCTTCATATGATGTATGAGAGTTACTATTCTACACAAATTAGAAAACGCATTCCATTTATCTTATCCTTTTCATTTAGCAGGGATCCATAGAGAAGATTAGAGAATTGTTGGCGGAAGCGTGTTATGTAACAAGCAATTTATCAAGGTCTAATTGACTTCAGCATATAGCCATAACAAGTACCTTGTGATGACTCTGAAATGAGGGATCTCCGAAACTCATATTCTCAAGATCATCACCCATATTATCATTATGATAAATGTTCGATGTGTCAAAGTTTGCAGCGTTAAAGGCATCCGTTTTGAGATCTGCATTCTGGCTTATATTAAAATCTAGAGATGATCGATGATTATTTTCATCAAATTGGTAAAATATCTCAGTGGAGTAGGACATATTTCATTCTTTGCGCATATGCCCACCACCATCTGCTCAAGAGATTCTACATAGAGACCAAAACCAATCAATGGCTGAAAGAGAAGACAAATAAAAAAGGCAAGTGAGGGAAGAAGGGGTAAGAAAGAGGTGGCAAATCAACAGATTGGGTTGTTAATGGGTAAAAGTGAGGTTCTGACAGAGGAATCTTATTATTCATCGTGTAGTAGGTCAAATAGAATTATTATAGTTTTATTCGCCATTAAGACCTATTTAGTTTGATTTCACCATAATTGGGTATTACACCTTCATCACCACTACCAATCCCACCACCATTTATGGTGAAATCAAACTAAACGGGTCATAATGGTTATCCATTAACAACCAAATGGGTTGATTTGCCACCTCTAGATGGTTTTTTTGGTCAATTCAAACAAGAGATTCTAATCTCACTCACCTTTGGCAAAAGAGAGATCAATCAATTCCAAGGCATTAATGAGCATGAACACGATCTGTACTTCACTGGAACTTCGTATGCATCAAAAAGCACCTGGCATCCTCCATCTACTCCAAGGTTATTCACTAGCAGACCCTTGTCTCCACCTTCATTCAACTGTGCAGATGTCTGATGATATAGAGGATCCGCCACCAATGTGACTAAAATTCAAAAATAAACCAAGTTAGAACTTACAAAAAATAAAAAGATAATAACCAAAATGGTTGTCTACGTTACCATCAAACTTCTTTATGTTAAGAGCTTTGAAGGAGGATTCCACTGTGGTCGTCGGATCTATCTGTTAAAACTACATTCATTACTTTCAATTTGCAGTCAAATTTTGTAGTAAACAAAAGTTCATACCTTCCTCTCTGACTCTTTCTCCCTACCCTGCTTGTTGCTGACATGGTCAACCTCAAAGCTACTAAATCCGAAAACTAACTGAAATAAAGAAAAACAAACCACAAAATCTGTGACACAAAAATAATCAGACCTAAACCAATGTCTAAAACCACCAACCTTGTTCATCTTCAAGACATCGATTCATCCCACTTAGGACCTTATATGCCTCAGCGTGCAATGAATCCACCCTCACCGAGTAAATTCTCAACCCGGCTTCCAATGTACAACTTGCCTAGCCACTCAAAACCAATAACGTCTTATCTGCATAAGTACATAAACCCAACAATATCTCAAATACCAACCAATTTTCACAATAAGTGCTCCAAACCTTTTGGAAATTAGTCTGCGTGCCATTTTCGGTTTCAACCTTAATAATGTTGCTAGATCATCGATAAGCTTGAGCTCCAACGTGTTCTTCTGGGTTATTTTCTAGTAAACAGAAAACAAAACTAAAAATCACAACAACATCGAAAACTTTAAAAAATAAATAAATTAACGAGCCTCATATCTTTTCATTTTTTTGCTTTTGGAATGAAAAAACTATGATGGGTATGATTTTTAAATATATGCTTCTTATTCCTTGTTCTTGATATGCTGATTCTAGTTCATTTTCTTGTCCGCATTTTCTCAGCAATCAAACAA
The DNA here is from genome assembly GCF_963583255.1 of Pyrus communis. Lineage (NCBI taxonomy): Eukaryota > Viridiplantae > Streptophyta > Magnoliopsida > Rosales > Rosaceae > Pyrus > Pyrus communis. The sequence goes on along the minus strand of NC_084816.1, from coordinate 17,834,016 downwards.
ACCCTCATAAAATCTAGTCAATAACAGCAAAAGTTCATAAATTTTTTCAAGAAAGTAGTAATTATATTACTAAACGCAATCAATAATCTATTATTTGTATGCGATTTCATAGATTAGAAGCAGAGCGAGAGTGACTATGTACGGACATTTTCTCTGGCAAGTTTGATGCATTCTTGGAAGAGTTTGATAATCTGCTCTCTACTGAGACAATCGTCAGGCGGAGAAGAATGAGCTGCAACTGTAGCCGCCTTGCGACGAATCCCAGCGGCACGTGCCGCCCATGTGCCTGTGCACGTTCGAGCTGGTGGTCGTTGGACCCCAAAACGAAGAGTGGACTGGTGGTGGGAGAATGGGGACGGTTCGCCACCGAAGCCGTATTCCTTGGCGCAGCTGGCGGTTTTGGACTCATTGCCTCCGCCATTGATGAGCAGAGAGAGAGAGAGAGAGCAGGTGAAAATTTGAAAAGAGGGGAATATGGCGGTTGCTTGTGGGTTTGCAATTTCAAAACGGTTTCTGCGTCCAATCCCCGAGACGGGAAACGACGTGTAGTTAAAAAACATGTCATTTATTCTACAATTCCAACCCCTTCCTCACGCATAAACCCTAAACCCTCCACGTGCAGCTCATCACTGTTCGTCAGAGGACTCTCCAGTCTCTGGTGATTTCTGTTCGATCTTTTCTGTATTTCGTGTTTTAGGGTTCCATTCTATCCACCCAACTTTCTTACATTTCTGCATTTGTTTGTTTTGTGTTCGGATGGTGAGAAAGTTATTTAGCAAACAAAAGAAACTTTAGGGAAAAATCGAGAATTTGGATCTTAGTTTTAAACGGATGGTTGTTCAGTCGTTCTTTGTTTACTGTTTAGGCAACAAAACAATGAGATTTGCAAATTGGGTTCGTTTTCTTTTCTGTTTTTCCTCCAAGTTTCTAGGTTAATGTTTGGCAGGTAAGATAATTTTAGGAGTAGTGAAAAATGAGAATACCTTTTGGGATTTTTTTTTTTTTTTTTTGGTTGCCTTGGCCTTTAGGGTAATCCACATTTCTGCATTGTGTTCTTTATGGTAGCACTGAGTGTTTTGGAAAGTGAGAACTGGGCATTCTTAATTGGTAATTTTGTTGTCGAGGTTTCCTTTTTGTTTCTCATTTATCTCAGACCCAAAAGGAAAGAGAATTTTGTGAGAAAATTGTGTGTTTCTTTTCTACTCATGTGTATCGTATACCTTGCACATTGATCGCTTTATATTTTTTATCTCTGTATCTCTATTCTTCAATGCATATCTAGATTATGTTAATCTACAAAAATGTTGTGAGAGAGAAGGAAGTAGAAAGATTTTAGAGAGAGAAGGAAGTAGAAAGATTTTAGAGAGAGAAGTAGAAAAATGAAGAATTTCAGTATATTGATTCCTTAGCAATTAAGCAAGTATATTACACAGTATTTATACACTTCTCAATACTTCTAACAACCTAACTAACTAACAGACTCTCTAATCTTCATACAAGTGGCATAATCTCAGTCACACAACCTATCTCTATCATCCTCCCTCAATCTGATGCTTGGAAGATCCTAGTATGAGATTGTTATAATGAACATGAAACAATGGAGCACTAAGTCATTTGGTGAAAATGTCAGCAAACTGCTCCTTTGATGACACAAACTGCACCATAAGCTTGTTTGTTGCTACTCTGTCCAGAACAAAATGTACATCAATCTCGATGTGCTTGGTCCATTGATGTTGTACTGGATTGAAGGATAGTGCTATAGCAAAAAGATTATCATAAAACAACACAGGAGGTGAAAATATTGGAAATTGAAGAAAGGCAAGAATTTGTTGAATCCAATCAAGCTCTGCTGCTGTAGAAGACAAAGCTCGATACTTAGCCTTGGTGGAGGACCTGGATACGGTTTGTTGCTTCTTGGAAGACCAGGAAATGGGATTATTTCCTAAGAACACAACCAATCCGGTTGTAGAGTGTCGATCATTGGGATCACCTACCCAATCCGCATCACTAAAGGCATGTAAAGCCAAATCACCTCGTGAATAAGAAATACCAACATCCATATAGTGCCTTTCAAATGTCTCAAGATTCGTTTTACTACAGTGAAATTAGAGACCATTGGATTTTGCATGAACTGACATACTTGATGCACAGAGAAGGCAATATCAGGTCGTGTGAATGTGAGATATTGCAGGGTACCTACCACACTTCTATATAAAGTGGGATTAGAATAGGGCTCACCATCATCCTTTAATAACCTGTTGTAGGGAAGGCAAGGTGTATCACAGGCCTTTGAATCAAGAATTTCTATTTTAGCAAGTAACTCTTGGACATGTCTTTGTTGTGACAGAACCAAATCATTGGAAGTCTTAGAAATTTGAATCCGTAAAAAGAAGTGAAGAGGACCTAAGTCCTTGATATCAAACTCAAATGTTAAATCAGTGATCACTTGTTATATCTCAGTGGTTGCACTTCCTGTGATGATTATGTCATCAACATATGACAACGATATCACAATGTGTGATCCAACAGTTTTCATAAACAAGGAAGAATCTGAGTATGTATTGTGAAGTCCCAATTTAGGCAGAAAAGTAGTGAATCTATCATTCCATGCCCCACATTCTCCATGACCTAAGAATTGACTTTAAGAGGACTGTTGAGGTTTGCTGTGATCGTTTATATAGCTCACATGGAACCAATCTATGTCGAATTCAGCACACACTTTGCACAACATAGAAACAAAAGTGGACTACGACATTACTACGAATTGAACAGTGTTTTGTTCTATACTTGTATATCCATAACTATATCTATAGCATGTCTTTTTTCTGTATCTACTATGTCAACACAATATAATTACATCTTAAAATTGCATGTTTAATTATCCTGAAGGAACACACCTAATAATTCCATGGTATGAAAGGCCAGTCATCTATGAAGTTTTTGCAAAACCTTATGTAGTGGAGAGTAAAGCTGGAAGCCATGACCTCCAGATGATATGTATATTTCCTAATCCTGTTCCAGGAAAATTCTAAGGTGTAGTCAATTTGGATTTCGGAGGATTTTAATATACTCTTTTAAGTGATGGATTCTATAGGATTTTAATATACTCTTTTATGGGAAATTATATAGAGCATTCACACAAAGAAATGCCTCTCAGTTACATCTCTCATTCACATACAAATCTTGATTTCGAAAACCCAAGAAGAACGAATCGATACAACTAGAGAGAGAAATGAGAAATTTCCAGTAGAAGCACATTCAATATCAGCAGCACAACACCAAATCAATAACAAAAACCTCATATTTTTTTAACACAATAGAAACTGTCATACTGTTTACATATAGTTTTTGAAGTCAAATGGGAAAAACTCACAAACCGTAATCTTTAGAAAAACCATCCTTAAAAAAAAATTAAAAAAAAATGGAAATTGACCTTCTTAACAAATGCAGACCAAGAAAGAGTGAGACCCAAGAACACAATGAAGAAGACAGATCCCAGAGTTCAATTTGGTGCTTATATGATAATTTGGTTAGTTGGCTTGAGTGCGCCTAGGCGGTTTAAAGGCAAGGCTTAATATTTTTGCCTCTATTTTGTGGAAGTTGGTGAAATATTCGCCTAGGCTTCGTGGGGCACCCCTAGACGGCTGAGGCGTCCCTTTTTCATTTTTAAGTTGCAAAAATCTAGAATTCTTTGAGTTGCAGAGTCTGCTCAGCGAAGAAGATGAAAATAGTTAGTGTTTTTTTTTATTCTGACTTTTCATTTTTCTAAATTTTTTTATTACCCATTTTGCTAACATTTATTACCCATATTTGCTAACCCCACTATCTTCCCTTCTCTTCACTTTTTGTTTTTCTATACTTTGTATTACCCCACTTCTTAACATTTATTGCCCCCACTTTGCTAATGATTATTACCCCATCATCTTTCTTTCTGTTCATTTTTTAGTGAAGAGCTTTTGCAAAGTATTATATATTTATATATTATATAATATACATTTAAAAATTTAGGTTTCGTGAGGCAAACTCAAGGCTTTTGCCTCGGTGGAGCTATCCATGAAACGCCTTCGCTCACGCCTTCGTTTTTTAAAACATTGATCTCTATGAATTTGATCGGTCATTTTCCATATGAAAGTTAAATTATGATTTACTTTCGGATAGGATATTATTGTAAGGTACAAAAGCAATCCCCACGAACAACGTATACGTCAAAGGTTAAAACACTTGCATCACCTTTCATTACGTCTATAGAACACTTCATAACCCCCTTAAATATTGTGATGAAGTTATCGTGGTGGCTAATGCCTACAGTGATGTTTCATCAACTCATCCTTTATCAAAACCCATGAGCACTTGTCATGGACTTACCCTAAGTGCTCTGCATTATTCTACCCATCAGTTCCCAGAAGTTTCAGAATTCTTATGAAATCTTGTATCGTTAACTCCTCCCACCCATTACGTTTGGCACCCATTTTCCCTCTCAATCCTGGATATTTATGGTAAGAATTGTAATCTGCTGTCGTATTGAGTTGAACCTGGCATATTAATATCCTTTTGTAGTTTCTAGTTTCCATTGAAGTGTTTATTTAAGAATTTAAGGTACATAGGTTTAAAGGGTAGTAATAGTTTTGGTGAAATTTTTCTAATAAATTTTATTTCTACGTGATTGGGTTTTTCTTTTCAGGTGTCAGTAGAGCTTTGAGTGCTGACTCGTCGCGTACCAGACGAATTACCTACAGTTTATCGAACTCTGGGTGAGAATTATGTTGAGAGGGTCTTGCCTTCAATTATCCATGAAACTTTGCAAGCTGTAGTTGCACAGTAAAAGCTGGCCAACTTATTACTCAGAGAGAGGTAAGCAGAAGGTTTATCATTTTCTTTTGGCTATAATTAGGACTGTTTGGTTATGTTCAGTGGCTAATGGGAAGTGTTTCTTGGATTATTTTGCATCTCCGGCGATCCATTTATTTCTGATGCAATTCAAATGGATGATTTTCATAACTCAAATCATTTGAAGCAGTACTGATGATGAGTAGGGTCTATTATTTCCTCTTCCTTCATGGTACATCGCGATGTTCATATTATCCGAGGGAGAACTTCCTAACTGTTTATTGACTGTATTCTTTTTATTTCGTAGGCCGTCAGTAGGGAGATACGGAAATTTTTGACAGAATGGCAGCGAATTTTAACATTGCACTGGATGATGTGTCCATCACTAACCTGACCTTTGGAAAGGAGTTTCTGAATGCAATTGAAGCGAAACAGGTAGCTGCACAAGAGGCTGAGAGGGCAAAATTCGTTGTGGAGAAAGCCGAACAAGACAAGAAAAGTGCTGTTATCAGAGCAGAGGTGAGATGGAGGAATGCTAATTCCTCAAATTTGAATATGGTTGTCTATTTAGTGTATGTTTTTGCAACGTCTACTTATCCATAAAGTATTTCAAAATCAAAGATAGCATGGTGGTACTGGGGCGGCAACATTGATCAGTTGCCCATCCTTTCTAGGGTGAAGCCACCAGTGCAAAGCTGATCAGTCATCGCCAACAATCCGGTGTTTATCACTCTAAGGAAGATCGAGGCTGCAAGAGAAATCGCACGGGTTATCTCAGATTCCAAAAACAAGATTTACTTGAACGCCGATGAACTTTTGCTGAACATTCAGGAGACGAATGTACAGTAGTTAAGTAATCAAAGTTGTTTGAACGTGGTGATGCATCAAAAACTGAGAAATGAAGAAACTGGATATTCCTCTTTTGTGACCACTTGCGACTTTTAATTGAGATTCACTGGTTTCATGTGTTAATATTATCTGGGAATACTGCATTTTCTTTTCGTTTTGATATTTGATGGTTCCTTTACAAGTAACTGTCTCGGCAAGCTTGTATGCGGCCTTGTATGCCGGACTATTGAACCCGACCGAATGTCCCGGGCACGGTTCTGTTCAGCCAGTTATTTGGCCGGGTTGTACGGGACTTTTGAACCTATCAGATGAACCGCGACACGAAAGAGTGAAATGCACGGCACTGTAAGTATCCGAGCTGAAAATCATCTTTATATAATTGGGTCAACAATCATAATATCATACAGCCAATTGTTTAAAGAAATTAAAACGCACTTTCTAGCGATTTTACAGTTGAATTCCTGAGTACAAACTTGGCATTCTTTTTGCTAAATCCTTTCACTATCGGCGGGGAAAAAATGTTGAAAAATCTTTTGGAAATGCAAATCACCGCTAAAGCCTGTGTTGTACTAATTATCTGCTAGCTGGAACTTTTCATGAGATACGCTACTATACATCCCAACACTGCACCTGCAAGAACCTGCAGCAATATGAATCGAACAAAACAGAGATACAGGTTATGATCATACGTATTTACTGTTCATCACTGACGATCAAGGGCAAAAATAAACAAAGGCTCAGCTAAATGAACATGAAGATGCAAATGTAGCAGACCTGCAATGGAGTATGACCAAGTGAATCCCGCAGAGGTCTAACACTAGAAACAGGGTGTTCTGGAGGTAGCTCACACACTATTTGATTTAATAACTGCAATAAGCAACATATTGTATGGAATTAGAAAAGAAAAATACAATAAAAACACAATTTTGTAATAAACCAAATATACAGTAACACTTACACAAGTCACGTGAACAAGTACACGCTAAACAACCACCAAAATCAAATCACTAGTCTTTATATATAACAAAAAACAACTAAGGTTTTGAATTGAAGATGAAAGTTTGGAACTTCAAATATAAAGGCTAGACACAAGTCCACAATCCCCAGGGCTTATCCAGAATTTTAGGTGAAGTTAACATGAAATGTCGGTAATGAATGAACACATCATGGATCCATTGTTATATGGCTTTTTTCCCTCTTTAATATAAGAGTTAACTGTGAACATGTGTGTCTACGTAATATATGCTACAAGGATAAATAAAACAATGCATAATAATAACTGATGTAAAGAGAACAATTATAACATAGCATCCACAGAAAATAAAATAGAAGAAACTCGAAAGCAAATTGGCTCAAATGGGCATATATTCAATCAGTATGCATCCCATTCACCAAACTACCCCCAAACTTTAGTTAGTGGAATTGTAGGTCTAATATCAACAAGCATGTGGGGTTCAAAAATTCTTACTTCAGCTTGACGACCAGCATGAAGTCTTACACCAGTGGCATCATACATGACCTGCAAGAAACAATCACCTTAGATGCATGAAACCTAATTCCACGAGAAATTGTGCATGGCAAGTAAAGTCACAAAAAAGATTGAGAACTGGGAATATAGGTGTCATCTCCTTAAATTATTATCAGTTTTGATTGCGATTCTCAAGTTTCATCTTTGTTTAAGGTCAATTACCGCCTATAGTAACTTTTGTATCAAGGGCTTCTAGGACTCTACACCTATAACTGGTCAAACCTCACGTTATGAAGTAGAAGACTTAGATTTTCCCAGGAAACAAAAGACAACTGGGTGAGTTTAAATATCAAAATAGACAGAGTAAAAACCATAAGAAACAACAAGTTAATGGTACCAGTAAAAGGCTTCATTAGATCTTAAATCTATATTATTCACTTGACGGTTCACAAATGTGTCATAGATCAACATAATGGTACTTATCTTTTGTTATGTTCTCTTCAATCAAAGAAGATTGTTGGTCCAAGATTAGTCGACTAAGTTGTACAGAACCAAGATAAATGATTCCATACAAGTGAAGACAATCCAATCACAAACGGAAAGTTGATGACACACAGGCAAAAAAGAGATAATCCTCTTGCAGAAGTAGGAGTAATGAGTGTGTGAAGCAAAACAAATCAATTGCAGTTTCAAATATGACATTAATAAGAATTCGGGGTATTAAATCTATAGAGAATGCAACAAGTTCAAAAAACAAACAAAATGGGACTTTGGCGTTATGCGGAGCATTTCACATGACAATCCAAAAGATATTAAACGTGAGCATGCGAGCCTCCCCAAAAAGAATGAACAAAACCTGGTTAAGAGTTACATACAACACATGCCAAAACCACGGCAATGGCAAATGCAGACCCTCCGGTTCCTTCCTGTAAACCAATAGCAACTACCAACGCCGTCACAGTTGAGGAATGCGATGAGGGCATTCCTCCTGACCCAAGCATTCTTCTGGAATCCCATCTTTTCTCTTTGTACCTGCACGTCAACGACGAAATATTTTAAAACCTGGGCAAACTAAACTTTGCTAAGCACACCCAAGATGGAAAAACAAAAGCCAAATATAGAATTAGCAAAACCGAACAAAAATTCATCTACTTTTTAACACAATAGTGCGTTTAGATTAACTTAATCATCCAATTAACTCAAATTGTCACATAATTTCACAAAATCAAAAGGAACCCATAATTACTCATCTAGCAAATTTCCAGAAAATGCAAAATAACAAATCACTAGCATAAAAGTACATGTTCAAATGCAGAGAGGGAGGATGTTACCAGGTAGTGAAGAGCTTGAGAAACTGAGCAAGAGCGCAGGACAGGAAGGCAGAGAGGAGGGGGAGATTATAGGGAAGAATGGATGGCTGTGATGATGTAGATCCATTTGATGAGGCATCAGCAGCAGTGAGTACCTCGTCCATGGAAGCCCCGATGATCTGAGTCAGGGAGGTATAGAGCTCGAAGACGAGGAGATCGATGCAAAAATAAAACTAAAAATGAAACCGCGTGGTTGCATGCCCAGCTGGAATTGGATTCAGATACTGACTCTCGAGACGTCAAAATTACAAATTTCTGACTTTCTTTTTTTTTTTTTTTCCACATATTTCTGGCTTCATAATCCTATTTTTTTTTTTTTTTTTTTTTTTTTCAAACCAATAAGTTAAAGGAGAAAGTTTGGCGGCTGAAAAAATCAGCAACAGCTCCTACTGCTAACGAATCACGGTTGAATACGTGTTCAAGTAATTGATTTTAATCACAACTTTGACATGTGTTTATCCGTGATTCGCTAGCAGCAGGAGCTGCTGCTGATTTTTCAACAGCCAAGCTCCATTCTAAGTTAAATTTGTATCTCGCTATTCACACATCGAATTTACATCCCATACATATTTGTTAATTTGTTTTATTTTTCTTTTTTAATTTATTCGATCTGACAGTTGAAAATTGAGAGAATTTGTGTGAGAAGTAAAAATTGATATGTGCATAACACTACCTAATTTTTTTTTTTCTAAATAGTTAATTAAAGATGGTGATTATCCAAATCTAAAAAAGTTCGAATTTTTAATATACATTACTAAGTGAGTCTCATAAAAATGTATGTTCAAATGTGTTTTCGAATCTTAACCCTTTTAATACAACATTAAATAAAATACAAAATAATTAACTTTATTTTCATATTTGTTATGAGAACAACTTATATGAGACACGTTTACAGTTATCGTGGTGTCGGCACAATGGTACATTGTCATGTGAAGAAAAACTTACACATGAGAATACATTATAGGACGAAACGTAAAGTTAAACACATTTACTGTTGTGTGTAAGTTCCTCTCGTTCGTAATGACAAGCGTAGTTGGTTAAATAGTAATGACCAATCAAGGGCAACTAAATATAGGGATGGCTATTTTCTCAACGGATTTGGATGTTCGTAGGTTTTTTCCCTTAATGAGTCGAGTATGAAGAATAAAAAACATGGATGGGGATTGGATTGGAGGCAAAACATGAATGATATTTTGAAAACCCTGCATTATAGCTTCATAATCAATGAAAGAAAAAACATTGTTCTCAATATAAACTGTCATACTATTACTCAACCATTGGTCTCTATTCAGTTACACAATGGACTTTCTACAATATTCATAGTGGAAAAAGCTCTCTCTACCAAAGCAGTAGCAATTGGTAACAGTCAATGTAATTGGCAATTAAACTTGATTATATACTCCCTTCCTCCCTTCTCCACCATTTTTATTTTTATTTTTATTTTTTTTGCAAGATTATCAATTCTTTTCAATTGAGAAAATTCACTACTCGAACGTATATCAAAAATATAATGCCCAAGTTGATATTGAAGTGCCAAGAGTTCACAAGTAGAAAATTCATCATACCATTCAGAATTAAAGCATTGAGGAACTCTGGAAAAAGTCTTTGTGGAAAATGCTTTATTATAAGCAACTCCTCTAGGCCGACAATTCTCCTTTTGTAGGTAATAAATAAATTTTTAAAAACGGTTAACTCCTTTTTGAGGCATTTTATCAAGCAATTGAAGGACATGTATAAAAGGTAAATCCAACCTTCGAAAAGATAGCACCGAAGTTATTCATGAAAATTTATCGAAATTCAAAAGGGCAGCTAAACCCCTTACCCCTTAATGCATCTGCCCTTGTCTATTGACTGACCCCGTTTAGAATAATATATAGCAAAATAAAGATAAAAACTCTTTTTTCACCCTTATTACTCGATCTAGTTTGACAGGCTCATGTTGTAAGTAACAAGTTGGTGCGGGGAAAAAATTGGGCCGCAAATGAGAATGCATTTTAGAGAGCCGGGTAAGATAAATTGGGCCGAATCCTTATGCTGGCATGTTTCAACCCGAAAATGACACGCTCTTCTCAATAACATTCTTTTTTATAGGGTATAAAACTTATACTTTGCAGCAGTGAAAGATCAATTTTTTAAAATAGTTCAGACTACTCAATAGTGTAGAAAATAAACGGTGATCGTGATTAGATTGAGAAACTAATATTTTTAATTTGTGGTCAATCTAATGGATATAAAATTTGACTACCCAGTAGTCCGGACTATTAAAGACTTACTTATGAAACAAACTATGAGATGGGCGTATTCAAATTGATTATATTAGTGTGCTTCCTCTTCTGCAGTCAAGTTCAAATCATTCTATCTAGATTAGAGTATTAATGTATCTTTTTTGTAAAAAAAAAACATGTGAGATCATATTAAAAAAGTAAATAAGAAAAGAAAATTGGAGTATTGGTCCCTGAATTTTAGTCAAATAGCTTTGGTTTTTGAACTAAAAATCCATGAGTATTTAGTCACAGAACTTGTCAATATAAAAACAATAATTGTTTTGAGTAACATTGTTAGGACTTACGTCACTTATTTGCCCCCTTAACCATGTATTTTGTATTAAAGTTCTAAAGATATTATCAAAATAAATGTTGCTCCGCATTGTGACAAACTCAAGGAATCTCTCAATTTTCTTTTTTCTTTTTAAAAGGGTACTAGTTGGTGACTTTGCTGACAACCCACTCTTTCGGAAGCTGGAAAAACTCACAGAGACATTTCAGTCTCCTCTTAACTATCATCGTGTGATTCAATAAAATTAATTAGGCACAATATCTCTGTGTTGTTGATTACATGCTCAATGTACTAAAGTTTAGTGTTGGATACCAATATAAGAATAATGCAGCCATGTAGTGATAGTGGCATGAAGACCCACCCAATTCATTTTTTATGGTGATCACCTACACCCATGTGAGGAAGATATAACAATGCCAATGGATAAGGTAATCGTCCTTGGATATTCTGGTGTATGTCCTTTAATTTTTAGGACTACTACTAGCACTGTTATTTGATGGAAAAAAGACAACCTTATGGCATGGTACATGTCACAAGTTACGTGAGTACCTCTTTGGTTGGGGAGTTGCAGGCAAAACAACTCGGGCATGTGAGCACACCTGACATTTTAATATGTAACCCGGGCATGTGGGACGTGCACATGCCCCTATTTAGATTAACTCAGCTAAATTCAAAAATTGCTTCAACCCATATATATATATATAACAAACGATAATATCAAGGGTGTGAGCTTAGGGCATCTTCATTGGCTATAGGCTATAGGTCAAAATCCAACCCGAATTGCTATAAAATTCAACTCCAATTGAGGACTGAACTGAAATAAAAAAAATTAAAAAAAATAAAAAAAAAGGGACCCACCAGGCCAAGCTTCAACCCTTTGGCGAGCCGAGTAATCCGTTTGAGAGGCCCTTTTTTTTTATAGGGCGAAATTTAAAAAAAAATTAAAAATTTATATTTTTTTCATATAAATACCTAAGCTATTTCTCACATCCCTTTCATAAACACCCCCCTCCTTTACCTTTTCCAATAATCTAAATTTAAAATTTTCAATATTTTTTCAAAAGGCCACATCTTCAACCAAAGGATAAATTATTGAGGGGCTAAAAAATAGCCCCCTTCGGTTGGAGTTGGTATATAAGGATAATCTAGCACTGTTCTTTAAAAATTATTTCTTACAAAGCTATAATCCGGACGAGGGCTAAACATAGCCCCTTTGGTTGGAGATGACCTTAGCTTCACAATGGGCTAGCAATAATGTGCTTCAAATTTGCTTGTGGTGGAAACCGAACCTAAGACCTCTTGTCACAACCCGTCCCTAATTTTACAATTTTATTAATTTTAAAAGAGTGAATTGACAAAAATGCTCTTGAGCCGAGATTGTTGACTTTCGCTGACCATCTTTTCGTGACACGTATGAGCTACTACTTTATCGTATTCTCGAAGGACTCAACGGTACGAACGCGTAAGTGCAAACGGAATCGAAATCGGAGTTACGATGGAGATTTTATGAAACTACAAATCCGAAAAATACTTTTGTAAAAATTACTATTTATTATTTTATATATTTCTCATAATTATTATATAATTATTTTAATATTATTTTGTTCCATGGTTGGTGCAAGCCTTGGTTCATCGAAGAACCAAGATTGCACGATGGAGGTTGAACCTTAATGTCGGAGGTGTGAGAACTGAAGGGATTCGAGTGAATCTTATGAAAAACTCACAAAATTCTTCTGGAATTTCGAAGATCATTGGTGAAAATGATGAGTTTGGTCCAAATCACACGATTGTTGATCATGTTTTCATCAAAAAAGTCGACGGGGATGACCTTGGCTTTAGGCCGAGGGGTTGGAATGAGGACAATGGTGCCTAAAACGCACCATTTGGTTCTGGGCCTGCAGCCTTGTAATTCATGGCTGGGCTGGGATTGCCAAGCTGACGTAAGCTGCCGGCCTGGTATTAGTGGTTTACACGATGACGCGACATGGAGCCGGTGATGCTAGGGTTTTACGAAACCCTTTTTTTTAAAAAAAAAAAATTCAGATTAATTCAACATATAATTTAATGCATGAGCAAATATATGATGCAATTCATGGCAATATCAATTCACATAATTCAACAATTATGGATATAATGCATACATAATTTATGTAGAATCTATAATTTGAAAAACGTAAAGTTGGGTCATGCATTATGGTGAATGTTCATGCTATCAGGGTTGCAAAAATATTGAGATAAAAACCGTTGTTTTGAAAGAACCTGATTGCGTGATAATATTGATGAACTGGTTTGATGCAGAAAAACTTCCAAGTCAAATTCCTAAGCGCGACGGTATGAGCGTGCAGATAACGTGTTGTGGCATATATTTAACTGACAAGGAAAATAGGGTTGGTGGCATAAAGAGAGATGTGTTTGTAGGGTTGTGTAAAGGATGTGTTATTCCCCTACACAGTGCCTTTATTTATAGTAATAAGGGAGGGAAGAAATCCTTCTCCTCAAATGAATGCAAGTCCTAATAGGGAATAATAACTAGAATCAAATCTAATCTAGGATTTACACAATCACACTTAAATAAGAAGTTTATAACAATTTTGTATATTTCTCATAGTTATTATATTATTATTTTAATATTATTTTTGGGATATTTTTAATAGTTTAATAATATTTTTAGGCTTGTGGGACCCACACCCCACCCAAGCTCTCCATTCATTTTATGTCGTGTGTCTCCTTTTTCTCCAAAAAATCCAGATCTATCTCTCTTCACTTACGCTTTCATCCCTCAGCTCTCTCTCTGCAAGTGCAGAGAATCCTGCAAACTCGAGTACCATCACTCGCCGACTCCGACAAGCCAAACCGTCAAACCACCACACCTTATCATTCCTCACACCTCTGTTGAACTCAAATCTTCATATCACACCTAAACCAGACCCTACGCGTCAATGTAGCACCATTTATGTTCAAGGAGTTTATCGACGAGTTCTCCACAATCCCGATCAAGGTAAGCCTCGGGACTTTCTCGATCTTTCCCTTCTTGTTGCCCTGAGTTTACTTTTGAAGTTATGTGCTTGTTTTGGTGCTGTTCAAGCGTAGAAAAACCTCGAGGACAATTTTCCAAAAAACTAGTAGGAAAAACCATGGCCATCCGACCACTTTTAGACCAACTTCCTAGCTAACACTGATCACGGCTATTAATAGGTATAGATCGACTCCCTACATTTCTAGCTTCAAGTTGGTTTTTGTGTCATTGATTTTGGTGTTGAATCGAGCTAGATATTAGCCTAATGTTGTACTCGCGGGCGTATGGGCTGTACATGGTGTTGCAGTGTTCAGTGGGTGGAGCACATACGCCTCCCCAGAGGTACTGTGCTCCGCCGCCGTCCATGGCTGCGCCGGTGACTTTTCCGGCCAATTTTTCAGCAACTCAATTCGGTGCATGCGGTGGCGCGGGGCTTCCCGAGCCGCTATCCAATGATGGAACGTGCAGTGGCACGTGGGGGAACCCGAGGTCCCTCATTAAGTTTCTCAACGTGCCCAATCTGAATTCGCCGTCTGTTCTCCAAAATTCAGTCATTTTAAAATAGTTTCTTTATTTGCCGTACTTTGTACAAAAACACGTTTATAAGTTAGTACATTATATATTTATGTAAATGGTTTCGTTTCTAAGTGAAATGCATTGCAAGGATCTTCGATGCCTGCGAGGCGGGTTCGACATGACGACATGATTTGTGAGTGGGTGCGAAATGAGGCGGGTTCGCACAGTACGCTCACTTCGCACAGTACTCAACCGAGTCGGGGACATGACTTGATTGCTATAGGCAATTAGGACTCGTATGTGATGCACATAACGCCAGTCTTCACGTGATTGTAATACTAGAGCGTAAATCATTATTACACCCAATCATGTTCATGTCAGAATGCCTCTGCATGGACTCGTGTGTCAGCACATGTCGATGAGATTATGTGATTTCTGGACGTTAGATGTTTAGTAACGAAGTATATTGTGATGTATTGAGTTCTTGAGAAATTATAGGCTATGGTAAGTATTTTCATACTATACATAGTATGTATATTTGGAAACTATACTTGTTTTACAGCGAAAGGTTATTATGTTTTGGAAAGGATTTACAAAGGTTTATTTTTTTAGGCCCACTCACCTTTGTTTTTCGCCCCTTCAGGTTGTAGTAGCTGAGCTTTCGTATCGATCAGGATTCTTGGCAATGGAGATTACCTTTGATGGTATAATTCTCAATCTACTATACTATACTTTACTTGTGTTTTGCCTCATGTGTGAATTGGGTTCAATTCTGCTCATAAGCGCACTCTTATATTTAGGCACTTTTAGGTTTAAATTTATCCACATTTTCTACATCACTTCAATTTATGGCTTCGTTACCTCCCGGTGTCGGCCAACACAACTCGATTTGGAGTCCAAGTGGACCTCCCAGGTCAGGGTGTGTTACCTCTTGCGTACAAGTAAAGAAGAATATCATTAGACCGTAGTACTAAGTAACATTTCAACTCAATACTTGAATACAATTAAACTACAAATCAAATACCAATTTCATAAAGAAATAATTAGAACTGTTCAACTTATTAAAGGTAGTGTTATCTACACACTCATTTTTATTTTTCACACACCTCTCTCAATTTTTGGTTGTGTGACTATGAATGGCCGAAAATTAAAAAAGGTGTATGAGGGTTAATAATTTAGTATCGAGTTCGCCATCTACACAAATTAAACTTAAGTAATCCCGCTTAAATATGCAAGTGAAAATGAATACGGTAGTGCTAAGTGAGTAACTTGAACACCAAGAAATTGATTAATTCTTGCTTGACGTCCCCATCTCCCATTAAAAAATATATATTAATGAAAATGGTTTGAAAACTTTGAGTTTTAACGAAAATGAAAAAAAAAAGTTGTAAGTAAATAGTACAAGAAATGAATTTTTAGAGTAAAAATATTTTTAACGTTAAAAATAAATAATATTAAAAATGTTTGGTTAAGACTTCTTAAAAAAAATCTACAAGCATGACGATGAGGGTACTTAGGCTCGTAAATACTTGAAGGGCACACTGTCCATCATCAATGGTAGGTATGAAGTTACAAGTCCATGTCATCCAAAACACAACATGGGTGGTGCCAATAGTTACGCAATTGCATCACGTAGAATGATTCCTCCTCAGATCCCGAATCATCAAACGTTTTCAATCAATATTTGTCTGCTTGCTTTGTGGACCGTGTACTTGTAAATTTCTTACTCGGCTCCAATTTTTAATGATAGAATACGCGGCCCTGGTATTCTTCGTCCAGTTACCAACAGGCAAGCGTACAACCCACGTGTTACCCTCTTTGATTGGTGGGTCCCCTAAGTGGGATTAAATTAAATTTTTTGTTTCTTTTTTCTTAACTAAAGGCTTTTATCAAGAGATGTGATATCGCCACACACATTTTTATTTCTCTCACATCCTTTTAATTTTGAGTTGTCGGATCAAATGAAATGAAGAAGATCAAATGACAGAAATTAATAAGGGGTATGAGAGAAGTAAAAAATGGTGTGTGAATAGCACACCCCTTTATCAAAGACGGTATTTGAAATTCGAGAAAATTGTAGTATTGTTACTTTAATTTTAACTCAATTGCAATAATGACTTTTTAATTAAAAATTTATGATGATTGGTTCCTTAATTCATCAAAACGTGCAGTTATAGTCTTTTTCGTCAATCAGTAAGAATTTTGTCAAAATGAAACATGTTAGAATGATCATTGCTACAATTAGGTTAAAATTGATGGATCATTGCTCCAATTTGGTTAAAGTTGATGGACCATTTCTCCAATTGGGTTAAAGTTGAGGAACTATTGTTACAATTTTTCTCATTTCATTTTCCATATTTACCCCTTTATAACCTCTTCACATGTGACACTTTACTCATTTTAACGGAAGTTCTAACAAAGTTAACGACAAAAACCATAACTGCACGTTTTGAAGAGTTAAGGGACTAATGGTCATGAATTTTTAGTTGAGAGACCATTACTCCAATTAGGTTAAGGTTAAGAGATCATTACTACAATTTTTTCTTAAAATTCAGATATCATTAGCCTTCTTTATTTTAGTCTTTCAATTTAAAAATTCATCAATGTCTTTCATGAAATTTACTCATACATCCATTTGGTTATTTGTTGGTATTCCTCTTCACCGGCTTTTAGGTTCAAATCCCGTGGATGACAAATTCAATACCAAATTAAGTTACATATTGTGTGGCTTAGACGAACTCCATCTTTCCTTAGTTTAAAATTTTCGATGTATTAAAAAAAAAAATCTATCAATTATCTTGTTGGGATGCTGATGTGACACGAATGTTGAATAATATTTTCGGATTATTTAAAAAATAGTCCTCTTTTAGAATATTCATTCTTTCTTAGTGGTGGATTCCTTTAAGTGGGATTATATTAGGAGAAATTTTCATTGTAACGGGAATACGGATGATACACCACGTGTTTTTATGTAAGTGGTGAGAAATTTTATTTTTTAAGTTATTAACTTTTTAACACACATATCCTACCATTTATATAATGACACATGGTGTACCACCCCTTATGCCAGTCATCCTGAAAAATATCTCTTAGATTAGATATTTAGTTCTTTTTCCTACCTTTTTGGGGCCAATTAGGAATTAAATAATGATTCACAATATCCAGAATTTGTAAAGGGGGAAGCTTCGGAGATGCAGTGCGAATTTTGGTTTGATGGATTGGGACGATGCGATGTGGTGGTAGATCAAATGTTGCCTTTGGGGTTGGGAAATTTCCTATGTGGACGCTTGTGCTTGTGACATAAGAAAACGTGGGTTACTTTATTTGGGGTAGTGCTATACTCTCTGCACTTGAGGTTGAATCGCTCTCAGTATTTGTTCCGAATCCTCTCCCAAAGGAACGAGATCTAGATTTTATTAGAGCGAATGCTTATGGGGATCATCATGTTGTTTTGTTTATAAGATGGAGAGATGTAAGAAAGGGGCCTACTGTTTTTGGTAGATTTATCGTTTCTTGAAGTAAATGGAATAAAAAAGACTTTGATTGATTTTTGTTGTCTTATTTAAAACTCTGTGCGGTTTAACCCGTCTATTTTTTTTTTTCCCGAAAATTAATCCTTCTAATTATATATGAAGACTAATCCTCTAAAAATGACTCGTAAGTTAAGTGATTAAAAATATTTCTTTGTACTTGAGGTTCTAGGTCTATAAAAGAACAAAGATTAGCATATGGATACATCCTTAGACTTTACTATATAAAATAAAAATAAAAAATTTGTAACACACAATTAATTAGTATATTAAGATAAAAAGAAAAAAAGAAAAAAAAAACCTAGGTGTCAAATTTTACATTAGAAAACCCCTTCTATAGCTCACGAATAGAAATGACACATAAAATTACAATATTCGGTTTAATTCTTCTTTTTTGGAAAATAAATTTATTAAAGAGAAAATCATCTAGGACAACATGTTCCAACTATCACATCCCAGTCCGTATAGCAAGATATTATCCACTTTGGGTCACGTCCTCACGGTTTTGTTCTTGGGCTTCCACCCAAAACGCATCTTACTATAAGGAGGTGAGCATGTACATATAAGACACATCACCTCTCCTCTCCTGGGCAATGTGGGATCTTACACAAACTCCCAATTCAAATCAAAGTAGCAGGGAGGCAATAAT
This sequence comes from Pyrus communis, assembly GCF_963583255.1. Classification (NCBI taxonomy): domain Eukaryota; kingdom Viridiplantae; phylum Streptophyta; class Magnoliopsida; order Rosales; family Rosaceae; genus Pyrus; species Pyrus communis. The sequence goes on along the minus strand of NC_084816.1, from coordinate 17,815,235 downwards.
TCTAAAAGTGGGGATTGGACACCAACACCCCTACGTTAGCAAGCTTATCAGCCACAAAATTGATTTTATTATGTTTCCAGAAGTTAAAGACGATTGCAACACTTGGAAAATAAACCAACAGCTACGGAAAATCAAAACAAACACAACAGAATATCCATATAAAAATGCTTGTACACATTGCCATACCCTAATTTTCACCATGTTATCAAATTTTCAATCTGAATTTTAGCAATTGTAAATTTCCGAAATCTTGAACAATTTTCTTCATTTCAACAAAAGAGAAATGTTGTAAACGGGGATTGACTGATTTTTAATCCGATAAACCCTTTCTCTTTCCCAATTAATTCAAGGTGGTTTAAGTATTGTTATTTGTTAACCATTAAAAACCCGTTAAACCCATTCTCTTTTCCAATTAAGGGCTGGTTTGGTATTGTTGTGCTTTGGAAAAAAATTGTTTTTGATGTGCTGTGAGAATAAGTAGTTGTAAAATAAAGCAGTAGAGTGTTTGATAAACTTTTTGTAAAAATGCTTTTGGAAAAAAAATCAGTATGATAGTGTTTGATAAACTTTTATATAAAACGGTTGTGACTGTATGAAATGACCAAAAAAAGTATAATACTAGATATGTCATGAATTTAATTTTCTTAACAAATAAAGGTGAATTTCTAAATATACTTTATTTTAAAAATAAAAATATTTATAACTTTATCTCAAATATTTATAATTAAGATATTTAAAAAAATAATTTTTAATGCCTAAAAATTAATAAATCCCCCCCTCTCTCTCTCTCTCTCATCTTCTTCATTCTTGTGTCTTCCCTCCTTTATCCCCTTCACACCGCAAGAGCAGTTGTCGCGAACAACCCTCCATTTGCTCGTCCGTCATCACCTTCACAAACAACCCTCCATTTCCATTTCCAATCCCATCATCTTCTTCTGGGCTATGCAAATTCTGGTGGATTATTTGCAGCTGCTGCTGCCGCCACTCCCCCATTATCCTTCCCAATCAATTTGCTGAGTTGCTTTTTCTTCAACTCACTTTTCCTTTTCCTCTTGGGTTAGTGGTCTGTGGACGCGAGAAGCGAAAGGGAAGAGAGAGAGCTGATTTAAAGTGGTTTGCCAAAATAAGCTATTTTACCAAAATAAGCTGTTTTGTTGAAGCTGCTATTTCCAGCTTCTAGCTTTCAGCTTTTTTTCACCCATAACTTTGAAAAAAAAAACTAATTTAAAGTGTTTATCAAACACTTAAAATGCTTCAACTTTTTTTCATACCCACTTTTTTTAAAAGTTAAGTTAAGCCAAATCAGGGCTAATTCAAAGCGGTTATATATTTCAACCCTCATTTTCTTGCGTATAAAGTCAGTCTTTTTTCCCTCCATCTGTACACAAAGGGGTCCATATTATACGGCAACCATACGTACTAGTCAATTATTGTCCCAAAAAATACACCATCAAACCAAACTAAGGCCATGAAACCCCCCAAAATACAAATACAAACCTCACGGCACATCCTCAACCACAACCCCCCTTTTCCTCCCCATCACTATAAATCCACGCCCTCGTCTCCTCTCCACACCTCCACAACCACAAACCCCGCCTGCTCCCCCAATTCCCCAATACCCATTTGTGTTTTTCGATTCAGTTCGAAACCAGGCGATCTTCACCTTTCTGGTTGTTTTCCTTTCCGGGTTTTAAGGAGGAAGAAGAAAGGGAGGCGTTTTGATCATTTTCTTTTCGAATTTCGTTTGGGGTAAGACCCAGGTTCGACGAGTTGTAGACATCACGGCTATACCCAGAGCTCCTCGGCCGCTCATTCATGTCCGGGGTGTCGGACGAAAGGGTTGTGTAATTGAGAGCAACCCTTCGCCGCACGGCGGGCGTGGTGCTTTGCCTTCCGAAGGCGGTAGCCCCTCTGACCTCCTCTTCCTCGCCGGTGGCGGTTCCCCTTCCTATGTTTTTCTCTTCTGCTTTTATTAGCTTTTTTTTAAGAGTTTCTTGCTTAGATTTTTAGAGATTTTTTGTTCTATAAAGCGCTCGAGTAGATCGCATTGTTGTTTTCGGGGGCGTTTTAGGTTTGGTGGTGTTTGATTTTTACTGAGAAATCGAGAAAAAAAAGGGGAAAAGAGAGGGAGAAAGAAGGCCTGTATGAGCATGACTTTGAGGATCAAGAGGGTTCCCACCGTCGTTTCGAATTACCAGAAAGATGAGGCCGAGGAAGGTGCCCGCCGCGTCGGGGGTTGTGGCCACAACTGCCTTAACCAGTGTTGCATTCCAGGTATTTGTTGAAACGTCCTCCACTTTGAATTTGAATTTTTGTGCTTTATCTTTTACGTACTTGAATTGGCGTTTTGCAAAACAAACCTCCCTGTGTGATATGTTGTCAAGAAATTGCTTCATTTGGTTATTTTCGTGTTTTTCGACGGGTTCGGGCGTTATTTCTTATCTGGGTATTTGTCAGTTACTCAATCTATACGGGTTGGAGTAGTAGCGAAGCTTCTTTCTTTTCTTTATTTTTTTGGGATTTGAAGAAAATGATTTTTATGTTTATGGCTGGGTTGTGTACCATTTTCGGTTTGCGTAGGTGCAAAACTTCCATTGTATGCCTTCAAGAAGCTGAACGTGAATGATGGTGACACGGGTTTGCTCGGACATGAGAAAAGAGAGCCTCCCGTTGCATTTCTTGACTCACTGCTTCTCGGGGAGGTAAATTGATTTACAGGAGATGAAGAAAGACTCACCAGCTTTGTTTGTTTCCTTTTGTAGTTAACAATTATTATGGAATAAAATTGTTTACCGCTCCATGGTACAGTGGGAGGATCGCATGCAGAGAGGGCTATTTCGCTATGATGTCACTGCTTGTGAAACCAAGGTGAATTCATTTACTGTTTCCTCAATTTTGTAGTTTCCGTAAACGGGAATTGGAATTCGAGCTTAGGAACATACACACTATATACTTATTTGGGATATGGATACCAATTTCTTTGATAATTTGGTGTAGGTGATCCCAGGGCAATTTGGTTTCATAGCCCAGCTGAATGAGGGTCGCCATCTTAAGAAGAGGCCAACTGAGTTTCGAGTTGATAAGGTCCTCCAGCCCGTTGATTGCAGCAAGTTTAACTTCACTAAAGTTGGACAAGAGGAGGTTCTGTTCCAGTTTGAAGCCAGCGAAGATGGTGAAGTTCAGTTTTTCCCCAGCGCACCCATTGATGTTGAAAGTTCGCCAAGCGTTGTGGCCATTAATGTATGCTCTTTCTTCTTATGCATTGTTAGTTCTTTACTAGTTATTTGAGGGTAAAAAGTTAAATCGTTTTTCGTCCACCATTCCACAGGTCAGTCCGATTGAATACGGCCATGTGCTGTTGATTCCTCGTATTCTTGAGCGATTGCCGCAAAGGATTGACCGGGAAAGCTTCTTGCTTGCACTTCACATGGCGGCTGAAGCAGGGAATCCTTACTTTCGATTGGGTTACAACAGCTTGGGTGCATTTGCTACCATCAATCACCTTCACTTCCAGGTTTCTAACTGCGTACCTCTCAATCAAGCTGGCCTTAAATATTGGATTCAGCTTCTGATATGGTTCACTACCATTTATAGTTGTCACTCAACAGTTTTTTCTTCCATTTATAGGCTTACTACCTGGCGGTAACCTTTCCCATTGAGAAGGCTCCTACCAAAAAAATAGCCACTTTGAATGCCGCGGTGAAGGTCTCTGAGCTTCTGAATTATCCAGTCAGAGGTCTTGTGTTTGAGGGTGGAAATACTCTGCAAGATTTGTCAAACACCGTCTCTGATGCCTGCATATGCCTTCAAGAGAACAACATACCTTACAATGTCCTTATCTCTGACTCTGGAAAGCGAATATTTCTCATGCCACAGGTATGTAGTTAATGAAACTTAATGTTTCATTTGGCATATTTGTGTTATTCACAGACCATTTCACTAACCCCCCGCACGTATGGTCTTATGAAATGCAGTGTTATGCTGAGAAACAAGCTCTTGGGGAAGTGAGAGCAGAGATTCTGGATACACAGGTGAATCCAGCTGTGTGGGAAATTAGTGGGCATATGGTGCTAAAGAGGAAAAAGGACTACGATGAGGCATCGGATGAAAATGCTTGGAAGCTCCTGGCAGAGGTCTCCCTTTCTGAAGAGAGGTTCCAAGAAGTGAATGCTCTTATTTTCGAAGGTATTGCTTCGGATGATAACGGGAATGAAAACTTGCTCGAGGATCCAGAAGTTAAGCCTCGTTCTCATGAAGAAGTCAACACCATCAACAAAAGAGTGCATTGTTCTGCAGTAAATGAGCAGATTTGTCGGTTGTTTACAATGTGAATCTACTACTGCAGTTTGCGATTTGGGTTAATGTATGTGCCTTTGTTGGATGCTAGCCGATGCCTAAATAAGCAAAACTGGTTTTGCATAGTGAGCTTTTCATTGTTTGCAGTTTGTTGTGCATGGATACTGCATAACAACATTGATCTATTTTAGGGTGCTTTATGGATATGTAAAATGCTTTGTTGTGGTGGTTTCGTATGTGGGTGAATAAATGTTTACATAATGTCGATAAATGATACCATTCTTGTAACATATTCCTTCTGGATATAAAGCCAGTAGGCTCCTTTTGGGGTCACGACTTCACTAAAAAGTTTTGGACAAAAATGCTCTCTAAACAAAAAAGTTGAAACGCAATCCAAAGTAATACATGAAATAAAGCAGGGTAATTTCGTCATAAAAACAGTGCTTTTTTATCTTCAATATATATAAGGCCATTAGGCCCCTTAGACCATCTCCAATGGTGGGCTAAATGCTAAATTTTCTCCAAAATTTCCCCCCCAAACACTCTCCAACTCATGCTAAAACTTTGGGTTAAATGCCAAAGCTGGGCCAAATACCTCCCCCCCCCCCCAATGCGAGTGGACTCGTGGGTTGTTGGGCCAGTCTTGGCCCACCTACACTCCAACGCGCCCCACGCGGTGCGCTTGCAAAAGTTTCTCGACAGGGGTGGGCCCCGCGCGTCAGGCGTGTGTCGGCCACCCACAAAAACCCAACGGCTATAATTTTGATCCTATGGCTGGGCATTAAGGACCGTTGGTTGATCCAACGGTCCAGATTCAAATTCAATTTTTTTAGAATATGTTATTTTAAAATATATTGAATCCAACGGTTGAGATCGAATATAATCAAATCTAACGGTAAAAAAAGATCTAACGGCCCAAATTCAAATCCAATTGCTAAAATAATTAAAAAAAATTATTTAACTCAAAATTCACCCAAAAACTCTATAAATACCTATGTATTTGTTCAAATATCCATACAAAACTCGATTTTCTCTTACAATTCTTCCAATTTATCTTTCTACCATTTCTTTCCATTTCCAAATTGTTGAATTGTTGGTGAATTGAAAGTTAGCCCAGGGTTGACAGATTGGTAAAAGTTGAAGGCTTGCTTTGTGGAAATTTAAATTTAGTGATTTTTCAATATTTATCGAAATTAAAATTTTTTTTTAGATTAAAATGTTCATAAAATTAGTTTACGATAGTCTACATTTTTTTTAAAATTAATTTAAGGAAAAAAAAAGCCTAAGTTCATTCTTTAATAATCCCGGGCTAAAATTTTAGGGCAGAAAAGTTGTTTCTGAGCTAAAAGCTAAATTTTCCGGGCTAAAATATTTGGCTTTTAGCCCAACCATTGGAGATGGTCTTATGGGGTCACGGCTTCACCAAAAAATTTTGAACAAAAATGCCTCCCAAACAAAAAAGTTTAAAAGCAGCCTAAAATAATGCATGAAATAAAGCAGGGGTAATTTCGTCATAAAAACAGTGCTTTTTTAAGATATATATATGTATGCACACATATATATACATACATATATATATATATATATATATATTTTTTTTTTTTTTTTTTAATATACTTGGAGAAAGTGAGAAGAGAGAAAAGAATAAAAAAGAAAAAAAAAAGAAAGACCGGTGTGCACGTGAATGGGAATGGAAAATATAATGAAAAATAAGCAAAATCATAAAAGTTGTATGAAGGAAATGAAAATGAAATTTCAACATTTTCCTGTTTAGCGTTTACATTTTCATTTTGTTTACATTAGATAGTGATGATGATCGTGTTTCCTTCATGTTTCCAATTTGACTTGTAAAAAAAGGAAAATAATGAAATAAAAAATATTGAAGCAATTCACACATATAAATACATTTAAAATGTGTTAGCTGCGTTTAGCGCCACATGATTCAAAAAATGTTTGCACGCGCGTGAGCGTGTGCATGAAGGCTAGTATTCCTTCTAGACTAGGTAACTAGGAGAGAGTCCCTCTAATCATTTCCTTCTCAAAAGCAATCTTATGCTTATGTAAAAGATGACTATCAGAGTGCGCTAACGAACATACAAACAAACTACAACGATTATTTGATTAACGAAAAACAAAGTAAGCAGAGATGGCTACAAAACCTCAAGACGCTACATTAATTGTGTCTAACTAGTTGATGATTGAATAACAAACATGGTATTTATAATAAACTTATCCTAATCCTAAAAGATTAGAAACCGAATCCATAATACTAATGGGCTAAGCTCAAAAAACCAAAAGTAAAATAAATCGAAATACTAATATTTTCCAACAATAAATAATGTAGAAGAGGATCCGAACTCGAGTCTCAGGGGAACACCTAGCTAATGTGGTTATGCCCAAGTATGTTGTTTGCCTAGTATTGGTGCAATTAGTACAAGATAAGGACTATGTAAGTGGAAGGACTAAGGTTTTATACCTGAAAATGTGAATGACAAGTTCGATGTTAATTATTATAGTTGCCCTATATTGTGTAACTTAACTCAAATTCTTCAACCGTAATTGAAAATTTATTGTTGTATCTTAAATATTATGAGGGGTACAAAAAACTACTTCAACTATTGGTGTCACGACACTTTTATACTTTATCTTTTAAAATTGACAATGTCATACCTCATCTTTAGAATTTGGTCCAATGTTATACCTTCTGTTACTTGGCCGTTTACTTTTCAGTAAAATGATGACGTGGCTTGATCTGGGTTTCACTTTTTATTAAAAAATTAATAAATATTATTAAAAACTAAAAAAAATCATTTAATAATTTTTAAATATTAAAATAATAAAGAAAAGTTTAAAAGAAAAAAAAAAACCTTATGTTCGTACCCCCCCACCCCTCTTCTCTCTCTTCTCCACCATCTTCATCTTCTTCTCCCTTCCAGTCCCCTTCCTGCAACCCAAAAAAAAGGAGGAAGAAGAAGAAGAAGGGAAAAAAAAAAAAAAAAAAAAACCGAATCTGCAACCCAGAAGAAGGAGGAGGAAGAAAAAAAAGGAGGAAGAAGGAGAAGAAGAAAAAAAAAAAAAAAAAAAAAAAAAAAAAAAAACCCAAATCTGCAAAAGAAGAAGGAGGAAGAAGGAGAAGAAGGAAAAAAAAAAAAAAAAAAAACCCAAATCTGCAAAAGAAGGAGAAGGAAAAAAAAAAAAACCCAGATCCCATTGAGGTGGAATCAGGAAACCTTCGTGACGTCCTTTTTCTTCTTCTTCTTCTTCCTCTTCCTCCTTCTTCTTCCTCTTCGTCTTCTTCACGCGCCTCGGGGGGGGGGGGGGTGTTACTGGGTTTTTTTTTTTTTTTTTTTAAATTTAATTTTTTTTCTTTTCTTTTAATATTTAAAAAATATTAAATAATTTTTTTTTAGTTTTTAATAATTTTTTAATAGAAAGTGGGTCCCGAATTAAGTCACGTCAGCATCTAACTGAAAAGTAAACGGCTAAATAACGGAAGGTATAACATTGTACCAAATTCTAAAGATGAGGTATGACATTGTCAATTTTAAAAGATGAGGTATGAAAGTATCGTGACAATAATAGTTAAGGTAGTTTTTTGTACTTTACCTATTATGAGATATGAAAGAAAAATGATTCCAGGTCATTAAACAAAAAGGGTGAACTTGTCAATAATTTTTTTATCGATATTTTTTCTCATGTGTGGTCTTCTTCGGGAAGTTATTTATTTATTTATTTTAGAGTTCCACTTGTTTTCATTTTTTGCTTTTGCTCCCGATATTAATGTTGGTTTTTTTTTTTTTCTTGTCAAATAATAGATTTTGTTGAATTAAATATTAGATTAGCATCGATCGGTTTTAAACTCACACTATTATATAAAGATTCAACACATTTTTACCATTATAGTAAAATGTCACCTGCATTTATTTTGGATTTTGAGTTATCATTTTTTTGACCGTCTCTTTTTAATAAAATTCAAAAAAAAAAAAAAAAAAAAAAAAAGGGCCCTAGCCAGTCGGATTAAAATTGTAAGGTGGAGGCCCAAATGTCAGCCCGCGATAGCAAGGCCGTCGATCACATTTTATTACACTCTGTTTTGACGACCACCAAAAACAAGGGCGGCGGAGAGGCTGATTCTGATTTTGTCCAACCCACACGATCCATCTATTTGGAAGATCTCATTCTTTCCTCGGATTTGCTTTTATCTCGGTAAGTACCACCGTACCAGTACCAGTATTGTTCCACTTCGCACTTCGCACGCCATCAGATTTCTCGTACTTTCTTTATTTAAAGTATATTTTGGAACCAAACCGATGCGATAAAATTTGAATGAACACCAACTGTTCGATGAAATGCTTCTACCAACCATTCGATACTCTGAATAATGTTGTTTTTTCGAGTTTTAGTATTTATTTTTGGTGATAGGAGAGGAGAGTGATTGTTTCTCGATTTTGTTTGCTTTTTTGTTACTGTTTGGGTGTGAATTTGTGAAAGGTGATGTTTGGATTGCTGACAGGTTATGGTTTAAAGTTGCAGATTGTTAGGGAAGATGAAGAAAGGGTTGCACCCTCAGATGCAATGGATATCGTACGTGACGCAGAGCGGCAGATTGATGCAGGTTATGATGACCAAAATCCACCCCGTTGGTAAAGTCTACCACTTGAAGGCGAAACGCCAAATGGCTGAGAACATCGGCCAGGTTGCCAAGTTTAAGCAGCGGTACGAGAAGCAGATTGCCCCGAAGGACGAGCCTTGAGAGCTACTTCAATGTGCATTCGAAATGCCAGAGGGGTTTGTATTCTGAGACAACTTCTAAGCACTTTTGCTGTTCTGATTATGTTTTTCATGTTGACTGCCATTGATATTTTTGGTTGGAGAACTTTTCCGATTCGCAAGTTTGAGTTCTTACCGCTCTTTTCTACTTCTGTTGTATAATTTGGCTTTGGATTACCATGTCTATTGTATGCGTATTAACAGAGTTTGTATGCCACGGTTATATTATCTACTTTGTCATCCATATGATTTGGTTTTGATCATTTTCGTCATGGATCAGTCACCGGCAACAGGGAGGTAGATTGTGTCTTACAAACTCATGCCACCAGCATGAGTCCGTGCTATGACCGTCCTTCAGAAACTTTTCTCGTAGACCCAGTAGGATTACTCGATACTCCATCTCTGGAAGAAAAAAAAAAAAATCATTAGACTCTCCTTCTACTATCCACCCGTGTTTTCTTGGATGCGCGTTCATCTTGCAGATGCTCACTACTCGACTGAACCTGGTAGAGAATAAGAAATGCCTTGCATTTCTAACAAAACCTAGAATAAAGGCCAAAGAAAAAGAAGATGCCATTGAGGTTATCACCTCATTGAGCTTCTCCCTCACCATCTTGACAGTTTGATTCATAGATTGGGAAGGAAAATACTCCTTCAACGAATTACAAGAGGATCGAGTGTTAGTCTAGCCAATTAACCAGCAAGATGGAATAAGAGTATGGTTTGTTTGGTGTCTAGGATTGTATTGCAACTTATAACCCCAATATATTCAAGCTATGTTGAATGGAAATATGAAAAAATTGGGTGTGACTTGAAGGCAGAAGATGAAATTACTCATTAAGGAAACTTATCCCGACCAATCTTCCCAAAAATTTAAAAATAATAACAAACCTGGTCAGAGGAAATCCTTTTAAGTGGAGGATTGGTAACGTGTGAAGCAAGTTGTGATTCTCCGGAGTCCCTGAATAGAAAAGAAAGGCAATTCAGCATACCAAGTTCACAATACCTTCGACTCGAGTTTACATGCTGGGGATAACATTCAGTTGAAGTACGTGACTTATTGAGTGTAGACCCCTCATATCTTCCAGCTGAAATCACAAATAAATGGGTCATGTTCCTGGGAGATATGATAAGTTTGAACCTATTGGTCACATCACTATGCAAAAGAACATACGGTTCAATCGTCCTACAACTTCTCTTCCCCTGCTTTCCAGCTTGTCCTTTGTATCAGAAAGGGAGGTTGATTGTCTGCCCTCCTAATATGGTGCCCTACTCATGACTTTCTATTTTGTGCGGTCACGGTTAAGCCACGTCAATATTTTATATTGATTTTTTTTATAGAGATAATAAGACAAAAAAATAGGAATATAAAATGTTGACGCAGTTTAATCGTGACCACACAAATAGGAGGGCAGACAATCTGCCTCCATCAGAAAGAGTCTCAAATTCAGGAGCGTATGAAACATTAAGGGCTGGTTTGGTATTGCTGTGCTTTAAAAAAAAGCTGCTGTGAGAATAAGCGGCTGTGAAATAAAGCAGCAAAGTGTTTGGTAAACTTTTTTGTAAAAGTGCTTTTGGAAAAAAAAAAGCAGTGTGATAGTGTTTGGTAAACTTTTTTGTAAAACAGCTGTGCCTGTGTGAAATGACCAAAAAGGGTATATTACTAGATGTGCTATTAATTTAATTTTCTTAACAAATAAAAGTGAATTACTAAATATATTTTATTTTTAGAAGAAAAATATTTATAAACTTGATCTTAAATATTAATTAGTATGACAAACTACTTTAATAGAAATATTTTAGAGTGAATAGCTAGGATTCATTAGTATAAATTTGGATTTGGATTCATTAGTATAAATGGAGGGTTAGAAAAGTTTAAAATTGGATTCCCAGCACGGATAGAAAAACCCTTGTATCATGTGCAGTGCCTTCCCATCCGGCATAGTGAGAAGTTAGCTGTGGCATTCGGTCTTCTCAATACACTGTGTAACGCCTCCATACGCGCATCTAAGTATATACGTATATGCAGCAGAGGAGCTTTCTGGTTGTTTTAATATGTAAAATTACAAGAATTCAGAAAGCCACAACAAAGAGTTTATAAATATGCAATTGTGTGATCCAAAACAAGAACCAGAGATCATTCATAACGCCAGAACCACGAACAATCCCAATGCCAATACTCAAAGAGCTAAAACTGTGTTACATTATTCATTCTCAATGGGAATCAAGGACGGAACTTAAGTAAACAACATCAAAATGGTATCAAGTGCAGAAATCGAAAAATTCAAGCGTTCCTCCCATGATTAAAATTTATACAGCCCAGCAAACAGGCATTGTCACCAGCAATAAACAGGAGAGAATACAAGAAAAAAGACTTCAATTCAAATCTGGACTCCAGAGTACCTAGAAGCATATGCCGATGGATGGTTTACTCCTTTGCTTCTGAACCAATAGAGGTGACTTTAGCCTCATCCAACTTTGGTTGGTTTGTAGTAAGTCCTTCCAGCGTTTTGTAAAACTCCTCAGGAAGAGGACCAGGTCGGTGCAGAGGAACATGTTTGGGAACTGGAGCATCGTTCTCGATCACCTCACATTCGTAATCATCAAGAACACTCCATGGATCCCACTCTGCAATGCAAGTCAATACAGAACGCAAACTATTACAAACAATCCATTGTATATTGTATGTCAAAATGTCAGCTCAAAAAAGAACTTCATACAAAGGCAACAGAAAGGCATCAGTTTGATCATCAGAATGATAAAACTCTGATACGGAAGAACCAAAAAATCAGCATTAACTGAAGCATGCAAGTACACAATGGCTAGTAAAAACCATAGTTCATAGTTCACACAAACAAAGATTCCTACTTTGGACATTGAACGAGAGTTTGAAATGCTTCAAAGTGAAGAAAACAGATTTGCTTATTATATGTTCCACTTGAACTTGGATTCAATTGTGTCCATTAACCGCAACCACCACCCGCCCCCTGCCACCCTCTTTTTTCTTCTTTAACCACCTCATATGATATGCATTACCAGCATTCTGGGGCAATCATAGTTTCTTCGGAACTGATAAAATCAAGTACCCACCTTTCGTTTCATGACGTAGTAAACAAAAAACCCGACTGCTAAAAAATTTATGAACTTCGCTCACTTTTCCCCTAATTTCCACTACTAGAAATGAACAACTTATTAAGTTACCATCACAAAACAAAACTACACAGCCAATTCGATTACTTTTCAATTTCTCATCAACCAAACTAAGAAAAAATGTCGAAATCACAAACAAGCACTCAATTTCCCAAAATAAAACCACATTTCTGAGCTAAATTCCAATTTTCATGGCCAATGTCAATCCCAAAACACAAATAACCATTTTCAATTTCATTTCTTTCAAAAACGAGAAAAAACTAAATAAATCAATTACCAAAACCAGCAATAAAAATAACATATTATACTGACCGATCATCTTGCCGATGAGAGTGAGCTCGTCGCGCGCCTCCTCGATGAGCTCCTCGACCTGGCCGCAGCCGAGCTTCCTCCACAAACCCTAATTTTTTCCCAATTAATTTTTTCCACAAACCATATCACCTTCCCCAATTAATTTTGCGCCACCCTCCATCCCCAATTGTTTTTCCCGGCACCAATACCCTCATCCCTTTGCTCTTCCCACCCCTCTTTCCCTAATCTTCCCATCCCTAATTTGAAAAATCCAAACAAGAAACCTGGAGAAACCTGGAGAACGAGAGGAGAGAACGAGAGAACGAGAGAACGAGAGGACGAGAGGACGAGAGGAGAGATCGCAGAGGTTCGGGTTATGCGAGAGAGCTCTGAAAGGTGGAGCGTGTGAGAGAGCTCTGGAGAAAGGTGAGAGCGTAGGTGAAGGGAAAGGGGAGGGCAGTTTTGGGTTATTAAAATTTCATTAAACTTGTACACTGTTCACCCGTGTGTGGGTGAAAATAAGCTGCTTTTGGAAGCTGCAAATTGCAGCTTCTTGTCATCTCCTTGTTTTGGGCTTTTTTTCACCCTCAACTTTGAAACAAAGCTGCTTTCCAAAGTTTACCAAACACCAAAAATTTTCATAACTTTTTTTCATAGTAGCTTTTTTATTAATCACCTCAATCCCAAACAGGCCCTAAGTCGATTCCCGAGGAAAGCATGCTCATCCAATTTTCTCTTTGCAAACCTAAAATGTTAAGACCAAGACAAAATTGTATCCAGTCAATATCACAGTAGTCGACAAGATTGCTGATTTTCCCTTCTCATACACAATACCATAATCCATGGTTCCTTGAATATACTGAGTACTCTTTTTACAGTTCCAAAATGTTTCTTGGTTAGATTGTGCACAAATCTTGACAATAGATTTCCTGCAAACATTATATCAAGTCTTGTGGTAGTGAGATACAAAATACTTTCCACAATTTGTCTATAAACTATTCATCAGCTAGTTCACTCCCATCACCTTTCTTGAGCTTGTCATTCACAGCCAGATGAATACTTACAAGTTTACAATCTTTCAAATCAAATTTCTCCAAGAGAGTTAAAGCATACTTCATCTAATTGATAAAAATCCCATGTCCAGATTGCACAATTCCCATTCCTAAGAAGTGATATAACAAACTAAGATCTATCATTTCATACTTATTCATCATATATATCAGCCTTGAAATCATTTATCAGCTCCATACTACTTCTAGTATACACAATACCATCAACATAAATGGATACAATTAGTGACTCTACACTTTATCTTCAGAACCAGGAACAGTGAATCCCTAAGGTTTATCCACATAACCTCTTTCAGGTAGTACCATAATAAAAAATGTTGATTTAATATTTAGATGATATAATTTTCAACTTTTCTGAGCTATAAGAGCAATAAATGTTCTTATGGCATCCAACCTAGCAACATAAGCAAAAGTCTTATTGTAATCCACTCCAGACTTTTATGAATAGCCCTTAGCAATCAACCTTGCCTTATGTTTCTGTCTGGTGTCATCCCAATTCAATTTGGTCTTGAACACCCATTTCACACCAGCAATGGGTTTATCTGTTGGTCTATCAACAACTCTCATGTTTCATTCTTCTTGATCATCTTAATTTCACTGTCCATAGTATTCTTCTAAGCTTCATTAGCGACAACATCTTCATATTTCTCAGTTCAACAATACTGAGATTACATTTTGCATAAACATCACTCAATGATCTTAGTTTCACTGGAGTAATGCTTGCAGAACTGGTTTCACCAACTTCAGTCACAGATTCAGGAAATACAACTCTTGGAGAATTTCTCCCTTCTAAATGTAATTATCCTGTATTCTGGTTACATGCATCTTTTTCAATTGAACTGACATCTTCATTGAAATGCAAGTTCACAAGTTCTTTTCATTCTCAAAATTCCAACTCTAGGTAGCATTCTCATAAAATATAACACTTCTAGACAATATGAACTTCTTTGTTTCTGGAATGAACACTCTGTACCCTTTCTCAGTTTGCAAAATTTGATGTGAAAATTATGTTGACACACAAATTAAACCCTATTGGTGACAATTGTAGTAATGATGTAAGTAGGGATCGTTCTAACCGGGGATTAACTAGGGGTGCTAATATAATATAAATTGACTTAAAAACACAAAATCTAAACTTAAAGACTCTAACAAGACTACTATGACTCAAAACAGATTTGAAACACTCAAAACTGCCTAAAAAAATCAAATTGACTCAAACAGAAACTAAAACTTGAATTGGACGAATTTGGAAGTGTTTGTGACTCCAAATACTTAAAAACACAAAATAAGACAGATTTGAATGATTAAGACTCAACAAAATATGGGGGAATTGTGTTTGGACGAAATTAAACTTAATGGGCAGATTGTAAAGAAAACAGATTGTAAGACAAATTTGTGATGAATCAATGGTTGATGGAATAGCTAAGGGGTTCTTCTCCACACATGTAATATATGCAACGTAAATCAATTTCCAGTTATCAATTCAATAAGTTATGAACCTCGACACTCCAAGTTAATTAGGTCCGCTTAAATTAACCTTCAGATTTCCCTAGAATCATTGAATTGGATGAATATGCATCGCAAACAAATTATTCCTAACAAGTTCTCTATATGAACATCATGATAAAGACACAAGTTAGAATCATTACGTTCTTTGGAAATCATAAGCATCGACAAGGCATTTGTAACTATGAAAAGCATGATACTCCTGCCAGGAATCTACTTAACACGATCGTGACTAGCGACCTTCACTACTTGTGGATATAAATTCATAACTATTAGGTGAAACAAATTTATGTCCTAGCACCAAATTCAAGCATGCAAATTAAGCGTGCACTCTCAATCAACATACAAGAATAAGTTCTAAATCAAACGGTTAAGCAAATTGTATTCACGACTTATGCAACGATAACTGGAAGTAATCAACTTATTTCACATATATAATCATGGTTTTGAATACACCCTTAGCCAAAACGAATTTAGCCAATCATTCTCAAAGCAAAACAAAGATTACATGAATTAGACATTGAAATATAAGATAGACTACACCTAAAATTGTTCAACAACTCAGAATGAAGAGCCAAACAATTGTGTGAAACTGTCTCCTTTCCTTTGCTTGCAGTAGATTGGATGATGATGGTTCCTGGGCTATTTTGATGATGTAGAATGGATTTTGGGGGGTGTACAGGCACAGCAAGGGGTGTAGGTTGAGTGTGGATGAGTGTTTGATGGTTGGAAAGTGGTGGAGAACTCGGCAAAGAGGGTGGAAGGAGGTGGAGCGGCTGCTTGTATTTTCTGGGCGCTAGAATGGTGTTTTGGGGTGTTTTTCTGCCCTAGGGTGTGAATGGACGAATTTCTGTGATGAATGATGGATGGCTGCCTAGGTTATGTGTTAGGGGGTGCGGTTGCTTAAGGTTTATATATATATAGCATGGTAAAAACCCTAGGAATCAGAATTAGGGTTAAACCTAGCAAATACAAGTGATTAGGGCCCTTAGGGCTTGCGGCAAAGGTTGGGAACTTAAGTCCTAGCCCAATTGGTTTCAGATATGGACTTAAACAATCCAAATCCAAGAGAAAAAGGGCCAAATAAAATCAGAATCCAATTAGAAATAGGTTTCAGAATTTTCGTCCAAAATTGGGCCTTCTAGAAACTAAGTGTCTTATGACTGATTTTGGGTATTCTAGAAGGCATAAAGGGGGGGGGGGGGGAAGGTGTGGCACCCTTTTAGGGTCAGATAGGGCTTCTAGAAATTAGGGTTTTAGGTCCACTTGTAGCTAGGATTAAGGTGGAACAAGATTAGGTTAGGACAAGATAGGATAAGGTTTGGATAAGATAAGGTTGGATAAGGTTTTGGATAATGTTTCCTCTTTTCTTGCACTTTCCTTATCTTCTTTGTCATGAACTTTCCTTCTCTGATTTGTAGCATGCTTCTAACCTCTTTTGACTCCAAATTCGTCCATCCACCTTGCTCCATATACAGGCTATCCATAATAAGCCCAAAACTGCTCTAAAAGGTTCCAAAATGCATCATTTCGCCAAATACGTCTTATGAACCTAAAAACACACAAAAGAAGCTTAAAGAACTAAAATAACTAAGAACTAATAAAAGCACTAAAACAAGCAAACTAAGTCGCATAAATATGCTCCTATCACATATCCAACAAATATTCCTTCTTTGGTATCTAGTCACTTATACATATCTTCATAAGCCGCTAGCTTAGCTTCTCTCACAACTTTCTTTCTTCGCCTCCTGCTTCGCTATTCTATACCTTTCACCATTTTCATTGGTCCTATCCTTGTATAAGGCTTTACAACATTCCTTCTTAGCCTTCACCTTTGTTTGTACCTCCTTATTCCACCACCAAGATTCCTTACATTCATCCAGTTTGTACCTCAGTTGTCCAGGAATGTGATATACAACCAAAGACTTTAAGATGTTTCATTCCTGATCTTCTTCCAGTAAAAGCTTCAAATAGAGTTGTGTCATTCACTGCCCTTGAAGGACATCTATTAAATATATCGACATGTATGTTAATAGCTTCACCCTAAAGATAATAAGGCAGTCTCTTCTCATGTAGCATACTTTTTTCCATCTCAACAATTGCCATGTTTTTCCTCTCAACAAGCTCAGTTTGCTATGGTGAATAGGCATCTGTCAATTATTTCTCAATCCCAATATCTTCACAGAAGCTTTGAAACTCATTTGAGGTATATTCTCCACATCTGTGACTCCTTAACTTCTTAATTTAATAACTAGATTGTAACTCCACCATTGACTGGAACCCTTTAAACACTCCAAATACTTGAGACTTGCATGTTAAGAAATACACCCCACACATTCTGGTGCAGTCATTAATGAATGTGAAGAAATACCTATTTCCTCCCATTGTAGTCACTTGCATTGGTCCACACACATCTGAATGTATTAATTCCAAAGGTTGTGAAGCCGTCCACACTTGTTCTTTGTTGAATGCCTCTCTATGTTTCTTTCCTGCAGCATAACTAGTGCAAATTCCACCACATCCTTTGAGCTTAGGTAGCCCATACACTATTTCTTTTTCATCCAACAGTTGTAAACTTTGAAAATTCAAATGCCTCATGTTTCTATGTCAATCCCATATATTTTCTTCAATCACAGCCTTCCTAGCAACTGTATTTATATCCTCTATAAGTAATGAAAAGCATTTATTTCTTGTAATTTGCATTGTGACCACATGATGTTCAAGCTATCTATCTTCAAAGATTGCCACCATGTCATCAACAAACAACATAAAATATCCATGCTGAATCATAAGACTAACACTCAAAAGATTTTCATCAAGACCAAGAACCAACATTACCTCCTTCATGTACCTGGTTCTATCTTTGGTTTCAATCACCAATGTACTCTTCTCTATGGCTTGAACAATTTCTCCATTGGCCATCTTGATCATGGTATTCGCTGACCTGCCAACATATATCAACAAGGATTTATATGAAGTCATATGATTACTACATCCACTATCAATGAACCACACATGCTCATTCTTTATCATTGTAGCTGAGTAGCAGGCAAAAATCTTGCTTCTAGTGGCATTTTCGTAAAATTTACTCTTTTAATATTAATAAAATCGTAAATTTAGGGACATGTTGTCACATTAAACCTTATATTTCAGATATATTCTTAATTTTAATGTTTTTCATATTCATTTTAAATTGATTTATGTGTCAAAAATGCACTTAATAATGTTAATTACTTTATCGCTATTTTATGGAATCTCATACCTTCCTCAATTTAAGGATTCAATCATATATCTAAATTATTTAAGAAATTAAATATATCTAAATTATTTGTAACTTTGTTTTGTTTGTAACTTTTTTTCTTCATTACTGTAACTGTTGTCATTAATGGTTATTTCTCATTCTTTTGTTTCGTCTCTAGAAATTCAATTGTGATTTGAATTGAAATGTGTCATCGTTCTTTAAAAATAAACATTGACAGGTACCAACACAATTTATTCTCAAATTGAAACATACCTATGCTAAACTAAAACGTATTCATATGAATTAAATATATGCTTACTAAATTGAAATGCACACATGCTGAATTGAACTGTACCATATAGACTTGAAACTTACCAATAATGTACACATAATGTACCAAAAATGTACCAATGACGTACCAATAATATAACAAATTATCGGTATGCTATTTTTCAATATATTTTTAGAGCTTAAGACGTCCTCAAGGAACCTTCCTCAAAACATATCATCTTGACCTTCAAAATACCCAAAATGTCCAGAAACGTCAATCTAAAAAAATTGTGTGTTGGGCCTTCTTTTCTTCGCCACCGTCAAACAACTTGTAATTAAATTTTGCAATTTTGGCACAATCACCTTGAAAGACTAATGAATCTACTCCAATTGGAATTACTCCAAAATTCCTTCATTTGATCACTTTTTGCTCGAAGTAGCATCACTTTTTTCTCAAAGTAGATTCGCATGTCCTACGATTGAAATATATAATAAAGTATCGAAATTCAACCAACATAATTGTCAAAACATACTAAAAATAGGGTGGAATATATAATATAAAATCGACTCATCACATGTACGTTTCCACATATTTCGCCCTGTAACGAACTATAACTTTTGTCCCAGTATAGTTGAGGCAAGGAAGAAAATCGATGCCAAATATTGATAAGTGCTTTTTGGCTACCTAAGTTCCTCATTACAGTGAAAGAAAATTATTTTGTGGAATACACACACACACATAGGGTTATACATATATATATATATATATATATATATATATATATATATATATATATATATATATATATATATATATATATAACAACAGTAGGCGGCAAAGCCGTCCATAGAATTTAAAGTGCGGAAGTAAAACATATAAAAACAGAGTAGCATATCAATATATTGAATTAAAAAGAACTCAGGTTGATTGAAAAGAAACATCCATGGATGACTGATAATATCATGAAAAGAAAGAATTAAATTAATCATAGAAGATAATTCCATGAAAATAATGAATTAAATGTAATGATGCAAATATATTTTGAAAATAAATTTTATTGAAAACTTACTGCAATGCAGATTACAAACAGATGTTGCCTAATGGCAGATGAAACAAGTAAACCAGGTGGAGCTCGCAGGCATCCTGAATAATATAGGTATTACAAGTGTTTGGAAAATAATCTCTGTCCTTTGTGGATGAGCAGAGAGATGATATTGAACTGAGCTATTGAGTTCTAAAAACTGTGTTCCTCTTCTGAAGATGAGTCCTTCTTATAAAGAGCGAGGAGACTGAATAAGGCTTGCCAAATAGATCCGGGAATCCCGCTGTCCTCTGAAGAAGGCTGGCAAAGCTGTGTAATCACGTTGTTTCTTCTTCAAAAGTTGAATGAATAGTGAAGATGCTTTGATTCTTTTAGAAAAGTTAAATGAATAGGGACTTTTTTGTTTTTCACTGTTGATGATGCCTTTACTGTGGAATCACGTTGTTACTTTTGCAAAAGCTGGATGAACAGTGACTTTTTTGTTTTTCACTGTTGAAGAATAGTGCCTTGTCTTGTGGAAGAAATGATAACAGCTACTGCTGATGATGTTGTTTGGCTGGCACAATCACATGGGCAAATAATGCAGTTCAAAAATCGAACGGATCTTGTGCGTTTTGAAGGTCCACTTGATCAGCCCAATTGGCGGGAGGCTGAGACCCTGCATCAGAAGCGTCAGAGTCCGAGTCGAAACCTTTCTTTTTCTGGAGCATTGCTGCTTCGGCCATGAGTTGTTGGGCCAAGTCCAGAAGCTGGGTAGTCTTTGAAGATTTTTCTTTCTTCGAGCTAGAGGATTTGGCTGACTTGGTTTTTCCTTTGAGGGAGAAGGATGGACTAATGTCTGATAGAGATTGAACTGGTTCTTGAGCTTTCGGGAGTTCAGGAAATTGCTGAGTATCTGGCAAGGCCTGTGAAGAAGATGCAGCAATTGCTGGGGTTGAACTCTGGGGAAATTCTGCTCGAACTAGATCAATAATCTTCTGGTGGTTGAATTTGTCCCACCATTTTACCCACCGGGCCCTGAAAATTCCTCCATTGTCTAACTGGAAATTCCATTTTAAGATCCATGGAACTTTGTATTTGGCCATGAATAAAGAGAATAGGGAAACCCTGCTGTCAAAACGGCTGCGGTCAAAACCGGTCTTGAAACTATTGTTTAGTGCTTGACGAAGGTCATCAGGGACAAGGGAAATATTTGGGCCATGAGTAGCCCACCAGTCTGGAAACCATGCTGGGAATCTTAATCTGAAACTTTTATCAAAGGTCACGAACCATGAATGACTAAAATCTTCCGTCTGATGAAGAAAAATATTAGTCTAAGCTTGAATGTAATCATAATAATTATAATTGTTGTTTGGTATGAGAACATGCTGGGTGTGAAGGGGTTTGGTATGATAAAGGGGAAGACCCCAATCTTGCTCAATGAGAAATTTTTCAATATGAAGTGAATGGTATAAAATTTTAGTTTGGTGAGTGGTGCTGTAAATTGGCTTAATAGCAATGCTTTCGGTCTCAGAGAGAATGGCCTGGTAGTATTTGAGGCTTTTGTATGGTGCTGCTGGGAGATAGTGAGAATTTGGGGGCAAAAGCAGTTTAGCGATGCGTTCTGGAGGTTGATTTTTATCAATGTCAAGAGGTATGCAAAAAAGCTTTTCAGTAGTGGGGTTTTGGATATATGGAGAAGTTTTAGCATAGCTAGGTGTTTTATGTTGTGAAGGTAATTTAACAATATGCTGTTTTCTATGCCAAAAAGCATTGGGGAGATCTGAACAGATTTCTTTAGTAAGCTTATTAGAAAACTGGGAAATAGAATCTAATAAAACTTTATTTGTGAGCTGTTCTTCAATTCTTTTGTGTCTAATTTCGTCTTGTAAAAATGCAATTTGCTGGGAAGCTTTTTTGCATATATCCAAAACCTCACTACTGAAAAGCTTTTTTGCATACCTCTTGACATTGATAAAAATCAACCTCCAGAACGCATCGCTAAACTGCTTTTGCCCCCAAATTCTCACTAGCTCGAAGAAAGAAAAATCTTCAAAGACTACCTAGCTTCTGGACTTGGCCCAACAGCTCATGGCCGAAGCAGCAATGCTCCAGAAAAAGAAAGGTTCCGACTCGGACTCTGACGCTTCTGATGCAGGGTCTCAGCCTCCCGCCAATTGGGCTGATCAAGTGGACCTTCAAAACGCACAAGATCCGTTCGATTTTTGAACTGCATTATTTGCCCATATGATTGTGCCAGCCAAACAACATCATCAGCAGTAGCTGCTATCATTTCTTCCACAAGACAAGGCACTATTCTTCAACAGTGAAAAACAAAGAAGTCACTGTTCATCCAGCTTTTGCAAAAGTAACAACGTGATTCCACAGTAAAGGCATCATCAACAGTGAAAAACAAAAAAGTCACTATTCATTTAACTTTTCTAAAAGAATCAAAGCATATTCACTATTCATTCAACTTTTGAAGAAGAAACAACGTGATTACACAGCTTTGCCAGCCTTCTTCAGAGGACAGCGGGATTCCCGGATCTATTTGGCAAGCCTCATTCAGTCTCCTCGCTCTTTATAAGAAGGACTCATCTTCAGAAGAGGAACACAATTTTTAGAACTCAATAGCTCAGTTCAATATCATCTCTCTGCTCATCCACAAAGGACAGAGATTATTTTCCAAACACTTGTAATACCTATATTATTCAGGATGCCTGCGAGCTCCACCTGGTTTACTTGTTTCATCTGCCATTAGGCAACATCTGTTTGTAATCTGCATTGCAGTAAGTTTTCAATAAAATTTATTTTCAAAATATATTTGCATCATTACATTTAATTCATTATTTTCATGGAATTATCTTCTATGATTAATTTAATTCTTTCTTTTCATGATATTATCAGTCATCTATAGATGTTTCTTTTCAATCAACCTGAGTTCTTTTTAATTCAATAGATTGATATGCTACTCTGTTTTTATATGTTTTACTTCCGCACTTTAAATTCTATGGACGGCTTTGCCGCCTACTGTTGTTAGTTCCGCCCCATTTGGTATCAGAGCCAAGTGGTTGGTAATTGCATTAGCATCTATCTAATCTGTTCATTGTTATCCACATACTTGTATCTCATCTGCATTTCTTAATCGTCGGTCCTCAGTTCTTCTTTCTTCCAGCCAAACAGTAAGACGTGGTCTAAACATTAAGTCCCAGGAGAGGCATGAGCGGAGCGCATGAGCGGGGGAAGAGTCTAGACATACGAGGAAGGTGAATCTTTTCAGTCTTGCATATAGTATACTTGTTTTGTGCATACCATGAGTAGATTATTTAGATCTAATTCAATGGCCAGCACTAGCTCTAGATCCAACTTAGGAACTATACCTGACATTGTCAATGAAGAACAAAAACTGGATTTTCAAACAGACGAAAGTATTGATTTTTCTGACTGGAACATTCCAAAAGTTTCAACCCAAAATATTTACAAGAAAAAATGGTCTTTGACCTCTTTTAAATCAGAACATCACGTCAAAACAGTTGAGAAGGCTTATGCTCTTAGCAATGAACATGAGACTTGTCAATTATTTTCCCCAGAACAAATCAAAGCGCATCGTAAAAATGGTCATAACTATCTTCATATTGGTTTAGTTCAAATCGCAATTAAACCATTAACACGGAAAGGTCTTAACACTTCTATCCTTTTATGTCTAAGCGACGCTAGATTTACTGATTTCAACGATAGTATACTCGGAATGATCGAATCTAGTCTTTACAACGGACCTATCCATTTTGATTGCTTTCCCGATCTCACAATAAGTCTTTCAGATCCACATGTTTTAAAAGCTCTTACTCTTAATATCAAAACCTCTGGGTACCAAGTCCTGGAAGGAACACAACCTTTGGCACTTATTTTTAGAATTTATTACAAAGTCACTGGCACAAACATGAATTTTCAAGCTTTGAACAAAAGTCCTCGCGACCACACTCTTTTGATCCAAACAACCCAAGAAAGCGCAAACATAAGAGTACCAAGAACCATTAGGTGGTCAGACATCAGTCTCCCTTCAGATTGGTGTTTAATTAATGAAAGTAAGCCGGTTTCCGTCCAAACAGTCTTGTTAATCTTGACAACATTGAATAATATTTTGACGGCACTGTAAAAATCAATTTTGATAGACCAGCAAGAAAATCTTGTGAATCAATACATTCACATAAATCCTTTACTCCTAGCAGACAGTCTTTTTCTGGATCCACGTCAACCGATAGACTGGGTCGAGATCAAGATTTGATCAAATCGTTAGTAAACAAAAAGTTAAAAGAGCAGGAAGCTGCACAACAAGATTTAATCAATGATTTGCTCAAATTAAAGTCTGTCGATACTTCTTCACAAGTTGCACATCCTGTTTATCATCCTCCAAATCAAGAAGAACCCACTTCTCCAACTGCTTCTGATTTTGAAACAACATCGGTGAATCACCAATTACTAGTTTTAAACAAACCACATAAAATCCGATGGAGGAAGCTTAAAGCTGACATCGCTTATGAGGAAAACATCCCCAGAAGAAATATTTTTCGAAAAAAGTATTGTGATGAAGAAAAGCTAGCCATTTATGCTGAATGGAAAGCTTTTGTAGAACAATACCAATTGGAAAATAATCTATATATATATATATATATATATGTAGACACACACACACATATATATTTACACATATTTTGTCACACATTTTGTAGGGCCTATTCCATAACTTTTTTCAAGAATTTGAACCGTCTATATTCAATTCATCATTCATAAATCATCCTTGCCGAAAATTAGAGAACTCCAAAACCATTAAGACGTTCATTTGAAATGAAGAAGAAAGACATTAACACTAAAATGACTATCAACAGTCATATAATTTAGGATTTGGATGATTTTTGGTACACATGATCTTTGAGGGAAAATGGTTAGATCCTTGAAATATATAACGAGATGGGGTCCTACAAAATGTGTCAAAAATTGATTGTCCCCCCCCCCCCCCCCAACCCCCCCAAAACAAAATATGTGCGCACATGTGTGTGGCAAATAATGTCGTACTCATGCGAAAATTGCACGTGCTTAAATTTTTCACTGTTACTATTAGTTAATTATGAATTGGATACTCACATTCTGTTATGTCTAACTCATGCCAAATTGGTGCTTGACACTACACAAGAAGAGTATATATAATTGTAAATGATCTTTAATCTAGAGATCCAAGACCACATTTACGGGTCATCCATCTGTTAGGTGATGTGTTCACTTATTACTAACTTGTCATAATAGATAATAGTTGATGTAGTAAGTAAACATGTTCCATAAAATGGCTTGTTAATGTGATCCCTTTAACATTGCTCATGCTATGTAAGAAAGAATTTTGTGTAGTGGTTAACTTACGGTACTGGCTCTTATTTTTGCCAAGTTGTTACATGCTTAGAGACCATATGACTACACCTAATTATTTGCCGACTTGCTAGTTTCTTACAAAACTTTTATCTGCATGGACACTTTCAGATTGTAATGCTCAAGTTGGCATTTAAACGTATGAGGCAGGTAATGAAGAAGTACTAGTCTTGCAAGTTTAGACAGTCTTTGTGGACAAGTCAAATGCAATGGTATAGTCCATTGTGGCTACTCAGACATTTTAGCTTTTGCTGCTTAGCGTCAACATCCCGCTGCTCAACTCAGATTTGAAGCGTTTGAAACTATATATCTTATATTGTTAGAATTTTGTGAATGCATGGAAGATGATTTGTAAGCATATGTTTCTATGTTCAATCATATAAAAGAAAAAAGAAAGTACCATCTACAATAAATCCAAGGCGTACACTGAGAAACATGAATAAACAAATAATAGTAATTATCTTCATCTCGGAAGTCTCTTATCATTTGCACCGCAAACTTTTGAGCGTCTTGGATGACAGATCGAATGCAATGGCGCAGTCCATGGTGGAAGCCTTCTTCTTCTTCATTATAAGCATCAATTCAACCTTTCCAGTCAATCTAGCCGTGCTGTTGATAGTTAACACTCCGCTGCTCAATTCAGTCCCAAAATTGGAACTGCTTAATGCACTTGAGCTCAAGCTCACCTCAACGTTCATTTTTTTGGTGGAAAGCATTCCTGCCTTGCTCTTTGGAATAACAACTTGTCCGATAGCTGTGCCTTGGTATAGAAACGTGACAGTGCTAGCATCAAACTTGTAAGGACCCCAATTTGTGTTCTTGATCCTGATTTGTGTTGTGAATTTTGTGTCAAATGAAGGCGTTGTTGGGGCAGAGGTGAGCTCTTGGACGTTGATGTTGCCCAGCCTGACCTTGGGGGTCTTAACTTTCATGACTGTGAGACTAATCACAGTTATGACAATGATCTGAAACACAACAAAAATAGCAACATAAATGGCCAATTTGATTCTCTTCTTGTGTTTCAGCTCATCAGCAGATAGCAAAGACTCTGCATCACTTCTTTGGTAGCCATGGTTTTCTGGGGGTGAAGGATAAGCCTGTTGGGTCTTCTCAGCCATGTCTCTTCTTTTCTGATATAAAACTGATTAGCTTTGAGTTTTAAACGATGAAATTTTCAAGTGAGGGAGTTGTTTGCGGAATGATGGAAGAGGTCTGTTGTTATATATAGCGTTTGGAGTTTGACCAATTTCAAAAAGTTATATAGTGGAATGAACTTCCTGGAAATTGAGACTTAAGGGAAGTATTTTATCGCAGGCGCAGACGCAAACGCAAACGCGTCCAAAGCCATGGTGCAAATTGTTGACTTCTAGATAATCGATGACTTTGGTAAAGTGTGGGACTTTTCAGATGTTTTCTTTCAGCCGTCACGAGATGACATTATCTCTAAGAGTCCGCACAGTATTTTTTATTTCTCACACTATTTATTAATTTTTATCTTTGATCTTCTTCAATCTATTCAATCAAATAATCGAAAATTAGAAAGATGTGTGAAAAGTAAAGAAATTGTATGAATATCACATCCCATCTCCAAATGACAAGTGAGAACGTGATGTAGGACCTATATTTATTCTAACTTGATTTATTATTTTCTTTTTTTGAGTAAGATAGGCAAGCAGGAATTACTTTTTCCAGTTTCCCATTTGCATTTTATTTTGAGAGCTTTATATATAGAAACAATAATTTTTATTATATTTTAAGGAACTCCACTAATTTTTAAACATATTAAAAAAAAAAAAAAAGTATAAAAATACATAAAGTCCAGCTCAAAAATAGGAGAACAATGTTTGAAAATACCAACCATACCCATAAGATTTTAGGCTTTTAAAAAAACCTAGCCCTCACAACTCCAACAAAATTAATATGTGCCATAAGCTCAACCAATCCTCAACTATTGATGCAGAATAAGTTTTGAAACTATATGAAGTATAAGTTTGTATCATATATTACTATAATCAGTTCAATTAGGCCTAAACCATTTTTGCAAAATCAGTTCAACCCGTATTTGACAATTTTTGAAGAATCAATTCAACGTTTCTTCGACAATTTTTGCAAAATCAGTTCAACCCGTCCTCGACCATTTTTGCATAATCAAATGAACCCGTCTTCGACCATTTTTGCATAATCAATTTCAAATACATGTAAAATTAGTTTTGTATACTTTTTTACTTAAAAAAAAATATGCAACTTAATTGACTTTAATACTTTCAAAAAAAAAAAAAAAATGCAACTTTCTTACTCATGTGAGGGAGGTGAGGGTTATGGATGAATCAAGAGCATCATGGAGCACAAAATTGAATCAGTTTTATATGTTTTTTAGTATAATCAGTTTGTATAGTTTTAGAGGAATTAGTAAATGGGGAACCCTAGTTCGTGTTGGGCTTGGTTAGATTGATTCCTACTCGGTACTTGTAAGTTCCAAAGAATTTACTTTTTTATCAATCAAATTAATTCAAAGTTAAGTAACATCCTCCTTCAAATTAAATTAATCAATGTGTATTAATTTCATTTCTCTTGTGCAGGCTCCATCATGTATTCAATCCTTGGAAAGTTGATTGAACGATGTCCAAATGTATAAGCAGATAACGTAAATAAAATCATACAACAGTAAATCAATAATTTATATCGACATAATACTATTCACTGCCGTAAATATAAATAAGGCATCCTATAATAATATGCATACATGTGCGTCCCATAGGATTCATAAAAATTTCAAAATTTTCATCATCACGACAATTCTTATAATGTCCATTTAATTACGGCATCACTTAGAAAATGCATTATTAATATATGTATGGAAACTCAAATTATATATATATATATATATATATATATATATATATATATATATATATATATATATATATATATACACTATATAAAAGAAAAGATCTACTCACAGATACTTGCGAAGTCATAGCCGTTCGAACAAGGAAAGCCGGAATCTCCAATAGTAATTGCACCTAAGCATAATATTGGGAATCCTTAGTAAAACTCAACTAAAACGATTAAATTTGAGAAAATGGAGTGCGAATTTAGAATTAGGGCGTCGAAATACGCTTAGAAGGGTCCCGGAAAATTTTCGTAAAAAGTCAACGGTTAACCATAAAAGTCAATTGAGCCACCCTGGAGGACAACCATGTTCAAACTTTGAAATTTCACTACATGAATGTCACAAACATAGTCGGCGCGTCGAAGTTAGCCAAGAAGGGTTTCCAAGAAAATTTCGAAAAAAATCAACACAAGGAATATTCCAAGAATATTCTGAGTCCATTTCGGAATTGGCCGGGCTGGATCCCGGGTTCGGATCTGGATCGCGGGTCCGATCGCCGGTTAGAAGAAGAAAAAAGCTGGAATTTTGGCCGGGAAACTTCCACATCTCCGTTTATCTTCAAATCTCAACCATTTCTCACAATCTACCTACCAAAATGAAGCTTAAGAGGAAAGGAATGGAATTAACCCATCACTAGGTCCTACTGTGGTCGAAAAATGGCCGGAAAAGCCTGTAACACTCTCGAAATCTCGCCGGAAAACTGGGCAAGTTTCCCCTTCGTTGTTTCTGTGTTATTTCGTCACCAAAGTTCACATATAAGTCTGGAAAACAACGTAAACGACGATGAGGACAAGATTTGAGGGTTTTCGATCCTTACCCAATCGGAAACGTTGAGCTCACTGGAGAAGACAATGAACAATGGCCATGGCAGCCACTGTGCAGCGTGGGAGATAGAGTTGGAGTTCATGTTTGCAGCTTAGGGTCTGGGTTTTAGTACTAAGACAAAGGTGAACCTTGATCAGCTGATAAGGATGGACAGTGATGGTATGATACTCCGGCAAGTTGTGTGGTGGTGGTTCGGTATCTCTGCACTTGCAGAGAGAGAGAGAGAGACAAGCAAGAGAGTTAAGGGAAAATTTTGATGTTAGTTTGGTGAAGCTCGCCAGATGAGAAGGGGGGCTGATTATCTCGGTGCCGGTAGTTACAGAGGGAGGCGAGAGTTAGAGTGAGAGGGACGAAGAGAGTTTGAGAGTCCTCAAGAATGGGGAAGGAAGACACGTCGAAAGAGATGAGAGGAAAGGTTGGTTGAGTTGTGGGCCCCATGGGCCAAATTTTTTTATTAAAATAATTAAAATATCTAAATAAAGAAATTGTGTCATGATAATGGATGTTAGTTTATATGTGATGATATTGTGTTTTTCATACAGGACAAGGCAACCAATGTGATACTCTACCAAGGAAGGAGTGATGGGGACCTCTTCACCATACCTATGACAGCATTTTCAAGATCAAGGTTTGTTAATGGAATGGAACAAGATGTAAAAGCTGGTTTATTGGGAAGGATGATGAAGACGGCAATTTGGCACAAGTGACTAGGACATCCATCCGAGGAGATATTGATAGCAATGCTGAAGGCAGCAAAAGTATCAGTTAGTATAGATTCTTCTCAGTCACTGTGTACTTTATTTATTTTGAGCAAAATGTGTAGGCAATCATTTCCTGTAAAACAAAGTAGTGCTACCTTTATGTTTGAAAAAATACATTCAGATGTATGGTGGCCTTCTCCAAAGATGTCAATTGAAGGCTATAGATATTACATCATTTTTATTGATGAGCATTCAAGATTCTTGTGGATATTTCCTTGGGTTACTAAATCTGAAGCAGCTTCTGCATTTATAAAATTCCATGCTTTTGTCTCAAATCAATTCAATACTGAGATTAAACGTTTGCAAACTGATGGAGGAAGATAATATATGAGTAGATTGTTTATTAATTTTCTGGAATCAAAGGGGATTCTTCATAGAATATCATGTCCATATACTCCTCAACACAATGGCATTTTAGAAAGGAAACACATGCATTTGGTATAAACAACATTGACCTTAATGTCTGAAGCAAATTTATCTTTTTCCTTCTGGTTTCATGCTTACTCATATACAACTTTTCTAATTAATAGAATGCCAAGGAAAGTATTACAAATGAAGTCTCCATATCAAGTGTAGTTTGATAAAATTCTTGATATTCAGAATTTAAAAGTGTTTGGGACAATAGTGTATCCATTTCTCAGGCCCTATAATGCAGATAAGCTGTAAGCAAAATCTACTCAATGTGTTTCTTGGTTATGCTTTGGGATACAAGGGAGTTATATGATATAACATTGCAACAGGAAAATTGGTTTTATCAATGCATGTAATTCATGATGAGCTAGTGTTTCCCTATAAAGTTCAACTTAGTACCAAGTTCAGTACAAACTCACTGGTTCTATGTAATAATCAGAGACCTGTTGTGATTCAGGTGATAGGATTAAAAGCACACCACAAAGTAGCACACAAATGTCCTATTAATTTTCCTTATTAACAATAAGATTTGTCAATTGTAGCATATGAAAATAAGGGTCTTTCCTGCAGAAGATTGTTTTATCTAACTACTTAAAATGTCACAAAAACTGGACTGTTATCCCTACTGACCAGCCACCGAAAAATAATTATTAGACCGACTTACACTTATCTAAAGTCTACGAAATTTTATATGCAGACACTAGACACATAGAGCTACACTCACACAAATGTTTGGGATTTTTGGAGTTGACTTGCTATTTAAATTAAATCGAACAAAAACAGAACAGAAACAGATTTTAAGTAGCTCACAAATTAAGAAAAACGAGTTAGGGGAATTGCTATCTACCACGAAATAATCATGCAAACATGTTATGTTTCATTCAAATTCCTTTTATTTCTGGATGAAGATGCTCAAGTTGGCTCAATGTTAGAACTCAACCTATTACTCTTTCTTATGTAGTATGTTAAGAGAATGGCGTTTTCAACTTAACTTAGTCCCTAACATGCAATCTAGAATGGCGTGTTTATAGATTTAACAAGTAGAAATCATTAAGAACGAAAAGAGTTTGAGTCATCACAAGGTATCGTAAGTACTAGCGTTGTCTTATCCTAGAAACTGGTTCACATGTTAACCGCAATTAACAAGTACTACTCTAGAACATATGTAGGTTCTCATTCGACAAGGGCAGTCACACACATATTCATAGCATTAGAATCCTAGATATGCTTACTAAGTATGCATCTGTAGAAAACACATAAAGAATTCATCAATGAGACAAGTAGTGAACCAATTTTCATCCATTCATAAAAGTAATTCAAACGAAATGTCATAACAAACTTGCAATCATATTCGGGGCTTCAAAACAGCCCCTAACTGCTAAAAATTAGTTACACATAATTCTCAAATTAAACCAAATGAAAGACATGAGTTTGAGAAGATAAAACCGAAAGAAGAGAATGCCAAGATTTCCTCCTTCCTTTCCTTCCTTCCCCAACGCAGCAGCCTTGCCTTTTTTCCTTGCTTTCCTTCCTTTTTTTCTATCTTTTTTTCCACCTTTTTTTTCCACCCTTTTCCGCTGCAACCTACAACCCTTTTCTTCTTTTCTACTGCCACAATTTTTTCTCCATAACTAGCCCCACTAACAACCATTTACTGATGACAATAAGTGAGAGAAAATGCTAAAACAATTGTAACTCTTTGGGCAACCTTTATGCCCATTACTCCCACTTAATTTTCCATTTCCTCTGATATTTGAATACGTGTCAGCTGGCTTGTTCTTGGCTGCATCAGTTTTGGCTGCTAGTTTTATTGGATTTATTGCTTTCAATGCTTTCTTGTCAGTTACAAACTGCTCAGCCTCTTGGGAACCCTTCAGTGTTAAAACAGCCATAACTTCTTCTAGAAAAATGATATTAACAATCCGTGAATGCTCCAGAAAATAGACATCTGTAGCTTTCCAAGCATATAAGGCTCATTCTCTAATTCAGTTTGAGTTGTCCGCAACTTGCTTCCAAAGTCAGCTGACCTGCACAAGAAGTTTTGACGAATTTGTTACTTAAAATTCCACTTGTGCTATTTCTTTTTTCTTTGCTTGACAAATCCCACAAAACACAAAAAGAAAGTAAATAGCTCAAAAATATAAGGAACTAACTAAGAAAAGACAAGTGAATTTGATGTAAAATATATATAAATATAAGCTTATCATCAGGTTCTTATTCAAAATATGACAGAAAATCAAGTTACTCATAGGGAAAATAACAGTGAGGCTGCACATAATATGTCAATCTCTATGTCTAAACGTAGTGCTAATTCTGCTGGAAGATCATTATTTGGAATCAGCATTTGTCTCAGAACATTCATCACTTTCACAGGGTTCTTCATCAACTCGAGATTCCCATCCCCTCACTCTTAGTTCCCCTAGTGTATCACAAATGTTGCCTGTCCACAATGACACATAACTCGAGGTAATTCTTCCTCTTTCATCCCCTATATCATCAATCCTGGTGAATCAAGTAATGTTTCTTTTCATCCCCTATACATACTTTGGTGGAGGTTTCTCATCTTTTGTTGTTAATAGTGATGTTGCTGAACCATCTACATTTAGAAAAGTTGCTACAATACCAAAGTAGCAAAGTGCAATGCAAGAAGAGTATGACTATCTTAGGGCTTAAGGAACTGATAGGTCCATTATTGGCAGCAAATGGGTATACAAAATAAAAAAGAATCTAGATGGTAATGTTTCAAGGTATAAGGCAAGGTTAGTGGCACAAGGAATTTCCCAAGAGCAAGATGTTGACTATTCATAAACTTTTAGTCCAATAGTGAGGCATACCACAGTTAGAATTGTCTTGGCATTAGCTGCAACCAATCATTGGGACTTGAGACAACTAAATATTAAAAATGCATTCTTCCATGGTGAATTGCAAGAAGACATTTACATGAAACAACCTCAAGGTTTTGTAGATGTGACTAAGCCAACATATGTCTGCAAGCTAATTAAATTCCTATATGGACTTAAGCAAGCCCCAAGGGCTTAGAACTCTTAGTTCACAAGCTATCTACCTGCAATGGGATTTCAGGCTTCAACCTCTGATTCCAGTTATTTGTCAAACAGTGTGAGAGTGATATTGTTATATTACTTCTCTATGTAGATGACATTATTATCACTGGTTCTAATTCTAGTAAGTTAACATATTTTCTTGGTCTGCAAGTCAATTACAAACAGAATGGGGATATTTGTGTCAATCAATACAAGTATATTAAAGATCTTCTTCACAAAGCTAGTATGGACTCATGTAGACCAGTATCAACACCATGTCAACCTCATAATCCTTTGCTTGTTATTGAAGGAAATGCATTGTCAGATCCAAGTTCATATAGGAGCATTGTTGGATCATTGCAATATCTAACCTTTACAAGGCCATATATTGCATATGCAATGAATACTGTGTGTCAGTTTATGGCTACACCAACTGAGATACATTTTGGGCAGTTAAAAGAATATTAAGGTTTTTAAAAGGAACTATGCAACATGGAATCACCTTTTCAGCTAATACAGAAGTTGGAATTATTGCATTTAGTGATGTAGATTGGGTTGCAGACTTGAATACAAGGAGATCTGTCACTGGATATGTAGTTTACATTGGAAATAATCCAGTTTCATGGCAATCAAAGACATATGATTTAGTGTCAAGAAGCTCTACAGAAGCTGAGTATAAGGCCTTAGCTCACACAACTGCTGATGTGGCTTGGATAAGAAATATTTTGAAAGATATGGCAGTGGTGTTACATATTCCCCCTGTGATATAGTGTGATAATAAATCTGCCATTGCTCTTAATGCAAATCCAGTGTTTCACTCAAGAAGTAAGCACCTAAACACATATTATCATTTTGTAAGAGAGAGAGAGAGAGTCCAAAAATGAGATCTTCAAGTTCAATACCTGCCAACTGAGGATCAAACTGCTGATATATTAACTAAGGGACTCCATAGTCCCTCATTTCTCAAGCATTCTTTCAATCTCAAACTCAGGAACCCAGTTGAGATTGAGGGGGGATGTTGACATTAATACATAGTAATGATACACATCAGCAAGGTTGTTCATTCCGTGTAATGCAAACTTTCATTCAGTTTTCTCTCTATCTCTTTCTCTTTTAATTCTTCTGCAATAGTTCTTCATTCAATTCTTCTTCTTCGATTCATAGATTAGTGTTAATACAAATTTCACATATTTGATTCACTACTGAATTTCATCCTCGAGCTCTTTCCACAACGTCTTCTAGACCTTATTGATGCTCAATTTCAACTTCTATGGCTCTAGCCTCCACAAACTTTGTTCTAGCAATTATATTCGACAACTGATGTCCGACCACTCCTTCCCAAACCCCATCACCACCATTCGCTCCATGATCTTGTGGAGGTTGTTGATGTAACTAGAAGGAATTATGTCAATCATGATGTCATAAACACAAATGGACTGAGCATTTGAGATTTGGTCGTGCTACTTGCAACCATTAATGACCTCTTCTTTTTCATCACAGAGAAAGATAGGAGAGAGGAAGGAGAAAGAATGGGAGAGAGTGAAGAGAAAAACATGAGAGAAAGTCGTAGGGTGTAGATAAGAACAGAGAAAGGCAAAGAGAGAAGGCAATCAATAAATTAAAGTGAGAAAATGATAGAATAGCTATTTTCTAATAACCTAAACCCATCATCAAAGGCGAATTCGACTCACATTATTGTTCGCCCATTATGAGGCTAAGCCCACCCCCTCCCTTAGTGTAGAGAATATCGTTTGTTAAATAAAACTAACCTAAACTCATGTGGCCTGCTTCATTTACTTGTGTATAATTATTATAAATATTTTAATGACATATTCAAAACCAAAATTGACAGTTTGATTTCTGGCTAATTAGTAATTTTGACTTTTGGCTAAATAACCTTTTTTTTTGTCCGTGTGTAAGGTATGTCACATAGACGACTTCTTCCTAAAACCTCTGTAAGTTGTCACATAAAAGACTTCTTCCTAAAACCGTCTACATTGACTATAAGTCTATACACTACACACGCGTTTGGTTACATTATAGCCATTTCATTCTTATACCACTAAACATCATATGTCATCTTAAATCCTTATATATAACCCACTACTCTCCCATCATTTCCACAAACAAACTCCTTCCACTTACAAGCTTTCATTGCACATAAAAAGAAACCAACAAAAGCAAGCAGATAACTTTTGTTTCAAGTTTCAACTTTCAACTTTCATATCAAAAATAGAGAAGGATACTAACATGGCTAGGAAAAATAATGATGTCGAATCTTTGCAATCTAATGATGAGCTCAAACGCTAGAAGAGAATCAAATTAGCTATCTACATTGGTATTTTCATTGTGTTTCAGATCAGCGTCATAACAATGATTAGTCTCACTGTAATGAAAGTTAAGACCCCAAGGGTGCGTTTGTTGCACGAGATTGTCTCGGATTGGACTAGGTGCAGGGATTAAACTGGATTGGCTTAGACTAGACTAAACTGGACTAGCTTAGTGAAGTGTTTGGTGCAGTGTCGGACTAAAAAGCATGATTATGAAAGCCCATCCACAACAAAGCAACCCATCACAATTTTTCCCAAAAGAAATTAAATTCACACAAAAATAATCAATGTGGATTTTGCGAATAAGGATAGAAAGTGTACCAACAAGAACAAACAATGCTAAAGCTGTATACCAAATCAAGCAAAAATATACACATATATACAAACTCAGCCAAACATATATATATATATATATATGCAAACCCAGTATACCAAACGATGCAATTGATCATTTCATCTTAAATTAGAAAGAACCCACCATTTTAAACACCATCACACCAAACAAAAGATTTTCAAAAATCTGAAATTTCATATTATATTTACCAAAAAATAAGTAAATCTGAGAAAAATTAAGGAGGAGATTTGATGCATACAATTGTTGTGTCTTTTGAAAACGTGTCTTTTTATCAATTTTTGGTGCCTAGATGGCCTTGGCGACCAACATCATTTAAATGTCAGCCTCCTTCTGAGATAGCTGAGTCTGTGATGCGACGATGGTAGCCATCATTGAGACTTCGACAGAGAAAGTGGGAGATAACCTTTAGAAAAGGAACGGTGGCGCCGACAGCAATTTTAGCCTCAGATCGAGTAGACCCATTGGTGGGTAGTTATCGAATTTTGGAATTTAGGCGGTGGGTGAGACTGTCAATGCAAAGATAGAGCAAGGGAGAGAGAGAGGAAGATCCGTGCGGGGAAGGATCGTGAGGATTTGACGGCAAGGTCGTGGAGCAGGAAGAGGACACGATGCGAGCAGATGAAGCAGACGACGCGAAGAGCGAAGGTCTTAGCAGTCCTCTTCATTTTGGGGGGTCTCGCTAAGACCCTCTAGCGAGCTCTCTAGTCGGGACGAGTCCCCTGTAGTCCCACTTAACTTAGTCCCAGCACCTACCAAACATGGAACTGTAGTCCAGTCCAGTCCAGTCTCATTTAATGAGGCCAAACAAACGCACCCCGAAGGTCAGGCTAGGCAACATCAACGTCCAAGCCCTTAACTTCGTACCAGCAACATATTCATTCGACACTAAATTCACAACCCAAATCAAAGTCAAGAACACAAATTGGGGTCCATACAAGTTTGATGCAGGCACTGTCACGTTTTTATACCAAGGAGCGACTGTCAGACAAGTTGTTATTCCTAAGAGCAAGGCTAGAATGCTTTCCACCAAAAAGATTGATGTTGAGGTGAGTTTGAATTCAGATGCATTGCCAAGCCGTTCCGCTATTCGAACTGAATTGAGCAGATGGGTTCTTACGCTGAGCAGCCAAGCTACACTGACTGGAAAAGTAGAACTGATGTTTATCATGAAGAAAAAGAAATCTTCCACCATGGACTGCACCATGACATTTGATTTGTCAGCAAAGATGGTCCAAACTTTACATTGTGCAGGAGGAAGAATCGCGGTAAAGAGGAGCTCCAGGCATAAAACAAAGTTTGGATTAGTTTTAAATGTCGACTTGATTGAGGGATGAAAACCAGTTGCTTAGGTTAGGACTCCCATTCGATTCAATCTCTCAACAGGGAGATCAGAAAAGTTTAATAGAGGTGTATGAGGATTTAAATTGCAAGTGAACTACACAAGTTCTTGAATTTTTATTTTTTGTGCAACATATGACTTTGTATTTTATATGATATTTATTCATTCTTTAACCAGTTATATGCAAAAAAAAAAAAAAAAAAAAAAAAAAAAAAAAAAAAAAAACAAAATTGTTTGCCTCGCGTTTATATATGGGCCAATGAAAATTTGGGTCAAGCAACTGTAAAGCTAATTTTGGTCAAAATATTTCTGTATATACCCTAGAAACTATAGAAGCTTGGACGATATATTGATTAGAAAACAAAGTGAACAATTCTGACAAAACTATACCATTTAATGTCTTAGTCAATTGACTTGAATAACTACTACGTACCAATCAAAATATTGGTACTATGTGACTAGAAGTTCATAACTAATATCCAAGGTTATCCTTTTCCCTTTTCCTTTTTTTTTTTTTTTTTTTTTTTTTTTTTTTTTTTTTTTTTTTTTTGTGACATTTTTTTGATACAAAGAATCAAAAATGTATTTTTAGTTTTCATTTTCCACAACTTGCATTTACGATCCAAACTAATACTTATGTAATGAAACACAATAATTTATACTTGAACGTTGAAATTACCAAGAAAAAAAATATCTTATTGTTCATATAATCTTCTGATGAAGCCTAAACCATCAACCTTGTAAACCAAGAAGTAGAAGGTTGAATATAGAGATTTTAGAGACAGAAGCTGAGAGAAATTGAAGAGAGAGAGAGAGAGAGAGAGAGAGAATAGTTTTTTCTGATTTTCTTACATAATGAGGAAGTTATTACACTATGAGAGTATTTATACAAGAACCTTTATAGTTGCATATTCTAACAACTATAACTAACTCTCCTAATCTTATTACAAGTGTCACAATCCTATTTCATACAAGTTGTACATTATCTCTATCATCCCCCCTTAAACGCATGATTGGTGGAATAACCAAGCATGAGATTGTTGTAGTGAGTTCGAAACAATGGAACACTGAGACCCTTGGTAAGAATGTCTGCAAATTGCTCCCGAGAAGATACAAATTGCATAAACAACTTCATATGAGCAATCCTTTCACAAACAAAGTGAACATCAATTTCAATATGTTTGGTCTTTTGATGTTGAACTGGATTGAAAGAGAGAGCTATGGCTAACAGATTATCACATAAGAGCACAGGAGCGCAAGGCATTTGAATATTTAGAAAAGTCAAGAGTTGTTAAATCCAATCAAGTTCAGTTGCAGTGGATGACATGGCCTGATACTTTACCTTTGTGGATGAGCGTGAAACAGTTTATTGTTTCTTGGAGGACCAAGATATTGGATTTGATCCCAAGAAAACAATTAACCCTGTTGTAGACCTTTTGTCATTTGGGTCATCTACCCAATTTGCATCACTAAATGCCTTGAAACATACCTCACCAGCAGAATATGTAATCCTAGGAGACATTGTTCCTTTCAAATATCGTAAAATGCGTTTGACATCAGTGTAGTGAGATAACATAGGTTGTTTGCATAAACTGACACACTTGATGCACTGAGAAAGCAATATATGGGCGAGTAAAGGTTAGGTACTGCAAAGCACCAACTATACTTTTGTATGTACTAGGATTTGGATATGAAACTTCATCCCTCAGTGATCGATTATAGGGCAAACATGGAGTGTCACAAGGTTTGGAATCACTCATTTCTATCTTGTGCAACAAATCTTGGATGTACTTGGTTTGTGATAAAAACAAACCAGTAGCTGTTTGAGATATCTGAATGCCCAAAAAATAATGGAGGGTACCCAAATCTTTAATATCAAACTCATTAGTAAGAGAATGAATGACAAGTTGTATAGCAACTGTAGCACTCCTAGTTAAGATTATGTCATCAACATATAGAAGTAAAACCACTATCTCAGAACCAGCATGCTTCACAAAGAGAGGGGAACCTGAATATGTAGATTGAAAACCCAGAGAAGGAAGGAATTTTGTGAATCTTTCATTCCAAGCCCTTGGGGCTTACTTTAAGCCATACAAAGACTTATGTAACTTACAAACTAAATGAGGGTACTTGAGGTCTTCAAATCCAGGTGGTTGTGCCATGCAGACTTCTTCTTGCAAGATTCCATGCATAAATGCATTTTTAACATCAAGTTGCCTTAAAGGACAATTAAATTGAGCAACTAGTGCTAAAACTATTCTCATTGTTCTAGGTTTAACAACAA
This sequence comes from Pyrus communis, assembly GCF_963583255.1. Lineage (NCBI taxonomy): Eukaryota > Viridiplantae > Streptophyta > Magnoliopsida > Rosales > Rosaceae > Pyrus > Pyrus communis. The sequence goes on along the minus strand of NC_084816.1, from coordinate 17,775,962 downwards.
GAATGAATGTTTCTCCATAGTCCAATCTTATCTCTTGACTAAACCCATTTGCAACTAATCTAGCTTTGCACCTTGCAACTGAACCACCTGAATTCTTTTTTATCTTAAAAATCCATTTACATCCCACTAAGTTCTTCCGAGATGGAAGGGATACAAGAGACCAAGTACCTTGAGAATAAAGGGCATCAATCCCTTCCTTTATAGCAGTTAACCACACAGATGATTTTATAGCAGATTTATATGTAACTGGTTCAATGAGAGACATATCAACCTCACCAGATGTCCCTAGAGCACTTAAGAAAGCCTTGTGTTTTATTATACCACTTTTACTTCTGGTCTGCATCGGATGCATATTTAATGGTGCAACAGGTAACATAACTTGCAAACATTCTGGACTAAACTCAGGATCCATAGGGAGTTGAATATTTTCACTTGTTGCAACAATAATGGACTGAGACATATGTGATGATGAGGATTGTGGTGATGAACAATGTCTGAGGCATGAACAATATGACTAGGAATAAGTGCACTAGAGTTTGAAGCTTGAATAATAGGATTTGAGGATGGTGTATGGGGAAGAGAGATAGGCAACACCAATATATTGTTAGTATTGGGAATTGGTGTGGTGCATGGTTGTTGTGTAGAGACAGATTGAACACTGCTTTGTTTTGACAATTGAAGTAAACTGAGATAAGGAAACTCAGTTTCATCAAATACAACATGTCTAGAAACAAAAAATTTCCTTTTTAACACTTCATAACAGATGTAACCCTTACATTTGGAAGCATACCCTAGAAAAATACACTTGGTTGTGTTAGCTTAAAGTTTGGTTGTGTTCTATGACCTAAGTAAAGGATAACAAGAACAAACAAATGCCTTTAGGTGAGTAATGACAGGTTTATGCCCATATAATGCTTGAAAAGGTGATTGATTGTGTAACATTGGTGTTGGCATCCTATTTATTAAGTAAATGGCTGCTTGGCAAGCAAAGGTCCAAATCTGAAAAGGAAGTTTGGCATATTGTAACAATGTAACAGTAGTTTCAATAACATGTCTATGCTTCCTCTCAACTAACCTATTTTGTTCAGGTGTATAGAGACAAGATTTATGATGTACAATACCCTTGGATTGAAGAAAAGTTTGTAATTTATGACTGATGTATTTACCCCTATCACTTTGTAAGGTTTTCACAGAAGTATAGAATTGAGTGGATACAAAAGCACAAAATGTAACAAAAACATCATAAAATTATGATTTGTTGTATAAAGCAAACAATCAACAAAACTGGGTACACTCATCTATGAGAGTAACATAGTATTTATAACCATCAATTGATTTACATGGTGTAGGACCCAAATGTCACTGTGTACAGTATCAAATGGTATGACAAACTTGGTATGAGTGGATTGAAATGGTAACTTTGTAAACTTTCCCTCTAGATAGCTTTGACACACATTAGAGACTGTGTCTTTATTACATGTAATCTTTGCTTACTTAGTAATGAACCTATATGGTTGGTTGGATGTCTTAACCTAGTATGCCATAAGCTGGAACCAACAAGTTGTCCAAGATAAGCAACAACTGAAGATTTGGAACAATGGCGAAACTAGGAATTAACGGGGGGAGGGGCGAAGTTAAAAGATTGAAAGGTTATAGAAAATAGCAACAACCAAATCCTTTTATATAGTAATGTCTTCCATAATTTATCAATACAAACAAATTGCAATTGTTGCCGGCGAGGTTTCATATCATGAAAACGTCGCATAATAGGCTCATTATCAATAAAAGCAAATACATCACTCTCAATGTAAACAAGCATGCTATCACTCAACCATTGATATCCCATTTTGTTACGCAATAGTGTTTTCACAATCTTCATAGTAGAAAAAGCTCTCTCCACCGAAGCAGTTGCAACCAGTAACACCAAAGCCAATGTAAGAAGCTTATACACTAACATATAGCTTACACACCTCCCGGTCTTCACCAACTTCTTTGCAAGATCACCAATTCCTCTCAATGATGAAAACTCACTATGCATCTTCATATCGTGAATATAATTATCAAGTTGAATTGGAAGATTCATGAGGTCCATACGATCAAGATCTTGAGGATAAAGTTGGGGTAGACGAACAATTTTTGCCGTGTCAAAAGATGCAAAATTATTCACCGGACTCAAACATGTCATACAAAGAAGCAACTTGGTGTTTACCTCATTGAAACGATCATTCAATTCCTTTAATTGCATATCAATAACTTGAAAATAGAGGTCCACACGATAGTAATGGAAGTTTGTGAGTCTTGGAGCTTTACGCCTTGATTTTCTAGGTACAAAATACAAATCCTCCATGTTAGGAACGACAATATCATGCTCTTCACAAAAATTTTGTATATCATTAAGCAAGTTCCCAAAATCATCATCTCTCAAGGTTGAAAATTCAATTCCAATTAAAAAATATTTCTTTTGTTGCTGCTGGGACTTTAGGGGGCCACTTTGCTATGCTCTCTGGTAGAAAGGTTGAAAAAACAAAAGGGGGAGGGACACGGTAGCATTGAGAGTCTGAGAGGGATTGAGAGTGAAAGGGGGACACGAGGTCCCCCCCAATATAATATATATATATATATATATATATATATATATATATATATATATTATTTTGAAACGTACAAACGGTGCCGTTTCAGTTATTTTTTAATTTTTTTTATCAGTTTGGCCTGAATGTTAAAAAAAAATAGAAAATGCAGTATGCTGCGAGCAGAGAACATCAGACAGTAGGGGGAGCTGAACCAGTGAGTTTTCCGGCAAGGGGAGGCGCTGACCTATAGCTCCAGTCTTGTTTTCCGGCAAGGGGAGTGGTGGCTGCCACTCCTCGCCCTCACGTGGCTTCGCCACTGATTTGGAAGATTGGTATATAAGTAAACTAGTAGCAAGTGAGTGGACGAGATAGAGTCCATTACTGCAGAGTCCCTTGTACAAAATTCTCCATGTGGCCTTGTCTTGAATAAAAAAAAAAAAAAAAATGTATCAAAGATTAGCTAACAATTCTTATCCAAACAAATCCTATGAACTGACAATAAATTTGTGTCAGTTTAGGAACATAAAGCATGGAATTCAATTTGATAGGATTGATAGGAGTTATAAGTATGGAACTGCCAATATGAGAAACTCTCAAACCTTCACCATTAGTAGTTTGAACAACTTCATTGTTGGAATATGGAGAAGCTGTTGGAAATGTGCCCTAAAGCCAATCATATGATGACACTTTATAGGTATTTCACATGTTAAACTAATCTAGCCCAAATTTTAACAGATCATCGCCACACCCCAAAGATGGAACATTCTTCACAATCAAATACCTGCCACAAAATGAATATATAAATGAAACACAGAAACAAGTTTCTACTTTCTGAAAACATAAATAAGCACCATAAGGAGACCTTGATTCATCGCAAACTGAGTAAACGCCAACTATCGGAGGTTCATCTTTGTATCAAGGCATTTTGTTCTACAAAAATCCGAATGGAGTAACTACCAATTACTTGTGCTTATGAGCTGAAGACACTCTGGCTGCCATTAAGGTGCCTCTACATGCTCTTATTAGTTCTGCTCCTCAAAACATTTTTATGAGTGCCTAAATGCACACATACAATATCCAACTTGATCAAATATTATTATCCACATACTTCCGGCGGAAAACAATTAACTAAATTTCCAGTGGAAAACAATGAGATTGACCGAGTAACGTAGACAAAAAGCTTTTCACAATTCTATATTTCACGAGTTAGGATTGAGATAATTAACCAAACTCTGTATTTTTAAGGTGATGCAACATCTTCTGTATTTTTGCATGAAATCTTATTTCGATTAATTACTCTGCTAGAAAAATGCAAGTTACCTTCTGACAACAACCATTTAACTTCAAAAAATCACTAAAATTCATCTCCACATGTATAACACACCTATGCATACATACATAAATATTAACACCCCACATTCAAATTTGCACCGAAATCCCTTGCTTCTGATATTAAGAGGAGTTTTCACGAACACCTAATAGGCAAGTTGTTCAAACACCACAGAATACCCAGCACAACCAATTTTAACACAAAACTTCCTAATTTTTTTCTTTTTCTGGCAATTAAGAAATTTATAAAACCAAATTAACTCATTAGTATACAATCAATGGATGGTTCTCGGATGTTCTGTTGTGTTTGGACTTCACCGTTGTTGGGCTCATTTTCTGTGTTTTCTGTTGTAAACAGTGGGTATGCTTGCCCACATGTATACAGTAAAGATTCATATGCCAAATAGTAAAGTTTTTGTAAGTTTTCAAAGTAGTTACTCTATAAATAGAGCACTACAAGTGTTCAAAACATATGATACAAAAGCAATAAGAAAAGAAAGATAAGTTATAATATTTTCAGTATCCTCTTATTTCTCTCTGATCTGCAATCATTTTGTGTAATATTTTGCAACAGCCTCGCTCCTATCCCTAGCAAAAGGTCATTTCTTTAACTTTTGCCTATTTATAACACGTCAGCACGATTCTCTAACCCTAAAACATTTTCTCATTTCTCTTCGCCAAAAAGAAAAAAAAAATGCTTCCTCTAAGGTTTTTACTATTCTTCTTCTTCATCTGCCTCAATTGCTAGATATATCCTCGCGAAGAACCGTATGCACCATGGTTACTTCTAGTTCTCAACCTAACAGTTACTTATATCTTTGATTTCTTGTTTGGTGTAACTCTTGACTACTAACCCAATGTTTATTTATGCAATCCAAAATGGTGCGGTATCATTGCCTATCTTGGACTGTAGATTTAATTTTACTGCAAATTTTAGGTGGAGTGGTATAATCGCCCACCCTATCTTGCATATTTAAATTTGCCTGCTATTTAATTTTATTGCAATTTTAGGTGGTGTGGAATAATCACCCACCCTGCTCTGCATATTTAAATTTTATCGCAATTTTAGGTGGTGTGGTATAATAGTCCACTCTGCTCTGTATATTTAAATTTTCCTGTTGTTTAAAGTGGTGCGGAATTAATCGCCCATCCTATATTTGTTTAGATGAAAATGGTGCAGTACAATCGCCTTTCTCATTAATCATGTAAATCTTGAGCCTGAAGATTCAAGTACTTATCATTTTGGCCTAAAGATCAAAATTTGTAAGAACCAGAAATTCTAACAATATATTCCTCCAGAATACATATTATTGCAAGTTCTTACACACCTCATTTTTTCTTTCAGAAAAGAAAATGACGAACTTGGCAAAACTTGATTTTGTCGCCCTGGATATTACTGGAAAGAACTACCTTACTTGGGTAATGGATGCCAAGATCCATCTGGAGGCAGGAAATCTTGGGGATACCATCAAGGAGGATACCAGTGCATCCTCTCAAGATCAGGCGAAGCCCATGATCTTTATCCATCGCCACCTTGGTGAGGGACTAAAAAGCGAGTACCTCACAGTTGAAAATCCATTAACCCTCTAGAAGGCACTGAAAAATAGATATAATCACCAGAAAATGGTGATTCTTCCAATGGCTCGTTATGAATGGGCTCACCTAAGGATCCAAGATTTCAAGACGACGGCTGAATACAATTCTGCAATGTTCAAAATTAGTTCCCAGTTGAAGCTCTGTGGAGAAACAATAACTGAGGAAGATATGCTGGAAAAGACTGTCAGCACATTTCATGCCTCAAACGTGCTCATGCAGCAGCAGTATAGAGAAAAAGGCTTTACTGAGTACAACCAGCTGATATATGTACTCCTTGTAGCCGAGCAAAACAATAAGCTTCTGATGAAGAATCATTAGTCCCGGCCTACTGGATCTGCACCATTCCCAGAAGTGAATATTCTTCCCTTGAAGAGAATACCATATCCTTTCGTGGTAATAATTACAAACGAGGACACAGCCACAAGCGAGGTCGGTGGAATGGGAAAGGCAAGAACCATGGTGTCCAGTTTCACAACCAGGTTCCAAGGCATAATACAGGCCCGAGCTTTAAGAATGCAAATTGCCAGAAAGGCAAGGCTCATATGAACACTCCTAGAAATCCTAAAGGAGTTTGCTATAGGTGTGGTGGCAATGGGCACTGGGCGCGTAACTATCGTACCCCAAAATATCTGGTGGATCTATATCAAGCCTCCCTCAAGGAGAAAGGTATCAAGACCAATTTCCTCGACCAGGCTCAACCAATGGAAATACCTGATCCAATGTCCAATTTATCAGGACAATTGAATACAACCCACCTGGATGTTTCAGACTTTATTACTGAAAGAGGAAATGAAGTTTATGGGTCCGATTAAATCATTTATGTTTAATGTACTCTTGTTATTTGTACTTGTGGTTTAGTGCTCGCATTTTCAATTCAATAAAAGTAGTATTCCAGTATGAATAAACTATTTTTTAACTGTAATTTCTTTACTCAGAGAACATGGATAAAAATTATGGTTATTCTCAAAACAAGAACAATGGCAGAGATTTTTGTCTTACAGACTGCGCAACCATGCATTCAATACTTCGAGATCGAAAGTATTTCTCGAACTTGGTACTTGCAAAAGTAAAGGTAACAACAATATCAGGGCAATCAAATGTAATTGAAGGCTCAGGAAAAGCCCAGATTATGTTACCAAATGGAACAATATTGTTCATATAGAATGCGTTGTACGTTACTCAATCCAATCGAAATTTGTTGAGTTTTAAAGATATACGTCTAAATGGATACCACATTGAAACGAAAAGTGCAGAAAATGTGGAATATTTATGCATTACCTCTAATGATACCCAGAAGCGTATATTGGAGAAGTCGCATGGTTTATCGAGTGGATTGTATTATACATACATAAAGACAATTGAGGTACATGCTGTCATGAACCAGAAGTTCATAGATTCAAAAGTTTACATGCTTTGGCATGACCATCTGGGTCATCCAGGATCCACCATGATGCGTAGGATCATTACCAACTCTAATGGACATCCATTATTGAGAAGACACATTACTACCTCAAATGATATCCCTTGCAAAGCTTGTTCTCAAGGGAAGTTGGTAACTAGACCATCACAACTAAAGGTTGATGCTGAATCCCCATCATTTTTGCAAAGAATTCAAAGGGATATCTATGGGCCTATTCAACCAACTTGTGAACCATTTCGGTATTTTATGGTTTTGGTTGATGCATCTACCCGATGGTCACATGTTTGCCTATTGTCTACTCGAAACGTAGCTTTTGCGAAACTTCTTGCTCAAATATCTAAGTTGCGAGCACAATTCCTAAATCATCCTATTAAGTCAATCCGACTTGATAACGCTGGTGAATTTACATCTCAAACCTTTGATGATTACTGTATGGCACTAGGCATTGATGTTGAACACCCTATTCCTCATGTCCATACTTAAAATGGTTTAGCAGAGGCATTTATCAAGCGGCTTCAGTTAATAGCTCGCACTATGCTCATGAAAACAAAATTGTTAGTCTCTACATAGGGACATGCCATTTTACATGCTGCATCATTGGTTCGATTGAGACCTATAGCCAACCACCAATACTTATCAATACAACTCGTGTTTGGACATCAGCCAAACATTTCACATTTACGAGTTTTTGGTTATACTGTTTATGTGCCTGTTGCATTGCCACAACGTACTAAAATGGGACCTCAGCGAAAACTGGGAATTTATGTGGGTTTTGATTCACCATCTATTATTAGATATTTGGAACCCTTGAGAGGTGATATGTTTACAGCTCGTTTTGCTGATTGTCATTTTGATGAGGCAGTCTTCCCGTCGATAGGGGGAGAAAAAACTGTTCCAGAAGAACAGCAAGAGCTGACATGGGTTGTTCCCACCTTGTTTCATTTTGATCCGTGAAGCATTCAATGTCAAAATGAAGTGAAAATGATCGTTCATCTTCAAAGTATTGCTAATCAAATGCCAGATGCATTTAATGATGCTTCGAAAGTGACAAAGTCACATATACCAGCTGCAAATGCACCTGCAAGAATTGATGTCCCTATTGGACAAAATAAAGTAGCAGCGAATGATTCATCTAGTGCACACCTGAAGCTTGGTAAACCCCCAAGTTCAAAAGATTCAGCCCCTCAAAAAAGAAAGATAAGGGCACAGTTGAACCCAAATGGAATCATTCAGGAAAAGAAAATGAATGATAAATCCACAATTCATGATTCTATACCTCCAGAAAAAGAAAATGTCCTTGATGAGACATTTGTCCCTGAAGAGACAGAAGTACATGAAAGCAAAGAAATACCCATAACTTATGCATGTACTAATAAATTGTGGGATCGAAATGAAATAATCATCGACGACATGTTTGCATTTGCAATAGCCACTGAAATTATATTAAGCAATGACATTAAGCCCCGCTGTGTTGAAGAATGCAAACAGAGACAAGATTGGCCTAAGTGGAAAGATGCAATCCATGTAGAATTAAATTTTTTGGAAAGGCAAAGTGTTTTTAGACCAGTAGTCCAAACCCTGCCTGGTGTAAACCCCGTGGATTATAAATGGGTATTCACAAGGAAACGCAACGAGAAAAACAAGATTGCAAGGTATAAAGCACGACTCATTGCACAAGGTTTTTCACAAGGACCTGGAATTGATTATGAAGAGACATACTCTCCTGTAATAGACGCAATTACGTTCCGTTACCTAATAAGTTTGGTGGTTTCAGAAAAACTTGACATGCGACTTATGGATGTCATCACCGCGTATCTATATGGAGAATTAGATATTGACATATATATGAAAGTCAAAGAAAGACTTAAGTTGCCTTAAGCAACTAACAAACCACAAGGTATGTTCTCAATTAAATTAAGGCGATCATTATATGGGCTGAAACAATCTGGACGAATGTGGTATAATGGTCTCAGTGAGTATTTGATTAAAGAATGATATACCAATGATGTCATCTGCCCTTGTGTGTTCATTAAGAAATCAAATACTGGATTTGCTATAGTGGCAGTATATGTCGATGATATGAACCTCGTTGGAACCCCTGAAGAGCTCAATAAAACTACTGAATATCTGAAAAGCTAATTTGAAATGAAAGACCTTGGGAAAACAAAATATTGTCTTGGCCTGCTGATCAAGCATTGTGTTAATGGAATTTTGGTCCATCAATCAGCTTACATTGGAAAAATACTGAAGCGATTTGGCATGGACAAGGCTTATCCACTTAGCACCCCAATGGTTGTTCGTTCTTTGGACATTAAGAAAGATCCATTAGGTCCAAAGGAAGATGATGAACTGGTCGTTGGTCCAGAAGTACCATATTTGAGTGCAATAGGTGCTTTATTGTATTTAGCACAATGTACTAGACCAGATATAGCTTTTTCAGTCAACTTGTTAGCAAGGTATAGCTATGCTCCAACAATTCGTCATTGGAAGGGAATCAAAGATGTATTACGATACCTTCGTGGAACAACAGACATGGGTCTCTTCTACTCAGAGAAATCCACAAATGACCATATTCTTGTTGGATATGCAGATGCTAGTTTCCTCTTTGATTCGCACAAAGCCCGCTCACAAAATGGATATGTGTTCATAATGGAGATACTGCAATTTCACAGCGATCAACAAACCAAACATTAGTTGCTACATCTTCCAATCACTCGGAAATAATTGCTTTACATGAAGCAAGTCGTGAATGTTCTTGGTTAAGATCAATGATCCATCACATCCGGAATTCATGTGGTCTACCTTCAAAGACAGACAATCCAACTATCATCCATGAAGATAATGTAGTCTGTGTTGCCCAAATGAAGGAAAGATTCATCAAGGGCGATAAAACTAAACACATATCTTCAAGATTTTTCAGTGCACGTGAGCTTCAGAATGCCAAAGTGATTGAGGTCAGACAAATCCATTCCAATGAAAATTTGGCAAACTTGTTCACCAAATCTCTACCAAAGTGCACATTTCAGAAGTTAGTGCAGGGAATCGGATTAAGTTAGCTTACAAATTTGAAGAATGCGGAATCAGGGGGAGATACAATTCAGGGGGAACATCCATAATACATGCATGTTGTACTCTTTTTCCTTCAATTAGGATTTTTTCCACTGGGTTTTTCCTATCAAGGTTTTAACGAGGCAACATAAGCATGCTCAACACCATATCAACAAACTTGGTAAAGTTGTACTCTTTTTCCTTCGCTATGGTTTTTTCCCACTGGGTTTTTCCAAGCAAGGTTTTAACGAGGCAACTGATGTTGATATGTGGGCATCCAAGGGGGAGTGTTGTGAACAGTGGGTATGTTTGCCCCCATGTATACATTAAAGATTCATATGCTAAATAGTGAAGTTTTTGTAAGTTTTCAAAGTAGTTACTCTATAAATAGAGCACTACGAGTGTTCAAAATATATGATACAAAAGCAATAAGAAAAGAAAGATAAGTTGGAATATTTTCAGTATCCTCTTATTTCTCTCTAATCTGCAATCATTTTGTGTAATATTTTGCAACAACCTCGCTCATATCCCTAGCCAAAGGTTATTTCTTTAACTTTTGCCTATTTATAACATTTTCTTTGTTTTTAGGCCCGTACTTTGTTTGTTTATAGGAATAATTTGGGGCTTTGTTTGTTTTGTAAGTGTGTGTTTGTTTTAATAAAGAGTAAATTACACATAATTACCTCAACTATTGGGTCATTAACAGTTTCATACATCGTCTTTAAAACGTTTCAATGTCATAACGTATCTTTGAATTTGTTGCAATGTCATACCTTCCGCCAGTTGTCTGTCAATTCCTCCGTTAAATGTTGGTGTGGCTTGTGACGTGGCACATTTTCTATTAAAAAACTAAAAAAATATTTATTAAAAACTAAAAAAAAATCATTTAATATTTTTTAATTATTAAAATAATAATTAATTAAAGAAAAGTTATTAAACCACCCCCCCGGTCCAACCCTTTTCTCCCCCCCCACCCCCACCCCTGCAACCTAGAAAGAAAGAAGAAGAAGAAGAAAAAGAAAAAAAAAACCCACCCTATGTTCATCTTCCCCCCCCCCCCCCACCCCATGCAACCTAGAAAGAAAGAAGAAGAATAAGAAGAAGAAAAAACTCATCTTCATCTTCCCCGAGCCCCTTCCCTACAACCCACCCATTTCTTCCTCCTCCCATCTTCCCCTTCCCTCCTCCTCCGCACCTACCCTCGCATCCACTACCTGCAACCCAGGAAAGAAAAAAAAACCATCTTTATCTTCCCCGATCCCCCTTTTGCTGCACCCAAGATCCCGTCTTTTGCCGATTCTGCGGGTGGAGAAATTGGGCACAGAGAAAATGGGGGGAATGAGTGTGGATTTAAGGAGTGGGTGTGTAGAGGAGGGAAGAGGGTGGGTGCAAGGGTGGGTGCAAAGGAGGAGGGAAGGGGAAGACTAAAGGGGGAAGAAAGGGGTAGGTTGCAGATCCCGTCTTTTGCCGATTCTGCGGGTGGAGAAATCGGGCACAGAGAAAATGGGAGGAATGGGTGTGGATTTAAGGAGTGGTTTGTGTAGAGGAGGGAAGAGGGTGGGTGCAAGGGTGGGTGTGGAGGAGGAAGGAAGGGGAAGACAGGAGGGGGGAAGAAAGGGGTGGGTTGCAGGGAATGGGGGGTCAGGGAAGATGATGATGGATTTTTTTCTTCTTCTTCTTTCTTTTTTTCTAGGCTGCAGGAGGTGGGGGAGAAGGGGGTGGAGGTGGGGGAAGACAAAAATGGATGGGTTTTTTATTTTTATTTTTATTTTTATTATTTTAATATTTCAATTTTTTTTTTAATTTTTAATAATATTTTAACTGCGAATGAGCCAAATGACAAGATTGCCCTTTATAGGCGAAACCATACGCCACCCTTTGCACAATGGGAGAAAAGAGAACCAGAGAGAGAGGGCTTTTAAGTTTTAACGGCGTCAAGGACGTGACGGCTTGACCGAATGAGCCAAATGACAGGATTGCCCCTTATAAGTGAAACATCGACAAAACCCGCAGAGACTCGCGCGCAGCGACCGGCTCTTCCAAACCTCCAAAGCTCCCTGCTCAGCTCAGCTTTTACTCTCTGTGACTGCGAGTCCATGGATTCCGATCCCGGCGGCGAGGCCTCTGTGATTCTTCGCCAACTCCAAGACTTGAAGGCCAGTAAGAGCGAAATAGAGCGCCAAATATCGGCCCTCGAAGCTCAGCTCCGAGAGATTACCCTTCAGAAACCGAACGGCAGCGTTTCTAATGGCTCTTGTCCTCCCCATATACCGTCCGTTGATTCGGGCTATGGTCACGATTTGTCGCCTCAGATGATTCACCGCTACAGTCGCCACCTCTTGCTCCCATCTTTCGGAGTCCAAGGTAATTTTACAAGTCCCCATGTGTGTGTATGTGTAGTATGTATGTGTACATGTATGGCATGCATAAGTTACAAAGTTATAACCTTTCTAATGTAAGTAGGGTCTAGAATTATCCAAAAGTGTTCACTTCTAGTAGTAATTTTAGAGGCCGTTTGATAACCATTTCGTTTTCAGTTTTTGTTTTTAATTTTTTGAAAACTTAAATCTTGTTTAATAACTATTTTCAGTACTGAAAACTAAAAATCAAAAATAAAAAACTAAAAACTTAAAACGAAGTGATTGTCACAAAAGAACTTAGTTCTCGTTTGTGTTTAGAATTGAATTGGAATGGATAATCCACTATATTTATATGAAAGGTGGATTAAAGGGAGTGGTGAATGATTTTATATTTGTGGGATTTAAAGGGGTTAGACAGGAAGGAAACTTGTCCATTGTAATTCTACCATTTTGGGGGATTGAAATGGATAAGTTTACTTAATGAGTAATCTGTCTTCGACATTCAAGTTGGACACAGTTTTTTATTTCTTCCCTCAACATACTTGTTGAATTAGTGGGTTATGTATTTCAATCCAATCCTAGATGCCAAACGAGGCCTCATATTCTTGTAAAATAAATAAAAGTTGAGGCATTGAGATGAAAGAATGAATTTTGAGCTTTGTAATTAATTCATATAACATCTATGTAAACGATGAGATGATTTTTGCATCTTTTTTAATGGCTGGGATTTTCTAATTGGGCTTATATCCTAACTGGCTCAGGGCAGTCAAAGCTCTTGAAGTCATCGATTTTGGTGGTCGGAGCTGGAGGGTTAGGCTCGCCTGTCCTGCTGTATCTTGCAGCCTGTGGTGTTGGTAATGTTTCCAGATAATTGGGATTTTAACAATGGCTGCTATAGATACTGTATTTATGATGATTTGATACCATGAAACTGAAATTGAACTCTTATTATTTTCGGGAACTGTATACTTGTAATGGGACTGTATCTAGGCCGCTTGGGGATCGTTGATCATGATGTGGTTGAGCTCAATAATATGCACAGACAGGTACAAGTTGGAAATCATGTTCCTATTCTTGTTCTTCATATTGTTCACTAACTTTAATATCATGTATTTAATGGTATATAAGCTATAAATGCTGACTGGTAATGCTCAGTTAAATTACTGTTGGGAGCCACACTTAAGTGTGTTTTTTAGGCAGAGTTTGTGCGTGAGCGAATGTATGTGGATATTTTTTCACTTTATTAATGAATTTTTACTTTTTTTTTTTTTCTTATTAGATTATCCATACTGAAGGTTTTATTGGTCAGCCAAAAGTGAAATCTGCTGCAGCGGCTTGTCATTCGTATGTTTGTCTTTTGGTTATTTTTCAGCGTAAAAGAATGACCTATGTTGAATTAGTATTTCAAACGATACACTAACCTTTGTTTTCTATTAAAATTTCTGTTTGAGGGCTTCTGTTAACACTCAGAAGGTGAATGAGTAAACGAGCACTAAGTTTTTTCTTTTAGACTTCCAATTTTACCCTTCCCCCCTTCCCCCCCCCCCCCCCCCCCCCTTTTCTTCTCCCCTCCCCTCTTCTCTCTTCCCAAAAGAAAGCCAGAGAGGAAGAGAGGAGGGGGTATTTAGCAGTCGAGTTAACGGGAGGCGGCTGTGGACAGGGACAGGGGGTAATTTTTTTTCAATGAGTTGGAAGCTTGTTGGAAAGAAATTTGTGCTGTGTCCACTCATTCAATTGCTTCTAACAGGAAAACTCTTCTGTTTTTTATTTGGTTGAAACCCTCCTGTTTTAGCATAATTATTTTGCATCATTCTAACATGGATTCATATCCCAGGATTAACTCCACTATTCAGGTTCTGGAGTACCAAGAACCATTACGTACATCCAATGCTTTGGAAATTATAAGCAAGTATCCTTGAAAATTTCCACTTTTTTAATTCTCTTTTGTTTCTTTATCGTAATTCAGAGATACACTTTTACAAACAATCCTACATATTTATTTTTGGTCCCAAATTGCTGAAATATTGTATCATCCTTAACTGTTGACATCTCTAAGATATGATATAGTCGTAGATGCAACAGACAATGCTCCTAGTCGTTACATGATTAGCGATTGTTGTGTGGTGATAGGGAAGGTACATTGGCTCCTTGAGATGATGTTACAAAGGCACTATGTGTTACCTTTTTCATTACTAGCTCATGATTGCAACATATAAGTATATGTATATATAATTGTATGGATTTGTAGGCTGTTCTTGTATTGTTTTAACTTTCCATTTACTCATTTATTCAATTTTCTCCACTAAGTACTAATGGGTATCATATATACTCTTACAGCCTCTTGTATCTGGTGCTGCAGTGGGATTAGAAGGGCAGGTACATTGTGTAGAAATCTTATTTGGTCCTTTTGTAATATATGATTGTCTATAATGAGGTAGTATAAATTGTCATTTGCAGTATTTTATCATGTTAAAGATTCCAAGTATTTACTCCAAATATATTTGTGCAGCTCACAGTTTTCAATTTTAATGGTGGTCCGTGCTATCGATGCCTATTTCCAACTCCACCACCTACAACCGCATGCCAAAGATGTTCTGACGCTGGTGTCCTAGGCATTGGTATGTCAATAAATTGTTTATATTAAAAAATCATGGAATACAAAGTTATGAACTGCTGGAAAAATGCCTATTAATATTCCCAGTCTGCTGCAGTACAAAGTGAAATGTTTTATGAAGAGAGAGTAGTTTGATGACTTGCATGGTGGTTAGGAGGAAATTTGGTAATCAGGAGTTTAATCATCATTCATATCTTGTTTGATTTAAAGTATCTCACGTAGTATTTCATTCCTTACTTGAGAAACCAAGTCCTTCTTTCTTACTACTCCTCTATCATTCCAGTTCCAGGTGTCATCGGCTGTCTTCAAGCCCTAGAAGCTATTAAGATTGCAAGTGGAGTTGGCGAACCACTCTCAGAACGCATGCTTTTATTTGATGCATTTTCAGGACGGATACGAAATGTATGCTTCTTTGTCCTGTACCTGACATTACTTCCAGCTGTGATTCCTAGACTTTAATTTGCTTTGATTTTATGAATGCATTAGTCTTGGAACAAGAATTGTTGAAGCCAGAGTGGCTTTGTATTAGTGTAACCTCAGTATGTTAGTTATTTAAGACGTGTTTGGATGTGTTTTTAAAATGGCTAAAAGTGTTTTTAGAGAAAATGTTTTTGGGTTCCAAAAGCACTTTTAAGTGCTTTCAGCAAGAAGCACCAGTTATGTGCTTCTTCCAGGAAGCACTTTATGTGCTTTTTCAGGATTTACTTGCATTTTTACTAAGGATTGGTTCCAAAAACATTTGGTGAGCGCTTTCAGTTATTTTAAAAGCACATCCAAACGAACCCTTAGGCTTTTCGACCAATGGACCTCCTGCACAATGACCATTCGTCCTTCCTTCCCCTTACCACCTCTCAATTCTTTAAATATTAGATTACATGTTCAATTTCAAATCAAATTGTACCAAAGTCTTATAAGAAGATGGATATCATCCTACTACCTGGACTTGTTGCCTCCCTTTTTGGTATCTGGATTTGTTCTGTTCTTTTAGAACTGAAGATGAACTAGATTCACAGTTGAGTTCTCTCGCTCATCAGATATGGCACATTTTTCTGCTGGTGTGTGCTTTATTTATTTTATTTTCATTGCAGGTTAAGATTCGAGGAAGGTCACTGCAGTGCGTAGTGTGTGGTGAGAATGCACCATTCTCTAAGCAGCAGTTTCAAGAATTTGATTATGAAAACTTCACTCAGTCTCCACTGACTCCGGTATATATTTGTCTTATAATTTTTTTTCTTGAAGGATTTTGAAGTATCTGATTTTTAAATGTATAATTGGATTCTTCACCGTATAATGAGAACTGGTATATTTTTCTGGTCACAAACACAATATTGCTGTTTGCTCTATGCAGTTACCCTTGAAGTTAAACCTACTTGAGCCAGACTCCAGAATAAATAGTAAAGAGTACAAGGAGAAACTAGTTAGTGGCGAGGCACATGTTTTGGTTGACGTTCGTCCAGAACATCACTTCAAGATTGTTTCTCTGCCCAATTCCTTAAACATCCCGCTCCCACGTTTGGAAGCTCGGTTACCAGAAATAACTTCAGCCTTAAAGGAAAAGGAAGACCATAGGGGTACTGATTCTGGTTCAGGTGGGCAAGTATATGTAATATGTAGAAGGGGTAACGATTCTCAAAGGGCTGTTCAGTGTCTCCACAAGATGGGTTTCACATCGGCCAAAGACATCATCGGAGGACTGGAGGGCTGGGCGCATGAGGTCGATCCAAACGTCCCTACTTATTAGCAGGACTAAGTTCTGGAACTTGTGTGCACTCTATACCCTCTGTCTTTCCCCGTCCGAGTGTGCACGTATATTTCGTGATATACAGTATTTATATTGGGTATTAGTGTTGTATTTTCATGTATTGTACACATAAATTGGTAATTCGGTTGGAATTTTTTGTCCTTTTTCCTCGTAGACAAGCCATTTACTGGCATTGACGTTTCGTAGTGTTCTCTCTGCTTATGTGTAATTTTGCATGTTTTACTCTCATGGAATCTGTTTTTTGATACTTGTAATCGTGGCCTGAAGGGAATACAAAAATTAAAATGCAAATTAGACAAAAGAATCGAAACTTCATTCCCAAGTCTTGCGAGACTCCAAATGGTTAAAAATAAACCACTCACAGGATGCCATGTCAGCATGAGTTTGACCACTCACAGGATGCCATGTCAGCATGAGGGTAAGATTTCACACCGGACAAAATCTAAAAGGAATAGGTATTTATCCCTGTCTATGTAAACTCAACTCTATAAAGAGACATGTGTTTGAACATTTGAATTGCGACAGTCAAAGTTTAGTCATGCAAATCCAATCGTCCACTGTTAGAACCCGTAGCCCCAGTTTAGGCGACTTTTCACCTCATTTTGCAGGCCTTAACCAAAGAGGAGAGAAAAAGAGCTTCAAACTATCCACCATTATTGAATTATCAAAGTTCAGTCCTTAATTTAGAATTATTCTACACTAGTATGTTAATAAAAGCAGTAGAAGTGGTCAATAATTCCATGAATCATCAATTCAAGTAACATCAAATTAGCAAGGGAGGATTAATTTAGATTGAAGATCGGTCATATGGTACTTGGATTTCCATCAAACAAAAGATCTAGGGGGATTTCTAGAGTTTAATAAATAGTTTAATGGTTCCTCTTAGGATCTATTTAGTTCATAGAATGGGATATTTAGAAATAAATTCTTATGTACATTCCTAGTAGATTCTTAAACTTGGGGCTTAAATAGTGTAATTAAAAAACAAATACATATAGATCGCATGAAAGGAAATTGATCATCTATAATATGGGCTACGTGCATAGACAAATAAAATAAACTTACATGTGCATGGCATTGTTCGTACTCTTAACAGCATCGTCAAAACATGAAAGCCCCAGCTCCTGTTTCCATGCATGGAA
Source organism: Pyrus communis (assembly GCF_963583255.1). Taxonomy (NCBI): domain Eukaryota; kingdom Viridiplantae; phylum Streptophyta; class Magnoliopsida; order Rosales; family Rosaceae; genus Pyrus; species Pyrus communis. The sequence continues at coordinate 17,758,118 of NC_084816.1, read as the reverse complement.
CTGCAAGTTGAGAACCAAATACTCCAAATAACCAAACTATCTCACATGGCACACAGGACTCTAGATTCTAGAAGAGAGAGGTGACCAAACTAAGACTACAAATTTACGCACGAACAATTCCAAAAATTAAGAACTCTACTACTCCACCAATGAGGAAACGGAGGACAAATCTGCCAGTTGATCCTCGCTTAGCAAACGGTGAACATATTAATCCAGGTTACAATTCTTCTTGGACAAAATGTCTATCTATTTTAACATGTTTAGGCTGATCGTGTTGAACTGGATTGTGAACAACATCAATCGCAACCCTTATACCACATTTCAATTGCGTAAGCTTTTGAGGTCCAAATCCCAACTGAATGTTGTACAATTATCAAAGAGACGGGCGAATGCCTACTTCCAACAACACCGATATTGCCTTTAACTTGGTAATTAATACATGCACAATCAGTTAGGTGTGAGGTTTTACCACAAAAAACCTCGGTGTTAGTTAGAATGGGGAAATCTATTTCAATTGCTTTTCTCCTTCCCCTCTAGCCGATGTGGGATTCAACACGCCCCCGTACGTGAGACCCCATTTTTGTGATCCACACATCGGCAACCACGTGGAGCCAAGGGGACTCACCCTACACGGGGGCCAAGAGACACCCCATCATCATGCGAGGCCAAGGGGGTCCACTCATGACGTGGCAGTAAGGGCTTGCTCCCTAGCTCTGATACCACGTTGAATTTTTCAAGTCGATGGTCCGAGGGCCCCACTCCATCAACACCGATATTGTCCCCAACCCAATTTTTGTGATCCACATATCGGCAACCACATGGAGCTAAGAGGACTCACCCTATAAGGGGGCCAAGGGCCCCACTCCATCAACACCGATACTATCCCCAACCCCATTTTTGTGATCCACACATCGGCAACCACGTGGAGCCAAAGGGCACACCATCATCGCGCAAGGCCAAGGGGACCACCCATCACATGGTAGTACGGGCTGCTCTTTGACTTAGATACCATGTTGAATTTTTCAAGTCGACAGGCCGAGGGCCCCACTCTATCAACACCGATAATATTCCCAACTTATTAATTACCACATGCACAATCAGTCAGGTGTGAGGTTTTACTACAAAAAACCTTGGTGTTAGTTAGAGTGAGATAATTTTATTTAAATTGCTTTTCTCCTTTTCCTCTGGTCGATGTGAGATTCAACAAATGTCAATTCCAAATCCCTTAAAGCTCAACCTCACCAATTTATCTAGCAATAATTTTTTATTTCTTGCCCCAACTACAAATGTGAAAATAATCTAAAGTTGAAAATCTATCAATAATTGAGCATGCCAAATTTTCATTTCTATATCGAAAAACATCTAAGTGAGGATGCTTTAAATACATAAACCATTTACACTTCTAGTGTCTCAAAAACAATCAACAAAACTATTATGTTTAATACTAACCACACTTTACGAAATATCTGGCCTCCACTTTCGAAATCCAAATTTTGTTCAAAATTGGGGATTGTGAATGTGGTGGGGTAATGCACGGTTAAGATATTTTCATACAAAGTGTTGTTAATCCTCTGATCACTAATCAACAGGGGGACCAAATTTCCACACATCCCAAGGGAAACAAAAGATGGTCACAATGTTTGCATGCCTCAAATGACATGGCAAATTTACACAGGACCACGTGTCTATATAAATCATTGACATGACTCAGAAGAGAAGACGCGTGTATTGGCATTTACCTCTGCATTATTGTCATTGCATTTCTGACCTTCATCCATATATTGGCACTTCCTTTCCTTCTCTTTGTATTGCAATCTGGAAAATTAGTACATCAAAAGCTAGTTAGTGCGTTCGACTTCAAGATGGCAGGCCGTATTTTTACTCTCCACACCTTCCCATCAAGGTCAAGATCCACGGTTTTGAAGTCATTAGCAGCATGTCATTACACAACCAAGCAGGTTAGTTTCGGTTCATCACTTGTTCATTTACTTCATAAATTATGAATGATTTACACACATGTTTTGCGTCAAAGTAACTAATTAATTGTGCTATAGTTTGTATTTTTTTAAGCAAATTACTTAATAAGGAAATGATTTGAACTTCGTGATTTCTTATTCTGCACTTTCCTCTTTATTTTTGTCGATTTTTCTAATTTGTTCAATCTATGTTAATTCTTCGTTGATTTTACATCTTTAAACAAACAAAAAAGTGCATGAGGCGACATGCAAAATCACTTGTACTATTTCAATATTCTCTGGTTTACTGTAGCAAGTTTTGAATTCAAATTTCATGAATTATGATACATTTCGAATCGAAAGAAAAATGATCTTTTGAATCAAAATAAGATAACATTCATTGAGTGGTGATATTTGTACTATATATGATTGAGTGAATCAGTTGGAATTGGAACTTTTCATTCTGGTCAGTGTTGGAATTGGGACTTGATTGCTATGCTATCTGAATTTTGAATTCAGAGATATAGCAGCCAAGGGAGCAAGGGAGAGCACCACCGCTACATAGATATAGAAGAGAGAGCATCTTCTACGGCTGAGGAGTTCAAGAGAATGGCCGAGGAGAAGCTGAAGGCGGCGGAGCAAGGTGTGGCCAGCCAGACAGTGGACAAGACATACGATGGGACAGAGGAAGCTACCGTGGGTGACTCTAACGTCGACTCTGTCAAGAATAGGTACAAGGATCATGAGCCCGGGGCTGACTACAAAAGGAGGCCACATGACGACTAAATTAAATCATATTCATGTATAATTTGCATCCGAAAAGAAACAGAGAGGCAGAGAGCGACCTTATTTGTGTTTCAAAACTATGTAATGTGGTAGGTTATTTACATAAGAAAGTCACCAAGCGCCTAGCATAGTTGTTTTTGTACACCTTGCTATAATTTGAGCAATAAAACGACGGGTTAAACGACAAAAAAGGGTTCAAGTACGAAAACTGTGATTTCAAATTGATCCTAAATTGAAAATCGTTTAAAATGTTTCACATAACTATCATACATTTTGAAAATCATCATACATTTACTAGGTCACGGACAAATATTAAAGTGGGCAATTTTAGGTGCGTGCAACTTGGCTGAATAACTAAATCGATTTGTCAAGCAATTTTGTTGGCTAAAAGGGGTTGGTTTAGGAACTTAGATCTTAAAAGATCACCATGAGTGAAAATTAGCTTCAATATTTGTTTTCGCTATAATAACATCCACTTAATGCTTGTGATTTCATGGATGTTTAATTTTTAAAACATTGGCTTCGTTATTATGGGAGCTTTATATAGAGAGACAAAAAATTCAAATATATTTCAATGAACTCTACTAGTTTTTAAACATATCAATGAAAGAAAAAAACATAAAAACTACTAAAGCCCAGCCTAAAAATATTTAAACAATATTTTAAAATACCAACCATACCCTCAAGGCTTTATGGTTGTAAATAAAAACTAACCCTCACAACTCCAATAAAATTAATATGTGCTAAAAACTCAACTTATCCTTGACTATTTCTGCATAATCAATTTTGAAACTATATGCAGATTCAGTTTATATCCTTTTATTACTAGAATCAATTCAACTCCTCCTCGACCATTTTTGCAGAATCAAGTCAATTAGTTCTGACAATTTTTGCAGAATCAGTTAAACCTCTACTCGACCGTTTTTGCAGAACCAGTTCAACCCATCCTCGACTATTTTTACAAAATCAGTTCAACCCATCCTCAATCATTTTTGCAAAATCAGTTCAACCCCTCAACCATTTTTGCAGAATCAGTTCAACCAGTCTTCGACTATTTTTGTAGAATCAGTTCAACCCGTCCTCAATCATTTTTGCTGAATCAGTTTAACCCCTCGACCATTTTTGCAGAATCAGTTCAACCTCACTTCGACTATTTTTGTAGAATTAGTTCAACTCGTCTTCGATCATTTTTGCATTTTATGCAGAATCAGTTCAACCCGTCTTCGACTATTTTTGCAAAATTAGTTCAACATGTCTTCGATCATTTTTGCATAATCATTATAACCTGTAAATATAAATATTTTGTTTTCATCACCGTAAATGTAAAAAAGAGAATTGCTAGCTAAACTCACTGCTATAGAGGGTCCTGCACAAGTCGCTGGACACCTGTTCCGCAACTTAAAGCATTTAATTGCAATACGGGGCCATTTTAAGAAAAGTAAAATAAAAGTACGAAAAACTGGAAAGCTATCCATTTTGGGCCCATTGTTTTCACCTCCATCACCCTTCACCGTCTTCATGCAAGATTGCAACAGAGTCTCCACCTTTAACCAAAGTGGTTCCACCTTCACCACCAAACTAACTCATTTTTTTCTTTCAATTTTCGTTTCTTAATTTTTCTTTCTTTGTCTAATTTACAGTTTAATTTTATAAACCAATTAAGATATTCCAATTAAAACAGCGTGTCTTGCTGCACATTTCAAACTTGGTTTTGATGTCTCCCAACACATTTAAAATTTGAAAGGTGGTGATAAGTAGTGACTTGAATCAAAACCTCTTATATGAACCTAGTGTGGAAGTTTAGACGGAGAGAGAAAGGGGCTTGGCAGGGTGAGGACTAATGAGATATGGGAGTGCGAGTGGTGGATTGGGTGGGGGGGAAGTTTTATTGACGGTTTGCCGACGGCGGAGCAAAGTGGGTTGGGTGGGTGGAAGTCTTATTGGCGGTTTGTTTCCTTCAAAATTCATAAAAAATTCTAATTCGATGAGATAACTGAGGAAAAAATGTTTGATCTTGAAATAAAGAATGTACGCAGAAATGGGATGACCAAATTGCCAGGCAAGAGACCTTTAACTACAGACTCGCTTTCATATCCTCCAACTGCTAATGGCAATTTTTAGTATAAACAATTTGTATAGGGTATTTGTGTAACTTACATTCTAGAGAAAAGAAATTAAAATTAAAAATTAAAATTTAAAAAAAATAAAAAATAAAAAAAAAGGAGGCAATGATGTCAATGTCATTTATCACATGTATTAACTTTTATCTCTCCTTGAAAGTTTAAAAAGTGTTGTCTCAATATAAAATTAAGTATTAAAAGTATGCTTTGTGTGTAATTTTTCCTTATTTAAAATGTTTTAAGAAAGGGGTTTTTTAACTTTAATCCTTGAAGAAGATTAAAATTCAATAAAAACTTGGTGTTAGATTGAATATTGATTTGAATCCTCTAATGTGTACTTAATCCAAATTCATATTATATTTTTGTTTTAATATTTAATATATATCTTATTTAATGTCATTACATTAAAATTTATAATTATTATACACATTTAATTCATTAATTTTATTTTACTTCCTTTAATTAGTGTACGTAAATGTCCGTGTCATAATATATTTTACTAAAGAGTGGTGATATGCCCACTCCAATGTCTTATTTTGCCACCTACCTTATATTTACACTCACCATAAAAAGTGAAAAAATACATCAACTCTTTTCCCACCCACCATTATTTCTAAAATAACCCTACATATTCCTTTTTTTCTTGCTTTAAAAAAATAATTGCAAATTAAAAAAAAAAAAAAAAAATATATATATATATATATATATATATATATATCACTAAATGAAAATACCCAAGAACTCCAAATATCACCAGTAGCAGCCCTCTCCCCAGAAAATTTACAGAATTGTCACTATCGACTCCCCAAATCCCCAACACCAAGCGCCCCTCCTCTATCGCCAACCATCGCAACACCATCACATCTCGAAAACCGCTCGACTACCTAATTTCTATTGTTTCCAATTTGAATTCAGACCACACAAGAGAGAGTGTGATTAAATTGGAAGAGCATCACTCATAGTTTGGTGCTGCACTAGCTTTCCTTAACATTAAATTCCTCCAAATTCAGTATATGGTAGGTATCCAAATTGTTCCAAAACACCAAATATGATCAGAGTTCAACAAGTGTCGGATCTGTCAGTACCCTAATGTAATCTGGACTATGAGCTTCTCTCCTCATCTATCTCAACATTATAATAGTCTTGAAGACTAACTTGCTCTGCTCTCTGGTGAAGCTTGATCACACCTTCCACAATATGCGCTTTATTGTGAGCCTCGAGGCTTTTCTTTATCAAGTCCAAATTCACCCTCTTCCTGATAAGTTTAATTTCTGAACTTCCTTCCCCAGGAAAGCTTGTGGGGTTCATGATATTTTTTTCTTTTTCTTATTTATGATATTTTAGTTTTTTTTTTATTTTTATCAGTATAACTAATAATTTGTTTAAAAAGAATCAATATAACTAATAATTATGTGGCAAGACATGATTGGTTGGTTTTAGGCCTTTAAATGCCATATTATACTAGGATAAATTTGTCATTAAGAGTATCAATTTATAGTGGGTGTGGAAATAACACAAATGGGGTGGGCTTAATAGCACTCTTACTAAATTAGTGTACCGAGATGTTTGTACCTAAATATATTGTAGTGAATTAGTGGCACATAAGAAAATATGCAAAAACGTAAGTGTACCGCAAAATTCTGTACCTAAATATATGATACTAAACTAGTGTACTAAAATGTCGATACCTAAATATATTATACTAAACTAGTGCACCAAAATGTTCATACCTAAACATATTATACTAACCTAGTGTACTGAAATGTTCGTACCTAAATATATTGTAGTGAATTAGTGGCACATAAGAAAATATGTAAAAACATATAGACCCAGCAGTTTCTGACACGATACGAAAACGACACGAAAATAACAGGTTTCGGGTCAACACAATAACTAATCAGATCATTATCGAATGACCTGTTAAAAACCCGTTAATAATGGGTTCTTAACAGGTATACACACGGGTAACACGTGGGTAACCCATTTTAACCCGTTAAGAAAAAAATTATTTTGATAATTTTAAAGTTTAATTACTAAAAGATTTAGTATAAAATACGATAGCCATATTAATATATACAATATATTCTGTATTAAATATATAGTTTTCTATTATTATTCTATATAAGTTTAAAAAAAAATTAGTCATTATTTATTTTTATTATGAGAGTTCCTTATTATCATTACTAGGATAAATTTTACTTAACATATTGTTGTCCAAAAGTATTGGTATAGGCAAGAACTAAGAAGACATACATACAAGTATGAAATAAGTGAAAGAATATATAAACACTCGTGATTCATCATTATTCCTCCACGAGTAGATAATGGTTACACTTACATAATCGTTTAGATTTTTAAAATGCCCTAAACCCTCATGAATAATGTTTTATATTTGAGGCCAAAATTAATAATAATTATTGTAGAAGTGTAAAAAAATGTAAAAAAAAAAAAAAAAAAAAAAAAAAAAAAAAAAAAAAAATTCAATCACTTATAGTGATAAGCTTTACAACTTTCATGAAGGGGTCAGCTTCAAAATCCAACACTATAATCTATAAACCTTAAATTTATATTTAACCGTCGATTGTCATTTACGCTTCATTCTTCTTACTGAATTTCATTTTTCAAATTTTCTTTTTTTGAAAACATGATCATCTGGCAGATGTAAGAAGATGAACGGTTCAGAGTTTTGAAACATGATCATCTAGCAGATGTAAGAAGATGAACGGTTCAGAGTTTTGAAACATGATCATCTGGCAGATGTAAGAAGATGAACGGTTCAAAGTTTTGATATCACGTTTCGATATTTACGGTTAACTGAAATATGAGTCGATGTCATATAGTTTGTAGAAACTTTATAAACATCAAGCAATATTTTCACTAACTGTAGAACTCTGAATATAATATCAACGATCCAAACCATTCATCTTCCTACATCATCTAATAGATCATGTTTTCAAAAAACAAAATCTAAAAAAACAAAATTTGATGAGAACAATGAAGCGTAAATGTAAACAACAATCAACGGTTAAATTTTGATATATGATTTATATGATTATAGTGGCGAATTTCGAAGTTAAGCTCTTCATGAAAGTTGTAAATTTTGTCATTACGACCCTTTATATATTTTTTCTATATTTTTTACATTTTTACATTAATTAAAAAACTATTAAAGACTTTACTTAAATAACAGCCGTAAGATAAATGAGAGTTAATCTGTACCGTTGGATTCTATTTCACTTATATTATTAGAACTTTTTTGGACGAAAAAACCCCTTCTCTATTCCAGTAGTTTCCAATTTTACCATTTGATCAATTTAGGTAAGCGAAAATATACTTAAAAGAAAAATGTGTTTTTATGTTTTGGATGTGACATTATGGTATGTATATACTTATTTAGTATTACATTTTTCATTTGATTATTTATTGGTTTAAAATATATTTTTCTTAACAGGTAACGGGTCGGGTCATAATACCTGTTAATATTATAGGGTCGATTTCGGGTCAGGTTATTTTACCCGTTTATTTTAACGGGTGTTACACGACACAACCCTTTAAGATATCGGATATGACACAAAAACAACACAAACACAGAAAACACGACACAAATGCCAGGTCTAAAAACATAAGTGTACCGAAAAATATCTACGAAATATTTTCTTATATAAGTTACTTACCATAATAAGAATTAAAATTGATAATATTTTCATAAAATTTAATTTGAACACCATAAAATTACAAGTAAAAAAGAAAGACATTAAATACATATGCTGGCATTAAATAGAGTCTAGGGACTAAAATCAATTTTTAATCTTCTATAAGACATTTTTCTAAACTTCATCTTATTTATGAATTAAAATCTACTTTTCTATTTAAGAAATTGAGATGCGTATAAAATCAACCCAAAAGGTTGGGAAGTTAAACTTGAGAAATTTTTCAATGTGACCGGAACACAGGTGGTACACTACGTGTTTTTATATAAGTGGTGAAAATTTTTATTTTTAAGTAATTAATTTTTTAACACACATATCTCATCATTTACATAGTGATACGTGGTGTACCACTTTGTGTTCTGGTCACAATGAAAAATCTCTTGTTAAACCTAAAACAAAAACCTAGAAATAACGAGTGCATTTTGTTTCTCAACTTGCTATATATATGTATGACACACCTTGACCTGGAATGTCCACTTAGACTCCGAATCGAGCTGTGATAGCCGGCACCTAGAAGGTGACGAAGCCTAAAGTGTAGTATGGTGGAAATGTTAATAAATTTGAACCTAAAAGTGCCTAAATACAAGAGTGCACTGTAAGTGGGAATGAACCCATTTCACACATGATGACAAAGCATAAATACATTACAGTAAAATAGGGTGAGAATTATACCATCGAAGGTAACCGTCTACCCTAAGATTTGCCAAGAATCCTTGTTGATATGAAAGCTCAGCTACTAAAACCTAGAAGGGCGAAAAATAAGGGTAAGTGGGCCTGAAAATAAAGTTTTAATAAAAACCTTTGAAAATGTCATAACTCTCGACGTAAAACATGTATAGTTTCCAAAATACACATACTACGTATAGTATGAAAATACTTACCATAGTCTGCAAAACGTAAATAAGGCATGACATCCCAAAATCACAAATCTCAACAATAATATAAGTAAAATCAGGTGCTCAACAACCTATGCTAGCACACCAGTCGAAGTCGACTAATGCGATCTGTACAACTGAACCTATTGCTCATCAATCTATGTTAGCACACGAGTCGAAGTCGCTAATACGACCTGTATGATAGGACTAGGTGTAATCATAATATACGCTCTAGTGCTACAATCACGTTGGCGATAATCGCAGTCACCTACGAGTCGGAGTCGCCTAATGCGACCTATATGACAGGACTGGCATCTACTTGGATCCAAGGCGAGCATGTTGTGCGGAGGTGAACATACACGTGAAGGACTGGCCCTAACCCGAGCCGAGCACTAATTCCGGGGTGCAACAATGATTAGTAGACTACATGAATATAACCATGCCATAATGATGCAATAATTCTAATCAAAATAATAAACTTACTTGCGCATGGCATTTCACAACAGGGCAACATTTCTTATAACATTATTTAATTATGGAATCAAAGATTATAAGTATACATGAGTCAATCACATCACCTTGCAGGATGCGCAAAGTAACCCCGACTCTTTATTTTTGTGCCTACTCACCCTTCTATTTTTCGCCCCTCCAAGTCCTAGATAGCTGACCTACTATGTGGCACACGAGGATCCCCCGACGATTCTAACATATCTCTATTTAATGTAGGAACTATTTCCAGTTGTGTACTAAGTACTTTTCTAGTTTCAATTGCACTATTTGTTATCTATGTAGTTTATGGGTTCTACCCACTACTGTGCACTCACTTTATTAGTTAAATAAGTTCTAGTTTCGGTTTTAATTTATTAACATTTTTACATCATTCACACTTTGATTACATCACCTTCGGGTGACGGCCAGCATGCCTCGACTCCGGTTGGGATGTGTCATGTAGGTGGCAAGCAGGTCGTGTTCGAGTTACTGCTTATATCTTATCTCGTATTCCTGTTGTGATCAACATGTAAATCAATTGCAAAATATCCATAAAAATAGAAAACTTATGTGAGTACGTTAATTGAGTTTAGTCATGTTATCATGTCTGTTCGGAATTGCCGCCCTACTTTCGTACTGGAATCTTCCTTCAGCACACCATGCAATGTACGCCACCTTCCTTAAAGTTACAGTTTCTTGCCTTTGTGTTTTTGGACGATTTAAATGGCGTGAGTAGGGAAAATTAACTCTGGGGTATAACCAGTTGTATACATAGATTTCTGAGCCAGGCTTGTCAAACTGATGGGGAGGAACCACGAGATTTCTGGAAATGGTTCACACATAAGCGATAAGCCGTGTCCACTCCAGGGTCAACTAGTAGTACATTATGATTCCTCAAACACAACCCTGCCTTTGGACATCCTCTTGCTTTTATATTTACCATCCTTATAACATTAGATGTCTTTAGTTAATCATTTACATCTGATTCCAGAAAGGGAGGGAGGGAGGAAGTTCAGACTTATACTTGCGTCGGCTTCCCACCATCCGAAGATATTATCTCCAAAGTACTCAAATTAGGCAATAATCTAAAAAGAGATACCACTGCCGGGACTAGGTTATCACGAAACAGATAATCTGCAAACACAAATAAGAAACATTCTCTGGTGCTGGCATGGAACCTCCCTTAGCCAGAACATACAAGTTATAAACACAAAACTTAATAGAATAAGGAAGAAACCCAAAAATCAATTCGAATGGTATAGTTATATTTTGGTAAATCCAGTCGATTGAATGATTCTTAATCATTATGGTTTACAGTTCAACCATGTTTGTCAGTTTCCTTAAGCTCTCAAAGTTTTGCAAAGCATTCCCGACAAACATTTCAAACCAAACTAAAAGCATAAACATGAATTTATTCTTCCTTAAGGTACATGAATTACCCAACTTTGATTGTTATGCAGTTAGAGATCGATGATAGTCCACCTAAAATACTAAATATTTTTCCAAAAGTAAAAAAATGAGCTACAAGAGTAATTTCGTTTTACCATGGCAATCTGTTGGTTTAGAGTAAGATGTTTAACCCTGCATATACTGCGAAGAACCTCAACCAAGCTCCCAGCGTCATCTACTTCACGTACCATAAGAAGATCAACTCTTTTTAAACAAATACATTTCCCCGGATTTAGGGGAAGTGCACACGTACATTTCTCCGGATTCAGGTACTGCAGAAGTGATCTTCATAGAAGCATTTGAAGGAAGATGACAACCATTTTGAGAAACCCCTTTCTTGTCTCGACATATCCCAAGTCCAAGCATTCCAGACTAGAGGAAAATGTGGAGGGCTTATTAGGAACTACAGAACTGAAGGTGCAACAGTAGAGTCCTTAGAGACGCACAACGAAAGACACAAAATGGTACTGACGGAATCTGGAAAAATTCTTCTTCATCTACATTGATATGAAGATCAAGCATTTCCTATTTACACCTCCCTGCAATTTCGACCCGTGTCATCAGCCGAAATTACTCGTTCCTGCAGATGTAGGATGATCTTCTATGAACACAATAGCTCTCTCTCATCATCCCAGCCCTTCATGCTTTCCTCGTCACATTGACACATCCATCTAATACGAAAGCGCTGTATCTTATTACCTTGGAGATGAATCTAGAACATCCAAAGAATCCAACAACCCAATTCGCTTTTAAACCACGTGGAGTCTTGTTAAACTTGGGTTGGATGGGGAGGGTGCATGGAAAGGTTGGACCAATAGGAGGCCTGTTTTAGTTTCACAATCCGTGGCACAGGCAAAAGATGACATCCCATTCGTTAATTAAGGGTCGTAAAAAACACAATAAGCGGATATAATGACCATCTGATCAGAAAGCGAGACAAAAATGTAAATGTGAAACCAGGCGACCCACAACTCCACCGCCTCTTTGAGCACTATATATAGTTTACGCACGGACGAAACACAGCGACAGGTGCGACCTAAGTTTATGAGAACAGAATCTCCTATCTTCTCCAAACCTAATTTCGGTTTTCGAGATGGCCCGTACAAAGCAAACTGCTCGCAAGTCCACCGGAGGCAAGGCTCCAAGGAAGCAACTTGCGGCCACGATATATAGGAAAGCAACCCCAACCACCGGAGGCGTGAAGAAGCCGCACAGATACCGCCCTGGAACCGTCGCTCTCCGTGAAATCCGCAAGTACCAGAAGAGCACAGAGCTTCTGATCAGGAAGCTGCCGTTCCAGAGGCTGGTTCGTGAGATAGCGCAGGACTTCAAGACGGATCTTCGTTTCCAGAGCCACGCTGTGTTTGCACTGCAGGAGGCTGCGGAGGCGTACCTTGTTGGGTTGTTTGAGGACAGTAACCTGTGCGCCATTCATGCCAAGCGCGTCACGATCATGCCCAAGGATGTCGAACTTGCCAGGAGAATCCAGAGAGAGAGGGCTTAAGGAAGGAAGAGATTGAAGCAAGATTTGATTTGATTTGAAGGAAGAGATTGAAGCAAGATTTGATTTGATTTGGACTAGAAGAATATGTTTTGTTTTTTAAGGTTAATAATTTGTTTGGTTAATTTGTAATCTTTAACAATTCAAGACTTGTTTTCTTTGGTTGCAATTGCAATTGTGGTTGAACCTCTTCCAAGTTCTAATCCACTTGATAAATGCAGTTGTGTGTGTGTGTGTGTGTGTGTGTGTGTGTGTGTGTTTTTAAAACAAAACCATAATCTCTTTAACCAGTTTCATCCCTATCCTCAAATACATTCTATTCAAATTCCTGTTATATAATTTAATTGAAAAATAATTGAAATTAGAAAACCGAAAGCCACCCCGCGGCGGCAGGCGATTGGTTCCTCTATCGTCGCCGGGAGCTCTTAGTGCGGAGACGTTTGAATAAGAAATAAAATAAAATGCTAAAGAAACTCAAAAACATTAAGGTCTCGTTTGGTTGAAATCCCTACATATGGTTTATCATGCTGCTCTGCTGCATGACGACGTTCTTTTCATTTTTGTCTAGAAAGATTGCATTAGTGGGTTAAACAGTTAGCAGTTAAGAGGGAGGAGAATTGGTTAGGATCAAACCCACTTCACAAATCATAAACATGGTCAATTTCCGCCACTAGGTAAAAACTCCACCTATTTTCGCATTTACATTCTCATAAGTTGGTACAAAATGGTCAGTAACTGACATAAAAAATTAAGACATATTAATTCGCTCAAATCAAATACACGAAGGCCAAATCAGTGAGGAAGCACAAGAAGAACAAAGACCAACCAAAATCTTGGAAGTTTGAGTTGAATCTAAAATCCGTTATATCATAAGTTATTCTCCAGCTTATTGAGTTTGTGCTATCATTACAACCACATTATCTTTGTTGTGAAGAAATGTTTGTTTCATTCAATTAACAACTAGATTGAGTAGCATTAGATCTAATATTAGTTGTCTCAATTTGGTAAAAGAAAGGCCTTAGATGTTGTGAAATGGCTTATTAAAAAATTTGGTTTATCTACAAATGTAGAACGGTTACAATGATATACCAGTTCATGAAATGATCAGTTCCTTTTGTTTTTTCAAAAAGGAATGAATTTGAATTGATGGATAGAATCCCATTATTTAAAATGGAAGATGGAATGGCTTCATGCCCAGACAAATCATGTCTTGATAGGGAAGATGCAAAACATTCCATATGATTTAACGAAGCCATATATGGGCTTGATATGCCAGGGTGATGTTTTTACAACACAAAATTCCATGAAAAGGCATTTGGTGGTGGAATGGATGTATATGTTGCCAAGCAGTATTGTACTTGTGGTGGCAAGTTTAGAAGTTTAAATTTTAGTTTGATTGATACTATGCCACTTGTTTCCAGTACATTTCAGGTAAGGATAAGCATGGCATACGCATAAATACTTGAATTTGTGCAAGAATATTTGAGAAGCATGTAGTGCTTGCATTTGTCCAAGTTGTTGATCATGAGAAAGATACAATATTAGTAAAATCGAATGGGCATGAGGGCCTGGAGGTTTTTTAATGTATTTCCTCTATCACCAGATGATGTTTGAGGTTGTTAAAAGGATGCACCACCTAGCAGAAGGCACTAGAACGCGGTGCCATAAACCACAGAGATGTAACCTTGTAGTGCAAGAATGATTATGGCCTAATGCTTCTGTCAAGACAAGTTATTTCATGGCAACTAAAAATCGGGTGTTGCCATAAGTCAAGAGTATAAGTTACTTGAGAAATCCAGAATTCATTTGAGATGAATTAATTAACATTGTTTTGGAAGGATGACGATTGAATTGTGGGGGCCAAGGCAAAAAGTGAGATAACATTCTTGTGTGGGGATTTGAGACCCGTGGCAATTTTGAAATCTTATAAGCTAAAGGATGAAAGCCAATAGGTGCTTTTCCAAAAACTGCTAGTGAGGCATTAAGGCCCTGATTATAAGAAGATATAGTCTTCATTGCTTCCTACTTAAAGTACGGAAAAAAAATGATCAATTGAGTGATAGCATTAAAACAACCACAATTATGAAAGAACACTTGGGGTTTGTTAGAAGTAATTTGCTAATTGAATGACATTTAAGATGTCATCTCTTGTAATGAGTAATTGTTTAAGGTATGGCAAGGTTAGAGACCTTCTGACAAATACCTTAAATGTGGGGGAGTTTACCCAAGTGTTAGCCAAACACTTAGTAATTAAGTCCTAATATAATTTTGAGGACTTGACATTTCAAACGACTACTCTCATATGAAATATGATTTCATAACAACATAGTGAAAGTCAACCTCGTGGATCCAATATTAAAGGATTGACTAGAGAGTAAGTTGATCATCGAGGGGAATGAGGCTAAAGCTAACATAACTAATCAATCAGCCAGGCGGAAACCTAACTTAGTTGATTGGAGATCCCATGGTCTAAGTTCAATAGGCAAACTGGTTGGGCATGATTCAAAGAAGTTAAACACTATATACGTCATTCCTATGATGGAAGAAGTGTGTTGTCTGCAGAAGTTTTAGGGTGTATATTTATACTTATAATGACAGTGATATCTTATAAATAAGAGGAATAGAGCAGACTATTCTTAATCAGTGGTCACCTATATGAGAGTAGAATTGGGGCGCTTCTATGAGTATGAGATGGCTAAATTCTTTAAAGCTCTCATGAATCCGGGATTTGTTCAGGACCAAAATGAACATAACCGTATGAATTGTAATATATTAGGATAAGAGATGTGTGTTGCTTATTGTCTTGGTTTACTGTTGTGGTGAACAGTTCAAGATCTTCCACATCCACTGCATCACCAAGTAAATCCAATAAGTATTCACTAGGGTAGGTTCAAGTCCAAAAGACACCTCTCCCGATGCATCTCTTGTCCGCCTGTATACTCTCAAATTCTTCCTGATTTTTCATTCATGTGGGGGATTGTTAGAAATTATATATTATAGTATAAAATATTGTAATATATAATTTTAATAATTGAATGAAAAATAGTGTTAACCATATTTCTTAGAAAGGTTATGTTATTTAGGTGCATTCCCTTGTCAAATGATGTATACTTATAGATGAAAAGTTACATCTCTTTAACAAGAAGTACTTGGGTTCTATATAAACTCATAAAACCATTATCATTAAGAATAGAAGAAAAAAAAAGTTAATTCTTACTCTTGAGAAATAGGGTTTCCCCGCTCTATTTCTCTCATTCTTCGTTTGTCTATTGAGTCATGTCTTGAGAGTACGGAATATATAAATTTCGCCAAAGTTCGAAGATTGAAGTGCTTTGACTTCGGATTATAGATTGTTGAATCATGTGAGACAGACGCCTACCGAACTACAATCAAGAGTGGGGACGAAATTCTGTCATTAAGATATTGCATTTATGCAGGCCTCAATCTCTAATTTTGTTAGTATTTCTAACTTTCTCTCTAGTTGTTTATATTAATCTCATATATAATTGATGTTGTGAATTTCTTTATGATTATTGCTATTGGAATTCTTGTGTCATTTCCATATTTTCTATTATTGTTCCATCATTTGCTTCTTTGTATATATAGATATAGCACTGTATGTTGAGTTGTTTATCAAAACTATGAGGCCAATTGAAAGACATTTTCATACATACACATCTTATTAACTAGCTAGCTTGAAGCTATTAATGGTTGATTAGGAGACAGATAATCACCTTCTAACCTATCCAATTTAGCAAGAACTCCCACTAATGTTGCAGTATTATAAGTGCATGCCTCAGTCTGCATGTAATTCCACCTTTCATCTCTGAATCCATCGTTGCCATCAGGCCCACCAACCAGTGCCCCAACAAGCACGTTAGGGTTTGGACCCCGCCTCCCATACCAGTTATCGTACCCCTGAGTGCACCCAATGAAACCCTTGTTCTTCTTATACGAATCAACGGATGCTCCTCTGTGATGCAGCCTTCGAGGGTATTTTGGTCCATACTCAACCAAGTAGCTCATGCCCATTGGATTGGACCCCAGAATGTAATCAACCTGTGATTTGGTAAAAGATAAGATTTCTTGTGGGCCCACCTGTCCTTTGTCGCAAGTAAGATTGTGATGAGAGGCTTGGATGTAATCAGAGTATATTGTGAGTAAAAACGCTGCGTTTGAAACGTATTGCATGTTGTTCCATTGGCGGATGTACAATAATCCTCCTGGGGTGCGTTGCACGTTGGTTACATCGTTTTTGTCAAGGCAAGCACACATGTAAAACTCTGCTTTAGAACGGTACTGTTGCAGTATGTGCATGTGTTGCTTGTTCTTCTCTTCCCTTAGAAACTAGAAAAGAAAACGTTTGTGAGAGTTAAGGAATTGAAACCATCAAGTTAAATATTTGTAAATATTACTAAGCACATGGTAAATCACATCTATAATAAAGGATCCCGAAGCTCGTCGGCGTAAGTAACTGGAGTCTTAGATGCAATATTTACGGTGAGGTATTGTTGCATTATGAGCCTCACAATACATAATTGGTTCATGAAAATCTATGCACATGAACTTATTATAATTTCTTTTAGCAAAAAAGAATTAGCAATACAACAAAAATTGACAATCGATTATTTTCACAAAATGCCTTGTGTAAAACCCCTACTATTTGCCAACCCATTAGCCACTGATATGCTTTTTACCCACTCTATTTGCTACTAGTACACAGTTTATAGCATAATGTACAACTAATATTAGCAATTATTGTCGGTTTTTCTTGTAGTATATAAACGTAGTAAAGGTTAAGTTTAGTTACCATTGAAGCAATGATTTGAACACCAGCATACTTGACATCCCAGCTGAACTCTTTCATGGCCCAAGTAGTGCCCCCAAGAGACTGAGCATTGTTCAAAACATAGTTCAAATAATCCTCATTGTTTGTAGCTTTGTACAACCACAAAGCTGCCCAAAGCAACTCATCCATGTAACCACTCCAAGATGTGTAGTGCCCTTTCACCACTTCAATACTCTCATCATACTTCCCTCTATATTTGTCACCAAATTCAAACAACTGCCAACAAATCCAATTCCCTGATTAGTTATTAATGTTAAATACATTGAATAAATTTGTAAAAGATATTTGAAAGTGCATATTTTGACCAATGCCATTATACTTTGGTAACCAGCACACCAACCCTTGCATAGATGTGTATCAACCTTGTATATTTTTGTATATAGGGCAGCATCACACTAATTAAATATGTTACCTGTTGTGCATGGTGTAGAAGTAGGCCAGAGTAATGTGGGTTGGTTTTCCTAAACACAACGGCAGCCGCTGCCGTAGCGGCCGCAGTCTCACCGGCAATATCTGATCCGGGATGATTCTCATCGACCTTGTAGGCTTGTCGAGAGGTCGTCATGTCCTCCGGCCGTTGCCAACAGTAGTGATCAGTAGATCCATCGCCAACCTAACAATCATATACGCAATAAATTTATTGAAGGACTCGAAGTTATTGATGGTTTGAAATATTATGTTGCAAACTGAATCTATACCACTTTTAATTTTAAATTCTAATAACAAGTCAGACTGTGAGATGTTTCCACAGTTTTATTTCATTATTACCTCAGCCCACAAAACATTTGGGTGAGTATGAGCCTTGATGAAATAATCAGTCCCCCATTTGATAGCTTCTAAGGCATGATTGTACTCTCCAGCATCCTCCATTTGTTTGCCGTACTCAATTACACCCCAGGAGAGCATTGTTATTGTAAAAGCCATTGGCAGACCAAATTTCACATTATCACCAGCATCATAGTACCCTCCCACCAAGTCTACCTGAAAAATATACATGAATACATACGCCAAACAAAATGCATCACACCAATCACGTATACACCTTATTTAAACGATAATTACGATTGATGAATGCTAACCAACTGAGCTACTAACATGTTGAATATGATTGATGAGTTGTAATGATAAAATGGATGACTGACCCCTTGTTCTAGGCCATCATTGAGGCCGGAATGGTGACGCCAGGTGACCCGTTGGTTGTGGGGCAAGCGGCCGGAACGTTGGGACTCAAAGTAGAGGAGACTCTTGGAGAGAGCTTCGCCGTAGTCGAAGGACTGAGACAAGGAAAAGAGTGTGAAAATGGAGAGTAGAGAAATCCATTGGAGGACAATACCTTGCTTCATGTCCTCCGTAATAATGTTGTGTTTCTCACTCTCTTTCCTTCCTACCCCTCCCACAGGATCCCCTATTTATACTCCTGCTCAATTCGTGTGAGGTCAAGACCACGCGAGCTTAAATGGATGCCCCCCATGGATTGGTTAAGTTAGCAAATCAACATGTTTTTTTTTTTTTTATACAACGATATATTTACAATAAGAAATAAGTGAATAATGGTCATAATTTATAAGCAATTGATTATGATGGCTTTATTTTTTAAGCAAGATTTCTATTTATTTTGGAACCCCAAACTTTATCCGGATGTCCTTTTTAAAGATTCTATTAGGATTAATCATGTCAATAAAATTCTACCGCTTCAACTAAAAAAAATGCATACTCAACAAATGAATAACATTATAGTTGTGTCCACAAATTGGTAGGTGATTCTGAATCACATATTAGAACATATCTTATAATATGAAACTCATTTCTATCAATAATTTACAGTCGTTAAAATATAATTAATTTAAATCAATAATAAATAAGAATTAGAAGCAAAAAATTCCACAAAATAAAAGACTCCTGATTGAGCTTTGAAATTGACTAAATACATATCAAGTGCTCCCACGCTAAATCAGGCTTACCTAATCAACGTTTTGACCAAATTCAGGAAATAATATCTGGCATAATTTTGCCCCAAATATTTTCTTAGCCAGATTTTAGTTGCATAACCTTTCTGTACATGGAAAGGTATCTGGAGGCAGTGCTGGTTTTATAAGACGTTGGTTGGGCATTTAAATTTGGAAAGCCAACGTATCCTACAAATATAATTTTTGAATAAATTTCACGAGTGTATTAATTATCAAATGCTAATTAAATTTACATTTTTTTTTTAATTTTTATACATCGATACATCTTTACTAGTCTCTAATCTCTAATCTCTAGTATTAAAAAATAAAAAAATTCAGTATCCCAGGACTTAAAATATTTGGACATAAAAGCCCCTCAAACAAAAAAAAATCAACTGAAGTGAAATTCCTGGGAAATGAAAATAAATCAACGTGAAAAAAAAAGTGGAAGGAGAGGGAGAAAACCAAACTGAAGGACATGGTTTATACATTGATACATTTGTATTTGTAAGTGTGAGATTTTAGATTATTTGACGAGTTTGAACAACATTATTACTAATTTATTATGAAGTTAAGCGTACACTCCTTAATATAAATAATATCATTTGTTCAAAAACAAAAAAAAAGATATAATTTTTAAGGGGGCATTTTTGTAAAATAGTAAGTCAAATAATCCAAGAACAAAAAAAGAATAGAACGATGGAATTGTTATTGACATTCCAAAAATCTCATTTTACATTTCAAACTTTTCATATTTAGAAAGAAAAATACACTGATGAAGAGTGTAGAATGAAATTTTTAAAGTGTCAAATAAAAGCCTGCAACTCCACAGGAGAGAAGTTGAACATGGCGTGGTTTGAAACTGCTACGTGCAGTTGCTTTTTTGGTTTATCGCTTTCTTCCACCAGGCAAAAACTGAATCCAAGGGGGGGGGCCGAACCAACTCCTCCTCCATTTTAGGAGAGAGAAGGGGTGAGAACAAAGGTAGAAGAAACTGACAGTTGCTGCCGTCAACTTTCAAAGCCTATCTATAGTCACAAGTCCCATCACAAGAATCTGACAGCAGTTTTCAAACCCCATCGATAATGACAAGGAAGATCACAAACTCTGCGTTTGGGGTTTCTCCATCTCTAGAGAAAGAAGCGGCTCTGGAATCGGAGGCTAAGACAGTAAGAGCGGGATTGACGGCATGCTTGGGGTTTCTCCACCTACAGGGTGCTTCAAAGGGGTGGTGGAGCTGGTGGTTTCTTTTGCAGTTTTAGTATAATCTAATGGCGGAGGCGGAGGTGGAGGCTGTTAGAGCGGGATTGACGGCATGCTTGGAACGAGGTTTTGCTAATGCGGTGGTTTTATATGGTTGTGCAATGGGAAGACAACGGAGATGGGTGGAAGGGATTATCGACATTCGTGTCCTTGCTTCCCATTTGCAAACCCTTGTGTTTGGCAGCTTGGCTTGGCTTCTATCCTCGAAGGTGCAGTAATCAAGCGGTGAACGCATAGTGTACCATCCGTGTTCCAGTTAATGATTATTGCGGATACGTGATATACCACCATATTTCAATCACAACAAAAATTTCTTCATGTAGCTACGTTTGGTTTTAAAGCAGAGAGTGTTATGAGTGGGATGCCTCTGAAGCCAATCCGACTCTTAAATATTTTTGTTGTTGATGTTAATAAATTACACTATCGTTTGACAAAAAGAACGCCGTACACAGCAATTTTTCATCCGCAATGGTCTATTCAAACTCAACTAAGAATTAGTCTCAATAGCATCACCAATTAATAAATGTTCGCCACAGCCTTTATGTAATCAGTAATAGGTGAACACATAGAACAAGAGATGAGAGTTGGATCAGAAAATTCCTTTTCACAGCAAAGAAAACTTGGTAGAGGATGGCACACGCTTTCGACATTTTGGTCCCCTGGTTTGGCAACAGGCCAAGGTCGTCCGACGGGATGTTGCAACCATCAACGTCGGTCCATCAGGTTAGATGCGGCCACCGTCAACCCCTTGATTTCTTGAAAACAATCCATGGTCGTAAGCTGGTAATCGCGGTGCAGAAGGAGTTGCAAGATGGAAGATCATAAAGTATTTCGTTGCTGAAAACAGAGTGTACTGTTCAAGTATTTCGATCGAACATCAAACAACTCAAATCTACCAAGCAAATGCAACAGGCAAAGCACTCTTTAACAATAAGTTGGTGTTGCCCCAAATTTCATCCAAAAATCAGAGAGTACTATGACAGCTATTGAAAGGTAAAATACTATTTCAATAAGTTTACCAAAAGAAGTACTAAAACACTCAAACTTAAGAGCTTGTTTGGTGTCTAGCAATGCAATGGATTAGCTAACTCACTGTATTCAAGGATGTCAACGGAAGAAATGAGATGGATTGTTTCTTTCATGTCTAATCACCTCCACCTTCAACATAGCTTGAATTTCACGAGTTATCCAATCCACTCCAAAGCTAGGTACCAAAGAAACCCCTAAATGATCCTACGATGACCTGACAGCAGAGAAGCTCAGACAGGACAAACTGCTTCCTAATGCAAAAGGGCGAAAAAAGTAAGCCGGGCTGGAAAACAAATGTGAAGCAGCAGCTAAGAACAAATTAAATGCTAACAACACTTCATCAAGTGTCAATGATGACAAAGTTTCGTGTCACAATGTCGTTGATTTTTTAAGTGATTCATGGTCTTGTATCCAAAACCAACACTAATCACCCACGATGATCATCCTCAAGATTCAACGAGCAATTGACAAGTCAAGCAACAATTTCATCTTGACAAGTCAATTGACAGCCAAGGATTTGTCACGCAGACCATCTCATGATGCATCCATCTGCTCCCTCATGATCAAACTTCAACCATTATTCACAAACCTGTAGACCACCATTGACATACGAAAAGAAATACAAGTCGCATGAAGAACAGCCAGATACTAGTGCCAAGAATACAAGCATAAGCCACAAAAAGAAAGTAGAGGAGAAACCATACCTCATATACTTTGAAACCATAAAACCGTACTTAATACACACACAATTGCCAAGTATTGACAATCATCTAGCAAGAAAGCTTAAATACGACTAGTAGCGTTGATAGATACTAAAAGTACAGACATCACCCTTCGAGATAGTCTACATATACTTAGCTCTTACTAGGAAAACAACCTTCCATATTCATTGATTAGGCAAAAGAACCTCCAGTTTGATGCAGCATTGCATCTATTTCATCCCCATCTTCCATTTCCAACTGCAGGAGAAGAAATAATAGTCAGTCAGAATTCGATAACCAAACATCAAAATCAACATTCACACACATACTGACATATCGGGAGAGCGAGAAAGAAACGAACCTCATCAGGGGTCTGCTCGGCTCTGAGACGACGGCCATCAAACAGGAATGCAATAGAGTTGAACTCCACCGACTGTCTGTCGCAGTAAGCATTCATAAGCTTCTTCAGCTGGGTACTTCTCTTGATCCTGAAAAACACTTCATTCCCATCCTACATAATCAAACCAAAATATTTTCCGCATTAGCAATAAATCACATACGAAGAGCACCAACGTATCCATTGTCACCAAACCTTAAGATCGCTTCGTAAAATTCCAAAAATTTGTAAAGTAAAAGGAGAAAACATTCAAGGCTGAAATCAAATTCCTCTTTCATAAAACAATCCCTAATCTCTAAAATATTAAGAAAATAAGGTCAGTTCAAGGTTTATTGAACAGCAATTTCAGGCACCACATCAAAAAATAAAGGGCACATGCAAAGAAATTAAAATATAAAAAAATCAAAATAGCAAACATCACAAAATTTCTAAAATTTAGGAAAAATAGCAAATCGTAACTCATATGGGAAAATTCTATCAAGGGAAAAAAAAAAAC